>NC_083337.1:170856605-171181605 GCF_019175385.1 Lycium barbarum | reverse complement strand
TTTTGGGGTAGTCTTTAATTTTTGCACTTCGCCTAATACCCCGAGATTCTGGGTTCGAACCCCAGCTCAGTAAAAAAAAAAAAAAAAAAGAAGAAATTTTGCAAGGTCTAGAGGTTTCGATTCGCAAGACAGAATTTTGCCCAAGTTTGAAATTCTGCCTGAAGCATGCAAAACTTTGCCTTGCGAATCCAAACTCTGCCTTGCGAATTTCTTTTTAATTTTTAACTGAGCGGGGGTTCTAACCCAAAACCAAGAGATTTTTAAATCAACAATTTGAGGGACAAAAATTAAAGACCACCCCAGCAAAGGCCAATCCTGCAAATTGGCCCTACAACAAACGTTTGATCATAATCTAATATTTTGTGTGTAAGGTTAAAAAATATATGAGCAAACATTACACTCAAGTCTAAAGCTGATTAAAAAGGTAATTTTCTAAAAGCTACATTTGCGTAAATCAGCCAAGACGAGTGATATTATTCATAGAAACTAGTTGTCCAGGGACCAGGAATTGCTAAGTTGGCTTTGGCCCATTGCAACCCTAGGAATTGCTAAGTTGGCTTTAGCCCATTGCAACCCCATATTGGATTTGTAATTACAATTCTAAAGCCTATTCATCACCACACTTTTAAAAGACAAAAGTCATAGATAGCCCCCTAAATTTTGTCACATTTTTTTCTGGGCTATCTAAACTGAGGGTTGTACCTATTGGATACCTAAACCAGTCTAAATTGATCCTATTGGGCACCTTTTGCCTATGTGGCGCAGCAATTGATTCCACTTTTTCTTGGGCGCGTGGACAGCCCTTTCATCCTTAATTTTTTTTTTGGGTTAAAATTTTACCTCTTTTAAATAAAATTTAATAGATAAATTAATAAAAAATCAACCCACCTGCCCAACCCCCACCCTCGCCCGTCTGACCCCACCCCACCCCTCATCTTTTTCCCGTCTGTCACAATCCCTCCCCTTTCTCCATTGTGACGTTCTGTTCAATTCTTCTTCTTCTTCCTTTTTTTTTCTTTTCTTCTTCATTGCGTTTAGTTCTCTTCATCTTCTTCTTCCTTTTTTTTCTTCTTTCTCTTCATTATAACAATTCATTTATTTTAATTATTTATATAAAATTAATTTGTGAATTGGATGTTATTTCTTACCACCATTTTTTTTTGTCCTTTTTAGATCTGAAAAGTAATATTACCATCTTGTTCACCGGAAAAAATGGAGATTTATCATTACTATGACTCTTTTTTTCATCTCACCTTTCATTAAAGGTTGGTGGGTCTTATAAAGACATTGATAGACCTAAATAAGAGAAGAAAAAAGAAATAAATTATTGGTGGAGTGGGGGGACGGCGGCTGGTTGCAGTTGAGGGGGAGGGGGGCGAGGCTGGTTGCGTTGCAGTTCGGGGGGGGGGGGGGGGGGGGGGGGGGCGGCGGCGAAGGGGATGAAAATTGGGGGGGGGGGGTTGTATAATTTATTTTTTAATTATTATGATGGACCCTCCACCGCCACGTGTCATGTTTTCATTTGACAAAGTTGCCACGTCACGGAGTGTGTAATACACTCTCCTAATTTTACTGATTATTGTGAAAAAGGTACCCAATATGATCGAATTTAGACAGGTCTAGGTACTCAATAGGTACAACCCTCGGTTTAGGTATCTCAGAGGAAAATGTGGCAAAGTTTAGGGGGCCATCTATGACTTTTGCCCGTTTAAAACTTAAAACTGTCAGGATACATCACATGTAACAATTAGCATAGATAATACTGCACATTTTTCAGTAAGCATTTTCCACATTTGTAATAAACATGTAATTGGCTGTTTACAAGTTATTAGAGTAGTGGGGTTAAGTTGAATAGACTAGATTCGAAGCAACAATCAGAGGCCACTTATAAGTGTAACTCTGAATTTATCTTATCGACCTTATAGTCGGGATCCTTCTCTATCCTATGTAAAAGCAGCTGTTTTGGTACTCCTCCGTCCTATATTAATTGTCCATTTTTCCCTTTACACTCCTTTTAAGAACTCATAAATAAAAAGTGTAGTTTTACTATCTTGCCCTTATCCCTTTCTAAGAAATTGCACTCTAATAAATACTGATTATTTTTAAGAACACTTAATATTAAGGGTAAGATGAGAAAGATTTAATAAATGCTATCTTGGTTTTGTAAATTGATAAGTAATTTGGAACATATATTCTTAGTAATGTGAACAGGTTATGAGACGGAGGGAGTACTAAGTTTTGGATCGACAGAAGAAGAAAACATGCTGCTAATCTTGGATAGGATTATAAGAACCATCCAATATTTGTTTTTTGACACTCAGTAACATAATTGTTCAAAAGATCTTCTGTATTGTTTACACATCAGGTTGGTGTAGTATGTGTTCCTTGAAGCATTTATGGCGTTGCGCGACTCTGATTAATTTCTCATGGACTGTACCTATCGTGTAATAATGATGCATTGCGTAAAATTGATCCCCAAATACACAAAAAATCAGCATGTCTATTTAGCTGAAACACCACGCCCTTGGTACTTTTCATATGTAGCAACAAAATAACGCAGAATGTGAAGATTGTTTATGTAAGCAATTTCTGAGAAATTACAGAATGCTGCATAAATGGGCTGAAAATGAATGAGTTGGCCAACCTTGAAATAGATGCAAAGCCGCAACGTGGTACTCATAAGGGCCTAACCTCAATTTTACCAACCTAAACAAACAACTAGCCTCAATTGGTCAATCCTAACAGTAAGACATCAAGTATATTGAAATATTCTACTCCAACGTTCACTTTGTTTGACATAGTTTTACTTGACATGAAGTTTAACAAGTAGACTTTGAAACTTGTGATCTTAAAAATATCATATAACATTTAAGTGATTAGAAATTTCTCATTAAGAAAACTATAGAAATGTGCTATCTTTTTAAACAAACAATAAGGAACTAATGTCAAACAAAGTGAAACAAAATGAATAATAAAATTAAAAACTAAAACCAAATACTAACATATATAAAGAGAGTGTAGGTTTTCCTTAAAATACCAAAAAGGAGACCATGTCTACAAGGGAACAGCCCCTCCTACAAAGGCCAAACTCCTAGCCCGATTTAGTCAGGTATGGAGTAGTAAGTTCTACTTTAAAAGTCTCTGATTCGAGCCCAGTATGAATTCACAATTAGAGAGTGCTTTACCCTTGTTGGGGAACTTTCCAGCACTAATCCAAATTTAATCATATCCCAATGTAAATACCGGGCACCAAATGAGTAGAGTAGCCAAAAAGAACTCCTACACCAAGGGAAGAGGAAATTAAGACAGGCAGACGAGAAAACTTATGTTTCATCGATTATTACATGAGATGTTAATGGACATGTCTGTGTCAGTTGAGTATCCAAACAAACGTAAACCTAGAAAAAGCATATCTTCTCTCTGTTGTTGTAAACAGGAAAAAGGTAGACAACATCAACACTAGACCTGCACATACACATACCCCACCAAACACTTGAGGTCTTGAACGTTAGATAACATCTTTGGAGAACGGGCAGCTGGGTGGGCGAAGCTTCTGGTTCATGCAAGATCAGAGAAAACTAAAAGGGCCGCACATCAAGAGAATGTGATGTAGATAGTCCATCATGACACAAGTATATTTCATAGCTCAAACCCATGAGTCTCCCATTAGCCTACGTACGCAAGCTTGCTGATTCTCCGACTCAAATTCATGACCTGAATCACGCGAAGACATTTTTTGTTGCTCCAAAGCTCAATAACATACACAGAGAGTACACATAAAACAATCATTCTTGAAAAGGAACCCTTGATCTGTTTGTCAACAACAAAATTGAAAAGGATAGAAATAGTTTCCTTGAACTTGAAAACCGTATAAAGGATATAATGGGAACCCAATATAAATTGAATAAGCAGCAAAATATTATAACCTAATTACAAAAAAGAAATGCCAAAATTGTTAGTCACACTTTTAGCTTAATAGAAAACATAACATAAAAATAATAGGAAGGTCAATCCACCCTTCCCCACTTTTACTCGAATTTTCTCTCCTTTATGCACATTTACTTTCTTATTTTTTAACCCCATAATAATTTCACCACAAACAGGAAAAAATTAAATAATGAATCAAATAAAAAAGAACAATCAAACCATAATTTATCCTTTAATATTGTTTGTTTTTTCACCCTTTTGCCCCTTCCACTCCACACACTGATTTGTAGGCCTACTCTTCTGCTTCCCGGCTTTCAACGGACAAGCGGTCTGAACCGGCGGAATCATGCAATTATACTGCAAACACAGTGAACTGCTAACCGGAATCTCCACCGTTGGTTTAATCTCAATCCCTGTCAGAAAATTATGCTGTAAATACAAAACCTGTATCCCTGCTGCTAACAACCGGTCCACCAAAACCGCTGGAACCTGACCAGTGAACCGGTTATTATTCAGATACAAATTCTGCACATTAGACAACAATGGTGATATCTCCCCAAAAAACCTGTTAAAACTGATATCCACCGTTGGTATTGTCACTTGTGACATGGGTAAAACCGGACCAGTAAATAAATTCCTTTGTAGTTGAAGATTTGTGAGTGGGAAAGTAAACAAGATTCCTGGAATGCAGCCAGTGAACCGGTTCAAGCTAAGATCAAGGTAGTTCAACTGGTTCAACCGAGTTAAAAGATAATCAACTGGACCTGATAACTGGTTCCATGACAATGACAAGTATTCAAGTGATGAAGGAAGTGAATTAGGCAAAAGGGTGCCAGAAAGTTCGTTGTGTTTAAGGTCTAAACGGGTTAATCTTTGGGACACAAAAGGTGGTATTGAACCAGACAAATGGTTGTGACATAATATAACGTTGGACAATGTTGGAAGTGCTCCAATAGCCCAAGGGATATTACCAGTAAGCTGATTAAAACTAAGGTCAAGTGTTTGTAACCCCCTAAGTTGGCCTAATGAAGCCGGAATATCACCGGAAAGAAAATTCCGGCTAACTCCAAGAAACCTCAGGTTTTTCAACTGAGAAATACTTTCGGGTAATGGACCCGTTATCCGACCCGGAACCACTGTAAACTCCGCAAGATCAGAGAGTTTCCCAATAGAAGGATCCAAATTTCCGGTTAAACCCGGTGACCCGGCTCTTGGATCACCAAGATTCAGTGCGATCACTTTATTTCCACTGCAGTAAACTCCAGCGAAGTCACATGGCTCAGAGGTGAAATCCCATGAAGCAAAATATTTCGACCCTGGTAAATCATCTAAGCTTTTCCGAATCGCTTGTAAAGCTAAGAAATCAATTGGGTCTAAAATCCCATGTACAAAGAAACTATTTTGCAGAAGAAAAAACAGGGGAGTCAAAAAAACAAAGAATGGTATCATATTTACCGTATAGCTGAAGAGAAGAATGATACAAAGGGGCTTATATAAGGTAAAGATTGAAACTTTATTTGGTTTGCCAACAACCTCTCGTGTCAAAAGCTTTAATGGAAACCAACAGAAAAGGCAAAAAAAAAAAAAAAAACTTCACAGACAAGCAAAAGCTTTTTGGTAATGGCTGAATCTTCTTCAACACAATTGGTATAAGAAATTTGTTTTTTTTTGGTGGCTTAGGAGAGAAGAAGGTGAATGAAATTGACTAGCAGATAGTTTTTCTACGGTCACTTTCTGCTCTTTACAAGACAGGAGGTACAGAGTTAATGTTTTTCTACTTATTTTTTGGATATAGTTAATGTTGTGTTGTGTTTTGTTTATCGGGAAGAGGTTCAGAAGGCCAAACGGTTATATGAGCCTAGCTGGAACTCACGAGGCTGGAGTTCGGATTGACAGATCAGCAGGTTCGGGGCATTGAGGTGACTCAGACGAGGTCCACGTGAACTTGAGCTTGCACAATCATCAAACTGTATGTTTTTTAACCCTCCTTGTATTTCATTTTGTGTGTGTTTTTATTATAGTTTTCCCTAGTACTAATAGTATATCGTTAAGATATTCCTCAAGTATCCGTTTGGACAATTATTGGGTTAAAGTAAAACAAACATATTTGAAATTAAAATTTAAATAAATTTTTAGACTACTGACATAGTATTTAGTTTTAGTCAATTAAATAATCTTATATGTCTTTGATTTCTGCCAAATGACTTGCTTTCCAATAGTTTCCATATCTACTCTCGTCTCTAGTCTCTGTGTTATGTTCAGCAAAATGTTACATGTGTACTCAACTTTGGGCAATATTTGTTCCATTAATTGCATTGATTTTGCGTATTTGTTCAACTTAACCTTACTCGATCATATGTATTATCAGATTACATTAGATTAAATTAAATTTGTCATAACTCTAGAACCTCCACAATCTCTCACTCCTGGATTCAATCCCTTCAGAAATTGCACACTTAAGTCAACAATTTTTATGGTAATCTTATCACTATTCTCGGTATAAATGTGTAGTTACACTCTCATTGTCATAGTAAAAACTGAAAAAAAAGGACAGAACTTGACGTGTTGTTTTCATTTTTTTGATTTCCTAGTTGAGTTTGGACCACAAAAGATTTCCCAGTGGTAGTTGTCATAAAAGTAAAGGGTTCATAGTTGGAATGCTTACACAAATTAAGTGTCTTCATTTTCCACTATAAATTAGAAGCCTAAAAATTGTCAGCACATGATATTTACTTCAAATCAATCGATATATAACCAGTATTTGTACATATATTTTTATCACTTAAACATGGTCAATAAATGCTAGTTAGTTATCACCTTATTACATCATTAATTATAATAAGTTGATATGATTTGATACAAACGCGAAACTAAGATTTGAAGTTTATATATAAATTCAAAATTTCAGAACACGCAGCTTATTGGGTTCTAAATTAGTTATTATATATATTAAATGAAAGTTTAAACATAATTATAAGATTTAAGCTAAAACTATGAGTTCTACCAAATTAGTAAGTGAAACTACGACTCCCCATATAAACATCAAATACAGATAAATTTTTATTGATACAGAAGCTGCCAGTCAAATTTGATTTATTGGTATAAGAAGCATGCAATAAGTATGGCGGTTAGAGTACAGTCGTAGCCGTGCAGTCAACAGCACGGAGGAACTGTGTGGGATTAAAAGCAAAGGGGCAGTTGACGGAGGGTGAGATTTGTTGCAGTTTGAAGGACCTCTTGTCTTTTTGACTTTCTTGCTAGGGCCTCTCATGCCACTCTTTGGGCCCCAATTTAAAATGGGCCCTTCGGCCTTCTTGGTGGAGTAGTTCCATGGGATATCGTTTCATTATCGAGGTTAGGAAAATAATTTTCAGAAATTTTTGCCAATTATTTCTTTCTGGGATAAGGTTTAGTATATGATCATTTTTTCTTTCAGTTTATAGATCTTTTAGATTACAGTCAAAAAAATTCATTTTGAGAAGACAATTTTTTTTTTATAAGAAAACAGTAGGCAACGGCCTAAAATTTTGTAGGAGTTAGTCTTCCATCTCAAGGACTATATATATTTACACAACTTTAAAACATAAGGACAAATGTTAAATGGTAATTAAAAAAAGGACATTTACGTAAAGCCGTTCAGCATAAAACTCTATATTACTGCGTTTTGATATCATTTCACTTTTGATATGTCCAATATTAACATTAGTTTGTACGATGATTTCAATATTATTTTATGTTGAATTCAGTGAATTGTTAAAAGGAGTTCAAACATCGATTTAGGTAACATAAACAGGTAGATTTGTAGACAACGGAAAGTCATATTTTAAGAATTAAAAAACATGGACGGCTTTAGTGTTAGACCTATGGGTTCATCTGAACTAAGCAAGTTTAGCTTAGTTTTTATGTATTAAAAGATCTACTAGATAAATATAGAAAAAACAAATTTTGAAACTAACAAATTATACTGGGTGTGATAAAATTTCGAGTTCGAACTTATAAAATTTAAATTATGAATCCGTTTTTATTAGTGGTGTGGGATGAAGTAGGGGAGAGTCAGCATTAAAATAGATTCTAAAGCGGCTAATAATAAGTTAATTATGTGGCCCAAGCACCTATTATATGGTAATGAACTAATGATATTTGCTTTTCATAAGATATGAGACGTCACTCTTCATAATAGAAGTTCTTATGATATTATGGTTCCCATCCCCCACCATTTCCTTTTAAGTTGTTTCAATGTTTAAAGCCAAAGCAAAGTAGTAGTTTCAAAATGATTCTTTTTCGTATGAGAAAAAGAGCAGAAACGTCTTTTTCCAATTTTCTTAAATCAAACAAAAGCCTCTTTTTCTTTCTTTTTCTCGAAAAGAATAAGTATAAAGGTCGCTAATAAATGGTGGCTGATATAAGTAGATGACGAATACGTCCCAATTTGCAACTATATCATTGACTAATAATAATTTCATGCCCAATTCTACAATTATTGAGCTATCAGACATTTGCTTTTACAAAAGCCAAAGATGCCCAAGATTTGGAGATACTTCACACTGAAATAAAGGAAGATGAAAAGAATGGACACAACGCACGTATGTAGAAATCAATATAAATGTTAGAAAAACAAAAAATAGAGCACCCTTCCTTTCATCTTTCATCAGAGGGAATATATTGTGGATCATATAATGCTTGTGCTTTACAAGCTTTACAAGCAACAAAAAAGAAAACAAAACACGTAACACTATTGCGTTTTCTAATTTTAGCCAAATAGATTATTACTTTTACCGAATTTATTTTCTTTGATATCATCCCCTATTTTTTATTGTATCATAAACAGAGGGCACCTCACAGAATACTGTCCTCATCAAATAGCACGAGAGTTAGGATTTTTATTAAAAGGAAAAAAAACAAAAAAAAAAAAGTAAACCCACGAACAAAAGCTAATTTATAATGGAATTTAACACATAATATATATGTACATTATTATCGTTTTAATCTTTTTACGCAGTGTAATTTTTGTGTGAAGAAGTCTTAATTGACGGTCCCTTGGAAAGGGGGACTCCGCCACTAGCCGAGGGTACAAAGAGAAGGACAAAAGAAAAAGAATCACGTTTCGCAGACAAAAGTCTATTTGTGGACACTTACTGCAGGCATATAGAGAAGATATGATTTTGTAGTCCATTATAAATTATTTTTGTCATATGATCCTTCGGGAAATTAATAAAATATAATATGCAAAAATCTGTAAATAAATATAAAAGATTTTGTAAGATCATTCCTCGGGATAAACCGACATTGGCCAGAAATGTGAATTGAGTATAACAATGCTATGATTATTTCTACCTGCAATTGTTAAGAAAATACTACTACTGATCAGTAGTCATCTTTAAGTTTCAACGAAAAACATAAGCAGTTTTCTCATTATGAAGGCAAACCACTTTCCCCATCATTACAGTGTTACCTAAACCAGCAAAGTGCAAAATGGGCATTAATTACTTATTATAGCCATGGTTAATATATTCAGAGCTGCTAATTAACATAATTCTTATAAATATATGTATTGCGTAGTCTTTACGATGACTCATGTTACCAAACCCTTCATTCATTTTCATGCATCCATGTCAAGAATTTGGAATATATGTATTTAACTGAAAGTGTAAATTTTTTGACATTAGCGATGTACTTTAACATATTGTAATAGGTTTAATTGCTAAGTAACTAATCCCATTTTTTATGAACAATTACTTGTAGTTATAAGTACTCTTTTAACATTTCACTTGAAATACTTCAAGATTCAGATATGTAACTTGCCTTTTTAAGATCAAAATATCTGTGCTAAAAATATGCCAACTTATGCGAAACATAGCTAGATGATAACTGAATTAGTAAATGCATGGAGAGGTGTGTGTTTAGATTGCACCAACCCCAACAACCGTGGGACACTTTGCAGTAACTTAAGATGAGGGGGGTGGACCAATATTAAGGTGATCAATTTTGGATGGATGAGCCTACTTTGTACAGACAACAGTGTAAAGGAATTAAAAACCGGAATGTGCGCATTTATGAAACTTAGATAGCACGTCTCTTTCTTCCAACTAGTCCGCCACTCTGCCTTCGGTAGAGGCGGGTTCTGGACGAATTCATTGCTTTCGCCACGAACTGTGTATGCATACACAAAAAGATTTAAAAGTTATACATATCATAAGATGTTGTTCACCTGTTCAGTCTAATTCCACTAGTTCTAGATTCTGAATTCGTCTTTGCTGCTTTGAGAGCTCGTCATTTATTCATGATGAGTTGGCCAATGGCCATTAGGTCAGTTACCTCCTCTTCTTGACCACTTGTTTATGGAAAGCTGATTCATTGAACTACCTACAGATCGTTCAATTATTGTAATTCGAACCCACCTAAAAATTCTGGGTCAAAGCAACTACTCTCATGAGCATCAACACTCAAAATTAGCAAAATAAATTAGGAGGATAGGCAAAAATCTCAATTTCAATTAAAAGAATAAGTTGAATGAAAAGTTTCAGATCAGTAAAACAACTACTCCCATGTGCATCAACTTTGTCATTACAATATGAACACCTCAAGTTCTAGTACTCAATAATGGCTGAAGCTTTTACCGAGTGAATTGCGATAAACATTGAAGGAGAAAAGTGTTCGTCAGCTAGAACACAATAGATAGCTCAACACCTTAAAGTCGAAAGGAATTTTGATGTCACAATATGGGAAATCTGTTATTCACATAAAATTCTTTGCATCTACAAGACTACAACTATTAGAATCCAGCAATTAAAGTAGCTCACAAAATCTTGAAATTCATTTGCAATGATAATGTTCCCCTCTACTATCTTTGTCCCAGGTATGTGGTGGTCAAATCATTAGCACCTATGCAGGTCAGGAATCCTACCACCAGCCGCCAAGATTTGCTGCTCCAGCTGCAATTTTGTAAAAAAAAAAAAAAACTACAATTTAGCTGATTTTATAAACTTCGGGAAGAAAAAGAAAAAACTTTTTTCATTAAATAACTATTGATATATGGAAAATGATGAGGGAAATCTTTGGTAATGTGAAGAAAATCAAAGACAAGGTGCTAAAAGCTTTAACTTATTGGGAAACGCATATGACTTCAGGGAATCAAAATCTTCTAACGAAGACTAAGAAGATTTGAACCATACTCTTCACGTGGAAGAGAATTCAATGTTAGAGATCTAGTGTTAAAGGGCTAGGAGCAAGTGACAAGAAGACTATTTTTTCCAGGCAGTTACGAGTCAGAAACTTCAAACATTAAATCAAATAAGGCAATACTGATAATTCGTTAGTTTCACTATCTCATCAAACACTGGCCTCTAGGGCAAATCTCATGTTCTAAATCATCAAATACTATGACCTATTATTACACTTATTCTGTTCCACTATATCATGAAATACTTTGTGAAAGATCTTTTGATGTTTGAGCATCAGAAACCCCGTGGTGACTCAGTGAACTTCTAGTATTATGTATCAGTAGCATTTTCTTCAATAAAATGGTACTTAGACTTGGAAATCCTTTGCATTCATAAAAAGAATACTTACCCTTAACAAGGTTTCAAGTTTGTTCTTCACAAGAAAGTATTCATGTTTCACGTGCTGCAGACATTGCACACATCTGCAAAAGGAAGAAAATTATACAAGGCCAAAGCGTGTCCAGTCTCATCGGCACATGTACATCCCAAGAAACAAAGAATCAAACTTAGACGCAACAAACACAATAGCAAGACAGCATGAACACTTGAATCCCAAGTAAACCAAGGTTACAATATGGGGCTGGTCGTTTCTTACAACCATTTCGATGATATTATGCTATGTTTTTTTTTTTTTTTTTGAGACTTGTAACAGTATGATATTATGCTATGTTTGGAAGCAATTAATAAATTAGAGGCTTTAATTTTTTACTTTATCTCATGGAGTTTGAAAGTTCCTATGAGGAAAGTGCATCAAAATGTATTTACCTATTTCCCCTGTATTGGTCTTACTAGCTGACTTATGTGACTGGTATTTAGACAGCACTTGATACATGTATTTTCAAAAGTTTCTCCCTTTTTTTTTTTTTTGAGAATGGCATGTATAAAAGCACAATATTTCATCCACTATAATACTAAAATAGTAATTAAATGAGTTCTTTAACAAAAAGACCCAGATTTTACCATTAGAAGCTTCAATGAAGTTGGCATTCGTATTCAAATTGTTGAAAAAGAGAAGTTAAAATGCTTAAGAAAATAATGCAAGCTTTACCAAACGTGAGCCAGAAACAAGTGCCAATGCTACTTTTAAAGATCTACGCACAGATCGCAGATAATGGCGTCGTCCTAAGGGGCAACAATAATTTAGTAAAAATTTAGAGACTCACTAGCGAAGGTGGTCTATTATTGTGATTTGCTAACTTCACTAATAAGAGATAAACAAGAATGGAGTGGCATGTTAATTCAATTTATCTTTTACCAGCCAGAAACATCTCTGCTCAAATCTGTTTGTTTGCTTATACCTGCAGAGACTGTATATATAAAACTTCCAGAAGACATGATTCATTTTGTTAAGTTACTGCAACAAGGTGAATTAGAGAGACAGAAACACAAAGATAACAGAATGTTTGGGGTGGGGCCAGCGAGATGCGACAAACACTGGTGATTGCAATTATAATAGAGTGTACATATCTGAAAAAGAGAAATTGGAAAGTTCTAGACATAGACCCTCGTAAATGAAAAGCTATATTAGCATCAAAGAATATCTAAGTTAGCCAATGCCCTATAAACATATATTCCATATGACCAAGAATATACCACGTGATCATTGGTATATCTAATATCACGTTTTCTATGCATTGATACCTATTAACCACTTTATCACTATGCAATTTACCAATGAGTTAATGAAAACACAATGACATGTGATGTACATGGTAGAAAACAAAATTTCCAACATTTGTTTCTAAATATCTAAGCAGCCAAATCTGTTGATGTAAATTTTCCGAAAACCCCAAACCTAATTCAGCTAGATAGAGTAAGGCAAAAATTGTAAAAGCGTTAAGCAAAACTCACCCTTCAATGTTTTTCCCTTCACAGAAGGTTTTGAAAGACATACAAGCGTTCTTTACTCTTTGTGCACCTATGCTGCAAAATATAACAAAGACTCAGATCAACAACCTAATCGTGATACTAACAACTCCTGAAATACTTCAATTCAATCACCTAATTACTACATGATCTAAAGTAGGTTAATCTTTGATCACAATAAATTCACTAGGACTAAATATTCAAACAATAGTCCAAATAAATTTTTTATTCAAGCATCAATTTTAGTTTTTAGTCAATGACAAAGACCTAACAGTGTAAGGGACCAAGGAAAAATTGGATACCTAGAACTGCTACCCTTGAACTGATGGACATGACAATCAACTTGCTTAAAATCCACAACCTGTTGTTGACTGTACAATTGAACCACAAAAGAAAAAAAAAAAAAAAAACTAATGATCCAATAGTTCAACTTCAAGTAAACCAAATAAAATTATAAGAAGACACTTAGTATTTCTCACAGAGCTGCTGCCAGATTGTTGATAAGTTTTTCTGAATCTTCAAAGAAAAGTGACACTACTTCAAATACAAAATCTGGGTTGCTCTCATCTTGCAGTTTCTGAAGTTGAAGAAACTGATCATCCAAGAAGCCCTATTTTTTTAATTTTTTGAACAAGCAAAAAGAAACCCACATCAGAAAAAGCCTCAACAAGTAAATCAAGATAAAAAAAAATTTAATAATTTACCTCACGGTATAAAGCTGAAATGAACTCCGTAAACTGTTTCTGCAATTCCCCTACAATTTCCATGATTTGGGTTTATTTTACTTACTGAAAACTCCAACTTTAAACTCGTAACTTCAAGAATTGCAGATCTAGCAGATGCAGTAGACCTACAGATTTCATATAGTAATATTAAATTGCAAATAAGTGAGAAAAGGCGTAGAGAAGGAACTTTATTCTAAAGATGGAATTGACTTCGTAAAAAGAAGGCCCATTCATTATGATTAATATATTAGAAAACATACAATTAAAGAAATTTCACTTTTTGTCCTAATAATAACTCGTATTATCGCAATTTTTTTATGTCTAAAAGAATGAGTTGATTTAATTTAATCCTTTCTCGCTAGAAAGAATCAAACAATTGCCTTTATTTCATTAAAATATTCAACATGGAGTTAAAGTTTTTATATTTATCATAACATTGAATCGTAAGTAAAAGTTTACTTTAAGCATCAACTCATTGACATGAAAAAGAGTGTCTAAACTAGTTAAAATACATTGAACGTGTAATTTTTTTATAAAAATACGTTAGCCAATAAAATATTTTAATTTGCAATATAGGTAGATAAATTTTTGGTTTAGACATAATATTTGGACTTGCTCATTTCATATTCAAGGATGAATCCTAGGAGAGAAAAAAATATAAGAGGGAGGATATAACTTTTTGTTAGGAGTATATATTAGTGCTGGATGTAAGAGGCAGGTTTTGTAAAGTCATTATAGCCAGAAAAAAAATTCACATTCCATTAAATTAAGAAAGTTGCTTATAATTGGCGCACTAATATTCAGTAGTATGTGTTAGGCCAATGTTAATGCCATTCTATAAGTTCCTCCCCACATCAATATATTTGATTATTTAGAGGAATTACGCTTACTAGTCTGTGTTAGGCCAATGTTAATGCCATTCTATAAGTTCCTCCCCACATCAATATATTTCATTATTTAGAGGAATTACGCTTACTAGTTTTTAGTACAAGTAACTACTGGGTTTGGTATGACTTTTTACTATGTTTGACCGTTAGTGATGCATTTATTTTTGTTCAATACATAACAACTCTAGCCAACTTTGGTAGGTTAATATGCTCAATTCATCAACCTAGTGATGATTCTGCATGTATTTTTGTGTGTATCTCACCAGCGAATTTAAGAAACATTCTTGGGCTTATTTCTAGCTTGTGATTCTAATGAATAAACTACCATAACTATTCACAGCCTGGGAGACTGGGAGTAAATCAACAGCATTTATAGTTTACTGATATGAATCCACTCTTGCTAAATTTTTCTGCATTTTATAGCTTTTGTTTCCCTGGTCTTCCACATTATCGCATCGATCATAGCTCTTGCATAGGCATATGAGCACATCTATGCTCTCAAGCTTCTTTTCCATGAATCGTGTTGTTCGTTTTTGCTGATAAGCTCCAATTGCATCATAGGATTTAGAAATGAGAAATTCTTTCGCATTAGTATAGTGACTATTGTCACCTCTTTATTGATCTCCATGTAATGTGTGAAGAATGACAATTGTTTACCCTTGCCAATATCTAGAGGATGACTTTGGTATCCAGGGGTTGGTCATGGACCGACTGATACTTGCTTTCGTACTTTAGGGCACGGAAACAAGAGCAGAGGCATAACTCCATGCTTCCCATTAATCATGAGAAGAAAAGTGAAGGTCGGTGTTGCTAGTTTTGTCAATCTGATATGACAGTTTTGAGCCATCTCAGACTTCAATTGGTATTTGTTCCCGCATACTTAAACCTCTGGTCATTTTGCATTCTTCTGCACTAAAGAGTTCTTCATAGTGCCTCGTCCAATGGGATGATTTTCGGCATCTCCTGATAATATCTAGGCTGCCACGGTTGCCTTTAAGAAGCTGCAGAACCTGTATACAGGGTTCAGTTAATAATTCAACTGATAGGAGTGGTTTGATCAGAAACATGTCCGAATAGCCTTGCGTATGTAGACTAGAAATTTAAATTGATCAAGCAGTGTTCAGCATGCATTTGCCTGACTTAACCGTGGACGTCTGATGGAAGATTGATGTATACACAAAGAAGCAGCCAAGACCATGAGGTTCATCTGTAATAAGTTGTAGTCATCAGCAAGTAAAGGATCAACAAGCTCTCTAATTTTGTTCTTCTTCAGCAGGGGTTTGGCCTACATTAACGCAAAGAAGAAATATTTCAGATTTTGTCTCCGACATAGTAAACTATGAAGGAGAGTCAATGCATACCCATATGACAAGGCTTTGCTGTGAGAAATCAAGAGCTCGGCGTCCAGTGATAAGTTCCAAGATTAGCACTCCGAAAGCAAAAACATCCGTTTTTTCATCAACTATGCCATGCATTAAGAACTCCGGAGCAAGGTAGCTGCAACCTCAATTGCAAGGTTAATGAGAAGAATTAGCAAGACACAAAATGAGGAAGTCCTAAATAGTATACCAACCCAAATGTGCCTTCAAACTTGGATATAGTGAGGTGAGTCCATCGCTCTGGCAACCATTTTGCAAGGCCAAAATCACAAATCTGAAATGGAAACCAGAAAATTGTAGACGTTCAAGCACCCGGCTTTTATGAGCTATCTCAGTAGTGTGGCCCACTTTATTAGCTCTATGATTAGATGCTTAAAGCAAATATAGTACCTGAGGCTCAAAGTCCTTTGTAAGTAATATATTTGCAGCCTTAATATCTCTGTGGATAATTCTTCTTTGACCACCCTCATGAAGATATTGAAGTCCTTCAGCTATTCCTATAGCTACCTTATACCTGATTTTCCAGTCTAGTTTCTGCTTTGACACTGTAAAACACTAAACAAATAAGTAAAGATATATACTACTAGTAAAAGAAAAAGATGAGATGCCAAATTTGGGACTATGAGAGGCACTAACTCTGAAACATATTGGCCAAGCTTCCATTAGGAGAAAGTTCAAGAACAAGAAAGAGTCCACCTTCAACTGCATAACCAATCAACTTAGCAGTGTTTGGATGGTTGACATGAGCCATTATCCCAAGCTCCGATAAAAAATCCCCTGTTCTCTCATCTTGAGGTCCCTTTGTTAGCTGCTTAATCGCAACAAATGTTCCATTTCTTAAACATCCTTTGTAAACTTCCGCATAACCACCCTTTCCTATCAAGTTTTCTACATAAAAAAGTGCAGAATTTGACCATTAGAGAGTACACAATTGAGTATCTTTTAAGTTATTATGTTAGCAACATTAACCTTAAGAACACAACAAGAACTACGCCTCAATCCCAATCATCTTTTGGGTCGTGTATATGAATCATCACTGATAATGTTGATCCTAAGCTCATCTCAAACCAACTTGTTAGAAAATTTTGAAAAACAAAAGCAAAAAGTACCAGAAGTTATCCAAATTTTCTACTGGTATACAAATCTCTAACAAGATTAAAAGATTCCTAGAAAACATAATCAACTAAATGGTATCCTCTATATAGATCTTTTTCTTTTACTTTAAAAGGTGTTTTAGCAGGGGCGGAGTTAGAGCATTAGTAGCTTTAGCTCAAACCCCTTTTTTTGTGTGTTTTAAGATCCATTAAGTATTTATAAATAATTATCAAGAACCTTATAGCATTTTCTAAAATTCATAACCTATAAACTCAAAATCCTAACTTCGCCTCTGGATATAAGATAAAAAGCGAATCGAATTGACAAGTGATTACCAACCTTGGTGGAAACTGTTTGTTGCAGCCTGTAGCTCAGAGAGGGTGAAATTCCTCCACTGAGGCTTGAAGTAACTCAAATCATCATCAACAATGGGATTTTTCACAATCCCAACAAACTCTCTCATGCTGCTGCTAAATCTTTTACTAGATAGTTTAAGAGAATTTAGAGGATCTTTAGCCAAGTATCTCTTCGATTTCGCTCGAAATAGCTCGAAAAATCCAGCCCATCTTGAAGCACCTCTCTGATTCTTTGCAACTTCCAAGTCTGAAGTGCTGGCTTTTGAAGAGTCTGATTCTGACACTGCAACCCTTAAAAAATCCTCCAAAACAGTGTCAGGAGAACCGCTTACCTTTTCGTTGTCCATGTCTAGAAATTCAAATACCTTGCAGAGAGTTGCAGAGTGTTTCAAAATGTCTACTTTCAAGAATTCATATTTATTAAACTATTCAAAATTTTAACTTTGAGGTGCTACTTCTTCCGGTGGCGGATGTAGCATGCAGGAAAGGTTCATAAGCCAGTACTTTTAATGACGAGCATAAATTTATGTATAGAAATTCACAAAAATTGTAACAAATAGTAGATCTGAACTGATAACTTTAAAAATATAATGGGCTCAACACTAGAACCTTAAAAGACTGAATTCATAAAATTTAAATCTGTCTTCTCTATTAGACTATCATATATAATTAATAAAATGGAACTGAGAAAGTAACAAATACTATCACTTATAATTATCCGAATCATGCATACCAAAGAAAAGGAGAATATGAGATGCAATCATTTAAATCCTGAATGGTTTTGTTTCAACACCAGAAAACTGAAATAAAGAGAAGCTTTTAAGATGACCAATCATTCATAATTAGCAAATAAAGCGACGAAATCTATAGTATGTCTTTAGAAACAGAAGAAGTACAAGAAAACAGAAACAGAACGAAGTTATCTGCAACACCATAAATATAAACGAAACACATGGTCCCACAATTGTCAATTCATAAAGATTGTGAACTTGTGAAGTACTAAGAGGAACAAAGTATCACAGAAAATTAAAGATTTATAGGGTAAACTAAATCACATGCATGATGACAACGTACCCATAACGCAGAAAAAACGGACGAAGATTTTCAGGGATTATGAAAAAGAGAACTCCACTGAATGGTGGAAGAAAGAGAAAAAGAATGGAGCTCACAAATTACCAAGAGACGTAGATGGCAGCTGCTCAATTATACAGTATATGTTTTCGCTGCTACTGTTAGAACAGAAACGAAACGAAGAAAAAAGGAGGGGAAAAAAGGAAGGGAAAAAGGTATAATTGGTAACATGAACAGTCTTTAATTGGTTGGCTTTTCTTTTTCCACTTTTATATCTGTGAATTTTTTAAATAAACGAATTCAAGTTTGCCTCCGATCTTTAATTTCAAATATATAATTCCTTTTATGGTTTTTGGTTATTATAATTATTGAAATACACAATTGGTATGTAGACAGATGCTTTATTTTCTTCCAAAACAAGCTAACATACTCCATTTCTCGCCAACCTTGAAAAGAAAGTTTAAAAATAAGGTAAGAATTTACTCCAAATTAAATAATTAATTAAGCTTAGCAGTTAATAATTAAAATTAAAATAGGTATTATTTAACCTTAGCTATTAAGTGATAAACGTGCATATAAAAATGTATATTTTGGTATTTATTCAATTTTGATGGTAAATTAATATCATATGCATGTGAATTTTTACCCCAAAATATGGGGAAGACTGTGAACCGGGGGTGGAGAAAGAACAAAAGAATGGAAGGGGAAATAGTAAAGAAGGATGAAATAGAAGCAGCTGAAGATTTTTATCAGGGAAAGAATGATGAAAGCGTAGTCAATAAGAAATGTTTGCAAAATACGTTGCTTTTATCGCATTAATTGCGGCTCCTCTACTCTACGGTAGGTATATCATTCTAACAAGAGCTAATAATGTAGATGCATTATGTCTGCATTATACGTCTAAAAAAAGAATTTTTTTACTGGGGCTAGATATCTTCCATTCTACTACTATCACTTTTGTTTTATAAATAATACGAACGGAAGGATCAGAATTTCAAAAATGTGTCATTACATATATTCATCGCTTGTAAGATATGAATCTGACACTTTAAATCAATAACTATGTATAGTATAATATACTACGCCGTAATAATGTTATGTATGATTTCTAATTTACAGAAAGAGAGATGAGATTCAACTATCAGATGCTCAACGTCCAACGTAAAAGATTTGATGATTATTTTTCTTTTTTGTTTCCAAGTGACGATGAAGTAATTGATCATGTATATATAGTCCCCCATTTGTCCATAATGACAAAAGATAGTGTAGAGTTCACAAGTATTAGTAGGAGCTGAGGAATCGTGGAATACAAACCAAAAACGACCTACTAATTATAATGAGTACAAACTGCAAATTAAGCATTGTGCTTTATATATCTTCACCGCGCTAGCTTGTTTGGCAAACAAAGAAAAGGCAATATCTTCACTGAGATTTGGAACAAATTCGTCATGATCATTTTCAATGGATTATAGTCTTATGATAAGATATAAGTTGTGTCAACGTTATGATTTATGAATACTTTGTAGTTGGCGTCTATATTTCAACTTGTACCATTTTATTTCTTTTGCCAATGATGGATTTTATCCCATAAACGTATCTTTTCTATGAATGTGGTGCTTGGTTATAAGAAATGTTTGACAAGTTAAAAAGAAGAAAAACCAGCTACTTCGTTTTTTTTTTTTAATTATTATGGGTTAATATCGTTCCTTGGCCCTCCGAGTAAAGGAAAAGATCGACCGTAAAGAAGATCCTTTTAGAATTGATGGGCAATTTGCAGGTCTTTAATTTTTGCCCTCAAATTACTGGTCATTAATTTTTGCCCTTTGCCTAAAATACCCCGAGGTTCTGGGTTCGAACCTCGGTTTAATCATAAAAATAAAAATAAAAATCCGCAAGGCAAGGGTTTGCAAAAAATCTGCCTTTTGCGGCAGACTTTGCCTTAAGGTATATTAAAAAGTCTGCTGGAGCCTTGCGATTTTTTTTTATTTTTTTATTGAGGTGGGGTTCGAACCCATAACCTCGGGGCATTTTCGGCCACCTTTTTAAGCAAAGGGTAAGAATTAAAGACCAACAATTCGAGGGACAAAAATTAAAGACCACCCCAAAAGAAGGCAATCCTAGCGAAAAAAAGAAGAAGGAATTGATTGCTACTGTGCGGACTAAGAATGAATACTAAATCAAAATATTCGCACCAAGGTACAACTGGGGATGTTTGTGGTCCAGTTTGACTCGATTTTTAGTTAAAATCAAACCAAAACAATTAAGTCAATCTTTTTAATAGTCAAACCAAACCAAACCATTATAGTATAACTTTTATTGATTTCGGATTTATCGATTTTATCGATTTGGTTCGGGTTTTACGGTTTGGTTCGGGTTTAAGAATCTATTAGAAATTGATAAGTGAGGTAACATAACCAAAATGCAAGCAAATACTACACAAATTTGCCTCATTATATTTATTAAAAAAATCTCTTAGCTTCATTCCCCTAAGAAAATGGGGGAAACGAAACAAGAACACCACTCAAGAATCCAAAAGGAAGTCAACAGATAGGAAATTGGTAAATCAATTCCTAACAAATAATCAAGTCCACTCATCACTCGAAATTCCCCAAATTCTTCTTCCTTTCTCCACCTAAAAGATATAGCATCAGTAGATTAAACAAGGAGCGTGCTAATAGGTAAAGAAATAGCCTCATAAAATAAAAAAAAATTATTTTCAATCACATAATAAAATTCACCTATACAGACTCATCTTTCTGGGAATTTTGAGCAAGATCTTTTCTAACACAAACATTGTATAATTAAACAAATTAAAAGAGAGGGGGTACAAATTAAAAGAGAGGCGGTACGACGAAAAGGGTTCGCGGTAGAGTCCATTTTTGAGCTAAACTTTTCTTTCTAGTTAGTATTTGAATTAGTATTGCACTTGGAAGGACCCAAATTATGAAGAAGATACATAAAATTTAATTGGTGTAATATATATATATCGGTTTGGTTCAGTTTTTATTTTTTTGTTCAACACCAAATCAAACTAAATGTTATCGGTTTCTTAAAATTTTAAACCAAATCAAATCGAAGCGAACCGATTTTCGATTTATTAAGTCGGTTTGACTCGGTTTACCGATTCAGATCAGTTTTTCGGTCTCATTTGAACACTAGGCTACAAAAGTAGGAAAATTATTTCTTCATTGTCAGAAATTGAATCGAAAGCTATATTACTCCTATTTAAAGGAAAAAGGATTTTATCCACTTCCTTTGGTAGAGAGCTAAGGTGGCAATTGTTTCTAGAAACGACCTAATTAACCAAAACCTAATCCAAACATGTGTTTGTTAAAGAATGCCATATTTCCTTCCTTTCTCATTATGAAAAATATCTCCTTTTTTTTTTTTTTTTTTTTTTTTAATTTCTCACTCGGTAATTGATATTCGTATAGAAATCCAACTAAACCAAATTTAAAATTTCACTTTGAAGGTAAAATGCTTTCTACCAATGCGACTCAACTCCCTGCTAAAAAAGCTAAATGCCAGAAGTGTAAGTTTTACTCCATCTGTGGGGAGTGGGGACTAGGCTGAGGGCTCCAGCCACCTTGACGAGATTATGCATGCCATATGCTTGTTAAAAAAAAAAAAAAATCGTTTCTCCAAGGCCCAAGCTAAGGTGTGCCCGCTTATTATTTTTGGACCACGCGTAGCTTATAGCTCACGTGCTTATGTTTATTGGATTAAAAATAGTTTAATTTCCCCTGTCTTGGCTAGCCTCAATTACTGGAAAAAGGATCTTTTTTTTTAAACAAAAGTCTACTTCACATGATTTCTTTATTTGTCTTAGGTGCAATATGAGTGTGGGAACTTTTTACGAATTCTTTAATTATAATTTGAAGATTGAAAAGTAGTACTAGTAGATTGATTATTTGATTATAATTTGTTAAAGTGTGAAGAGCTAGATCACTTATTGTTTTTCCACTTGCCTTAACAAGTAAAGCCAATGCCCTTTCACTAACAGAAATATAATTAATTAAGAGGAAGACCACAATTAATCCTCTCACCAAGATATGTTAAAGTCTCAACGCAGAGTGAAAATCAGTAGATCTGTTAAGACATAAGCAGGACCAATCATGCATTAATCTTTGTTGATCTATATGGACTCTTACTTTAAATGCTCATTGCTCCTGCATCTTTTTAACCAAGGAACAAAAAAGGAAAAATGTATATATACCCCTCATGGTTTATGAGTTGTCTATTTCATATTGACAAAACAAATCCATTGCAAATGAACCAAGAATGATCTAATTAACTAGTAGTCGTACATTTTAGGGATAGTACATCAAATCAAACACTTCAAAATAATTCAATGCAGCTCAATTATATTAGCTAATGTTGTATAACAGAACCTCTCATCTTCCAAGGGTTAAACTTGTGGATATGGACATATTACCTGAGCCATTACTGCTACCCGGTCTCTCAATATCATCAAGATCAGCAATGAAAGGAATTGGCCTCTCTGGTATATTTGGAATTGGCATGTCAGCCTCCAACATCTTTACGACTTGATCCATCATTGGCCTAGCATACAATTGCGGGTGAGAACAAAGAACAGCTACCATAACATACTTCTCCAAAATTTCTGGATGAGCCAAATCTGGAATATTGTCCTCTACAACATCTAATGGTTTCCCTTCTTTAACCACTGACCATGCCCAATCTGTCATGAGCGTTGGCTTTCCATCATTAACTGCTATAAGCGCTTTCTTCCCGCTCAAAAGCTCAAGAAGCACGACTCCAAAGCTGTACACATCGCTCCTTTCTGTCAATTGACCATACAATGCATATTCAGGCGCTACGTATCCCATCGTCCCTGCTACACGAGTGCTCAGGTGGGTCATCCCCTCAGGGTTAAACTTTGCCAATCCAAAATCCGCAACCTTAGGCTCAAAATTCTCATCTAAAAGTATATTATTAGCTTTTATATCCCTATGAATAATAGCCGGTTGTGCCCCATAATGCAAGTAAGCCAAGCCTCTAGCCGTGCCAATTGCAATTTTCTGCCTAATAGGCCAACTCAATCTGTTGCATCTCAACCCAAATAAATGATCATATAGACTCCCATTTTTCACCAAATCACAAACAATTATCCTCTGGTGACCCTCTAAAGGGGATGTGGCCGTGCAATAGCCCCTCAAGCCTAGCAAATTCACATGCCTAACACTGGCAATTACCTCCAATTCATGAATAAAATCCGAATGTCCACCAGCTGAACAATTCTTGAACCTCTTCAAGGCAACCTCAGATCCACCTGGCAAGACACCCTTGTACACATTCCCATACCCTCCTCTCCCAATAATATGCTCATTTGAGAAATTTTTGGTGGCAGCTTTGATTTCATCAAAAGTAAAACTAACAAGAGTAGCGCTTCCTCTCATTAAATCAAAACGGGAAGCCAAATTACTTTCGCTTCTGGCACTTGTCCGCTTGCAACTCAACTTGTTTCTCCTCCTCCGCCACAAAAACCAGCAACAACCAGACACACCTAGAATAAAAACCAATGTACTTCCTACCGCTATCACAATGATGTCGGTAGAATTATTCTTCTTACCTTTGCTGGAAGTAGCTGCTGTATGAACGTGGGAAGCAAACAAGCATTTTGCAGTACCCTTATTAGTGGGCCCAAAATGATTGGCGAAGGCAGCAGCGTAATTAAACACGTAGACTAAACAATCGGAGACTTTGGCGACGGAAGGGCTAGCCATTACCTCGTAGAGGCTTCTGGTGCAGTTGTCGCAGGAGGGATAATTCTCAAGAGAACGGTTACAAGAAGAGATGATATTGGATAGGGCGCGCGGAGACAGTTTAGACTCAAACTCAGAGCGCGTGGTGATATTCATACAATGCAGAGAAATACAAGAGGTGTCGATGCTACAGGAACGGCTAATGTTGAAGTTAGGGATGAAGTGGTTGACTAGAGATTGATAGGAGTTCTTGCAAGACTTGGTTGTGTTAATGGGAGGAAAAAAGGAGTTGGTCCGACGGAGGTAGTCCGATTGGACTAGACGGAGGCCTTGTCTGATATAATGGCACTGGTTGCTGATATTCAAACTATGACGTCTGGTACTCTCAAACTTCCTACGGAAGGCATCAAAATCAAGAGGACATGGAGATCTAGAAGAAGAGGAGGAGTTTTCACCCGGTTGAGGTTGTTGCCGGAGGAGAGTACTCAGGGGGGATGATGATGTATAGGTAGCATAGTAACAAGGAAATGATATGTGCAGAAAGAGTAAAGTATATAGAACTACAGACATGTTTGAGAGGGGCGGTGAATCGGCAGTTAATCAATGGAAAATAACAGTTTTATGGCCAATGCCACATGAGGCTTGACTTGAGGGAGCTAGTGAAAGTGCAAGGATGGAAGTTGGAAACGAGAGAAAAATATTTGAGTTTTTGAGCTGATTATTGCATTCTATCATATACTCCAACTAGCAAGCCAAGATGGAGTTCATGGCAAGACCAGCAGTGTAGGTTCTGAGAAATTACCAATGTCTTTCTCAGAGATTATTTTAGGGGGCTGAGATTTCCTTTTTCTGTCTAAAGTGAAAAAAACTCAACTACTATTACCTGCACATCTTGCAACTCTCGTCCCCACCTATAGACTCTGTCCGTTGATTAAATATTCCCCGTGATTTGTTGTGCATGCCTAATTGTTTCTTAACCTTTAGCAAATGACTAAATGAAGAAGCTACACGCAGCTTTAAAATATGACCATGCCAAAACAATATGGATTCAAATGAGAAGTGACAAGACTTAGCAGATAATCATGGGGAATATTAAATTTACGGACTTTTAGAGCCTCTGACTAATAAACAATATGCAAATACATAGAAAAAGCAATTATACCTCGACCCCCTCTATAGTTGTCCGTTCTCAACCTGTACATGTCTCTGAGAATTTGGATGGAGCCACCATTACAGTTACAGGTTTGGTAAAATTCAATAATTTTCGCTTAAACACAGATCTATCCACAACTCAGTTAATATAAGGATTGTGATTCAAAGCTTGTAAACTAAAAATTCTGGATCCGACCCCACTAAGAATGACACTAGTACTTCCACAGAACCTACTCTGCTGCTTCTTTTCCAATTGCAAATACTCCACATTGACTTGCTATGGTAATACTATAACATTATGTTACACATGATAGATGTCATAATTAATCAGCTCCACTTTCAGCTCTAAAGCGGTCATAAAAAAATGTCTCCAGTTTTATATTCCTTCCTCTTTCTCCATATATCATTTCCTTGTTTCTCCGCCACTACATATACATCATTATCCCATTGGACACTCCTCCAGCAACCGCAACCGGCCAGTAAAAACTCCTCCACCTCATCCTCTCTATGTCCTCTTGATTTTGATGCTTTTCGTAGAATGATCCATCAGACTACTTCCCATCAACCTCTTACTTCAAATCTCACCACCCAATGCCACTACATTCGTCACGGCCATCGTTTAGTACAATCCGATTACCTCCGCCACACCAACAATTCCTTTTTTTCCTCCCCTTAACTCCTCCGAGTCTTGCTGGAACACCTACCAGGGCCTCGTCGACGACTTCATCCCCAACTTCAACATCACCCGTTCCTGCGGCTTCAACATTACCTCTTGGATCACTCCTCGATGTATGAATATCACAACCCGCTCCCAATTTGAATCTAAACTCTCACCCTTCGCCCTGTCTGATCTTGTTTCTTATTGTAACCGTTCTCTTGAGAACAGTGCCCCCTGTATCACCAGCCTCTCCAACATACTTGCTAGCCTTTCTGTTAATTGTACGGGTTACGTGTTTATGTATACTGCTGCATTCGCCAATCACTTTGGGCCCACCAATACAGGTACTGCAAAATGCTTGTTTGCTTCTGATATTACTGCAGTTACTTCCAATCAAAGTAGTAACAGTAAGAGCAATTTTATCATCATGGTGATGGTTGTAGTATGTGGTTTGGTTTTTATTATTCTGTGTGCGCACGGTTATTGGTTTTTGAGGCAGAGAAACAAATTGAGCTGCAAGTGGGAAAATATCAGAATTGATAGTAATTTGGCTTCTTCAATGAGAGGAAACACAACTCTGGTTAGGTTCACTTTTGATGAAATTAAATCAGCTATGAGAAATTTCGCAAGGGCAAAATATTATTGGGCTACGAGGGTACGGGAATGTGTACAAAGGCGTATTGCTCAGTGGATGTGAAGTAGCTTTGAAGAGATTCAAGAATTGTTCAGCAGGTGGAGATTCAAGTTTTAATCATGAAATGGAGGTAATTGCCAATGTTAGGAATGTTAATCTGTTAGGTTTGAGAGGCTATTGCACTGCTACATCCCCTTTAGAGGGTCACCAGAGGATAATTGCTAAAATGGGAGTCTATATGATCGTTTATTTGGGTTGAGATGTAACAAATTGAGTTGGCCTGTTAGGCAGAAAATTGCTATAGGCATGGCTAGAGGTTAGCTTACTTGCATGACGGAGCACAACCTGCTATCATTCATAGGGATATAAAGACTAGTAATATACTTTTAAATGAGAATTTTGAGCCTAAGGTTGCGGATTTTGGATTGGCAAAGTTTAACCCCGAGGGGATGACCCACCTGACCACTCGTGTTGCAGGGACAATGGGTTACGTAGCACCTGAATATGCATTGTATGGTCAATTGACAGAAAGGAGCGACGTTTACAGCTTTGGAGTCGTACTTCTTGAGCTTTTGAGTGGGAAGAAGGCGCTCATAGCAGTTAATGATGGACAACCTACACTTGTTACTGATTGGGCATGGTCACTGGTTAGAGAAGGGAGACCAATAGATGTTATTGAGGACAATATTCCGGATTTGGGTCATCGAGAAATTCTGGAGAAGTATGTTATGGTAGCTGTTCTTTGTTCTCACCCGCAATTGTATGCGAGGCCAACGATTGATCAAGTAGTAAAGATGTTGGAGGCTGACATTCCAGTTCCAATTATACCTGAGAGACCAATTCCTCTCATTGCAGAACCTGATGATATCGAGAGGTCCGTTAATAGCAGTAGTGGCTCGTGTTATATGTCCACATCTACAGGTTATCAGCTATATACATTTGAGCATAATGGAACCCCTGGTAGATAATTGTGGTTCTAACATAAATTGAGCTGCAGTGAATTATTTTGAAGCATCTGATTAGATATGTTACCCAGCAAATATACTTGTTAGATCCTTTTTTGGTTCATTGCAGTTGATTTGTTAGGAACAAATGAAATAGAACATCCACACAAATTGTACAGTGAATATGCATGTCTCGCAAGTACTCAATTTTGAGATACAAATTTCAGTATTGTCATGTGCTTATTTTACGACCATATAAATGAGCTTCCCATTGACTGAGGAAGTGCTCTCTACGAGATTTGCATATACTAAAGGCTCGAATACACTCAAGGATGTGGCTTAGTAGTCAATGAAGTGGGTTGAGAATCATGAAGTCTCAGGTTCAAATCCAGTAGAGACAAAAACACTAGGTGATTCTTTTCATTAGTCCTAGCCTTGTTGATAGAGTTACTTGGTACTTGTTGATGGTGGAGGTGGCAGGTACCCCGTTGATTTAGTCGAGGTGCGCGCAAGCTGGCCGGGACACCACGGTTATCAAAAAAATATATATATACACGCGCACACACACCAAAGGCTCGAACTCAAAACCTCCCGTTAAGGATGAAAGAATTACTAGTATTATATAGGGAAACTTACCTAAATGTACACTTAGTTTACCAAGCATGCCCGAAGTATTCACTGCCTATATAGTTCGGCTGTATAGGTATGTATATTATATAAACATATTTACTATACTTTATACACTATCTATATACTTTGTACATATTTTATAAACTAGATGAAAGGTATTTATCTGTAATTTTCCTTATTGTATATTCAACGTATGCAAAACGTGTCCGGAGTTCGTAATTGGCAGCCAAACTATTTCCAGGCATGCAAAATGCGTGTAGTAACACATTGTTTATCAAGTTAATAAAGATATTAAGTTTCTAGATCACTCGAAAATGAAGTTTTGCGGAAGCGAACAAATACCTCGGGTACACAAATTCAAAATAAGATTCCAAAACAAGATGCTCAACTACTTTTGAGCTGGAATTTAGTTGTTAAACTAGGAAATATGTCGGGTGTGAAAGACTTCATTAAACTTGCGACTAATCCTTTCATATTTGAGATTCTTATAAAAATTAGAAATATTGAGAATGTTCCAACATAAAATTAATATGAAAAGAATAAAAGGTAGATTCTCGTAAAAATTAAAAATGTTAATATTTTAACTTCAAAAACTTTAGATAGTATATAAAAATATTTTTCTTTGATCAATTTCTTTTATCTTCTATATATTCTTTGATTATAAAATTTGTCCTTGACATATTTTTGTGTACATAAAGAGTATGGACGACAATAATTATCATTTTTTCCCTTTCCTATTTTAATATACAAAAAGATTTAGTAAATAGTAATAGCAAATAAGTTAAACCAACTTTTATCCTAATTCTACAAATAAAAGTAAAGCTTTTGTGTTATTACTGGATAATAAGATTTAGATCAAGCTTAAATTTTAAAAAGGTTGTGTACAATATCAAAATAATACTTTCATAGAGATTTTAATGCGTCTCAAAAGACAACTTTATTTTCATGAACTTTTAAGATTACTAAATAAACATATTTAATCGAAGCTTCCATTAAAAAAAAAAAAAAAGAGGTGCTAAAAATGATATAATGATACCTTGACAGTGATTCTTCGGTATTTTCTTCATTATCTTCTTGTTCTGTAGAGGAACCACTATTATCACTTGATTACCTGCACCTGAAGTTTAGCCATGGCAATTCAAGTGGTCAAATGCACATAAGTCACATTCCCACATAAGTCACATTCTCATTACAAGTTACGGAAGTACATTATTCATCAGGAATGTTACACTTAATGACTTGCCATAAAGATGATTATTGGAACGACTATATACTTGCATGAACTAAAAATGAACAATATTTTCTAGGAAACAATGTGACAATAATAAAAATAACTGAAGATCATAGACATAGGCCTAATATACAGTATTCTATCCATTTACGGTAAAAAAAAAAGCTTTCAACCGAAAATATTCAATCCCTAGTTTTTCTCCTCTAATTTCTTTAGCAAAATTCTCATGTTTCTGCAAAATCAAGAAACTATAAAAAACACTTTCATTTTCTTGATTAGTTCCTCTTATCATTCCTATAAATAATTAAAAGTATGGAAGAAAAAAAGAAATACTGGAACAGAAGATAAAAAAAGAAAATACCCATGAATTAATGGAAGTCAGAGTATTAAAAATCAGAACATAAACTAGTAATAACTAGGTTAAAGAAAGAGAAAGAAACTTTATATTGATATCTAGGATGACAACGTACAAGGCAAATGAAGTCTTCAATTTTGGAAGTAATGGACAATTGAAATGGAAGAATAAAAAGTAACGAAGTAATGACATTGAATGGAAAAGGAACGTGGGAATAGAAATCTGTGGGGATTAATTCAGTAACTACTCACTACTCAGGAGACGAAGACAAATTTTGACAACTATATACTATTTTTTTTTTTAAAGACAAAGCACACAATAAAGGGCTATTTTATTATTTAACTATTTAATGTGTCCGCGCTTCAAGCAGGTTTGAACTTATTTTTTTAGGATGTAGTTAACGTGGAAGAAATAGAAATTGAATTTTAATATAAATATATAACGTGTGACATTCACAAGAAAAAAAGTAGGAAATCAAATATATATGAAATTTTTTTGTGAAAAGATATCATCAAAAAATAATATCCAAAATGCATCACGTTGCAGTCAATTTTTACTAAAAGAGAAGAGAACAAAATATTGACAAAGAAAGCGAATGGAAGTCCATATAAATTCTCTGAAACTTGAACTTCAATAATTCGTATTGCAAACCCTCTAATGAATTGATGTTTTAATTTGTTTCATTGATTTCTCACAAGAAGCGACAGTGGTCATATTCAAATACTAACTCTGGTTCAAAATACGTCTCCGCTCAACTGTTCTATTTTAGTTCAAAGTAAGTCTCCACTTCTAAAATTAAGAAAAAACCAATTTCATTTTTCAAGATTTATTCATATTTACTCAAGACAATAAATAAGCAAAAGTCTTATTAAATAAGGGTAATTTAATTAAAATACCTATTTTTTTAGAAGCTAAGTGTTTTCTTAATGAATGTCAAAAAGGCACATCTATTTTAAACCGGAGGGAGTAGTAAATAATGAGTACCTTAACTCTTGAGGTGTTATAAAGGTCATTGAAGCTGTAATTAGTTTAAATATTTAATGAGAGACCTTTAGACTTTTCAACGTTAATCTTCTCAAATTTCACCATAAAAATATAAATGAGCACCAAATTGAAAAAATGAGGACAAAAAAATGAGAAACAAATAAGAGGATTCATCGCTTTACTATTGCTCAGCTTTATGTTCGTAGACTCGTAGTAAATTAAAGCATAATGAGCCCTTTCTTACTATCGATGGCATATGCCTGGTCTCCATAACTCCAAGAGTCAATCAATTCAATATATGTAATACTTTCATGTGACCTTTAACCTCTTTGTAGGTGAGAGAACACGCGAATCAAACTAAACTCTGAGTTGAAATGAGTAACTCTGGAAGTACCAAGTTGAAATTTGCTCTTCATTTTTTATCTACTCCCTGAATTCGAGATAAAAGATTTAAATTAGAGAAGAATTCACTACAAAAAAAAAAAAAAAAAAAAGAGGGTAATTTGCGGAGGTTGAAAGTTTCAATTCATGGAGGTTTTAGCCTTCGCTAGTTGCTAGAAGAGGCTCAAAACCTTCGCGAATTGCAACTTTCAACCTTTACAAATTACTTATTCTTTTGTAGTGATTTAATGAGGCAAAATATAAGAAGTGAATTTCATGGTTCTAAGCATTTGTTTATTTAAAAAGGTAACTTAGACCTCGAATCTAAATGAATAAAGTGTAACGTGTGTTGACACCCAATTTTGTCCCTCCTTAATCTTATTCACTCAGGCGTCTAAATTTATTGACAAGCTAAATACTTTATTTTTACAATATTTTATTGCCACTGCTACTAATATCATTACTTTTATTTTTTGACATTGCAAGTATCACTTTACCACAAATTTTAGATGATTCGTCATCATTTCATTTTTTTTTCGGGTTTGGACTCGTTAAATTTATTAGAAGACAACATTTTGCAAAAATCTTTATTCTTCTACATATTAATTATTTATTGTCTTTACATAATATATATTATACCAGTTATTAAATTGGAAGCCCAAAAATAATTAAATAGCGGAGGAAAGAACAACAATTTTCAACCAATTAATGGCTTAAAATACAAATACAATATTATTTCCCTACCCAAATAAACAACCCACATTTTAATACCCAACCCACATTTTCAACCCAACTAAAATACCAAACGGACCAGCCCATACCCGTCTCTGACCCGACCCTGTCCAACCCTTCCCCATTTCTAAAACCTAATCTCTTCAGCCCTAACCTTTCCCCTTTCCCGCTCTCGTCTCCTCCGCCTTCTCTCGTCTCTCTCTTCCCCCTTTTTCCCTCTTCTTTGTCATCTTCTCCATCTCTCTTCCACCCCACACCCACGTTCTCTCCACTTCGCCCGACATCGCCCTGCCATTCCTCACGCTCCCTGCCTCTCCACTTCTCACTGCCCCTCACGTTCCACACACCTCTCCTTGTCTCCCTCACTGCTCCGACACCATCACACCACTTCACTTTGTCCCCCACGCCTGTCTCCTCTTTCATACGCTCCTCTCTCTCTTCAATCTATAAATGAAGAAGGATTACTCAATTAAAGGGGGGGATTTTTGGTTTTTGAATGGTTTATTGTTTAGGAACAAGAAACCCGAATCAACAGAAAAGATTTAGAGCCAAAATTCCCTACAAAACATAAACTTTAATCAACAAAGACAACAAACAATTGCTCTGTTTTCCTTTCGTTTTCTGTTCAAAACGTTAGTTACTTTAATCGATTTCGAGCTCGTCGTGTTCGAGTAGATTCGTGACCGTCGACACCCCTTTCACTGCACCAACAAAAGGTAATCTTGTATATATTTGGCATAATGTTTATGACTGGACTGGCGCGGTTGTTGGACTGGTCATCTGCCTTCGTGGTCAAATCTAAAAAAAACACTGCATTCGCATAAAAAATATCATGTGTGGGCTCTGTTCTTCATATGTAAATGAATTTGTTTATTAGTTGTTTGCTTACATACTATAATGTAGGCTGTAGTGGAATTGTGTATATGAATGTATGTGCGAAATATATTTGAATATGCATAAGATATACATCATCGATTGAACTGTCTTGAGTTTATATTTGATTATATACTAACCCCTTTCTTTCGTTTTATGCATGACCATCGTATACGAGTCCGAGAGACTCGTTCATCCCCGCATTTGGAGTTGGGTTAAAAGCCCAACATGAAATTTCCTCCTATCAGTCCAATCTGCAGCCAAACAAGAAAACAAAATCTGGGCCAAAGCCCAATAGACAAGACGGCCCCCAGCAGCCATATAGAGGAAATTATTGGGCCTAAGCCCAATAAGCATGAACAGTTCGGCTGGGCCTTAATAAATGGGCCAAACCCATTTACTCTTTTGCTCTCTCCCTTATTTTTGTGTATTTTTATTTGCTTTGTATAACTAACATTTATGCTTGTCAATTAAGATAGACTTTAGTAACATTAAGGGTTTTAGTTTAGTTATGGGTAGTTAATTACGTACAAATTACATTCACTTCTATTTTTAAAACTATTTATAGTACCTATAACATTTATTTGAGTAATCGATTTTCAAAATAGCATGATTACGTCTTTTGGTTAAGGAAATAATAATTTATGCTTGCTATTTTACAAACTTAAAACGTCATAAATCTTACATTAACGTTAGCTTATTCTAAGGGATAAAAAAAAAGCAAACTAATTCAACGAATGACTCTTTCACTTTAGTTTCTTTTCAACACTTAGAAATACATATTTATCTAAAATAATCTTTAAAACTTTTATTAAATAACTCTTTTAAATTTTAGTCATTTTTTCTCCAAATACATATAAACATCACTCATCCTATTCCTTTTGGTTTATTTATAAACTCTTATTAAATCACTACATTTTCTACAAGTATTATTCTAAACAACACTATTACACTTTCGTTTTAAAACCTTGACGACATTTATAAGTCGTGTTTACAAAATAACATTAGAAATACTCTTTTATACAAATCATTATTTTTACACAAGTTTTATTTTAAATAGCATTCTCACATGGTTATCTACAACTTTAGTCATATTTACAAAGCTATTTCCTTTTCTATAATACTATAATTACACTTAGCCTAATTAATTATAAGTCCGGTCGGTCAACCATTGTTAATGGGTCTTAAAGGATGCCTAATACCTTCCCTTTAGACTAATTGAACCCTTACCTAGAATCTTAAGTTTCGCAGACCTTAAACAGAGATAACTTTTAAAAAATAACTTTAATAAACTTTAGGTGTCCTAATTCACCATAAATAATTAGGTGGCGACTCCTTAACATACACAAAAAATAGGAACCTCCAATATGTCGTACTTCTAACTTTAACTCTCCGGGGTTAAAATGGGGTGTGACAGCTTGGCGACTCCACTGGGGACTAAACCTAGGTTCTAACCATAACAGACTTAGATTTAATTAGGCTTTGTGTGCTAACTTAGTTACTTTATTTGCCTAAACTGTTTTACATGCTACAAATTGTGTGCGTTATTAATTGTTGTTTGATATAAACTGTCTAAGTGTTATTGCTTTGATAAATTGTCATTCCGTTTATATTTCTTCCACTTCTGGAAAACTCACACTATCACACGTACACGCGAGGTGTGTTTTGCGCACCCGCAAATTTCTTTCGTAGAATCCAAATTTTAGGAGAGTTGGCGTATGCGCGGGGTGCCCGAGTAACGGGGACCGCGTAGCCTTCTCACTCGAGTAGTCCGCTCGGGAACCTTGTGTCTAGTAAAACCACTCTTAGTCGACCTAGAATAGAGCTAAACCAACACCCTTTATTAAGAGCATACATCTCATAACCTAGGAGGTTTAATACCCTTGGTGTATTAAACCCATTAGACGACTTTACCCAAGCGTCCAAGCGGGTTCACAACCCCAAGTGACAATAATCATACTTTATATGCATGTTTGAAGGATAACTGTGCCTAAATATTGACTATTTGCTCTAATTAATTAAACTTTAGAAAGGAGGGAATGACGAACGTTTCTATGACAGGTATGGATTTACATTGGGTTACAATGAATGACGAAGATCAATGACATCACAAAACAGAGCTTAAATTTAGACATAGGAAATTGTATTTACTTTACTTAGATTAGGAAACACTTTATGTTGTACTCATTTGACATGTAATAAATATTACACTACTTTCGTACTTTATTTTGGGGAAATAGAATTTGTTTAATCAACTCCGCCTATGTGAGCTCGCTCACATTGCCGGTCCCAAGCCCGGATAAAGGAGGAGGGTTGCCGAGGGTCAATCGGAAACAACCTCCCTACCCAGGTAGGGGTAAGGCTGCGTACATCTTACCCTCCCCAGACCCCACTATTGTGGGATTACACTGGGTAGTGACCAAGACCAAGAATTTGTTTAATCAATTAAAGCAATGGGATGACGTATTATGACACACTTTACCCTTCAAACAAACGTTAGGCCTACCTCTGGCACAAAGAGGTCACATGCATATTAGGACGCGTTTTTTTTTTTTTTTGATATAATCGTTTACATTTGTTTGACAATTTGTTTGACTTTATTTGACGAATTATTTGCTACATGACTTACTTGACTCTATGTGATCATGACTTTACCTACTTGACTCTATGTTATGGGACTGACATCATTTTGCATTTTATGTTCTTATATCCCCAAAAAGAGTTGATTCGTGTCAACACCAAGGCACTGACAATACGGGGTGCCGAACCAGGAGAGACTCTGAAGAATTGGACTTGTACTCCGTCTCTGATTCGCCGGTAGTCTTGGTAGACTGAACATGTAGTGAACTTTTATATTTTATTTTTAAGGGCTTGAATCATGTCCAAAACTTTTATTTGCTTTGCTTCATCTTTTGGAAGCTTAATCGTGAAAACTATGAATGCATTTCTGATTTTCCTTAATCATCTATTATTGTTATTTTCTACTATAATTATCAAATCTGTCAACTCTACGATTGTGACATAAAATAAACGAATGAATAACATACGTCTCGAGAGAATAACAAAGAATTTAGAGGATAAGACAAGATTCCACTCACAAGAATTGAAATAGCCGATAGGTGATGACATAAACCTGAAAGCTAGCAATCCAAGAAGAGATCAAAGGACGACATTAGGTAAGACAACCTAGTTTGCAACCTTTCCTTTAACAACCGTACGAACTACGCTGACCTGATTTCCATGGGAGATACGTAGGCAGCCCACAAAGGGTTCGGTTGCATTATAACAGAAAATCCAAAAAAAAAAAATCCTTATACAAGGAACACATAGGGCCTGATTCCCTTGGCGAGATTCATAGACTATCAACATATAGGTCCGTCACACCTAGAAAAAAAATTAACCAATCTTTTACCATTTATATAACAGAACTACGCTGACCTGATTCCCATGGCGGGATACGTAGGCAATCCAGATCGGGTTTGGTCCCTTATTAGAAAATTTTAAACCATTCTTATATACCTTACGAACTACGTTCTGACCTGATTCCCTGGAAGGATACGTAGGCAACCTATATAAGGTTCGGTCACACCACAACATAAGTTTAGCATACCCTTCTGAACCCAAAACTGGGGAATATTTTGAAAAGATATAGACGAAAGAACGGTTGGACATAGACAAGATTAAGGCTATCAGACAGGAAGTATTATAGACCAATTACTTTGGAAGTGTCACAATCTGAAGTTGGCAGAAATATTTTACAACTTATATTACATATATATCTTTCTTTACATACATACATTTACATATATATATTTCACAACTTATATACACATAGTTACATTTCCTTATACATATACTTACATACCTACCTTTCAAATCAAATACTTTCTTGCAATTGTTTCACTACTGTTCATCTACCGAGGCTTCAACAGAGATCACAAGATCCAAACAAACAAGACGAATGGAGCACCAATAACGTCAAGCTTCGAGTCGACACGAATCAACTTCCCCCTCCCAAACTAAGAATTTTCTTTGAGCGCAGGAACCTAAAACCGCGAGATCAACAGTCAAGTCTATCAATCATGGCAGAAAAGCATCCTTCAGCTCATTATGGCCGCGCCGCAAATGCCATACGGCTTTATTTTCAACTTTATCTTTAATTTTATTTTACTTTTATCACAATAACTTTTTGACTTTATATACCTGTTTTGTAGGTTGACGAAATTGAAAGCGAATTAAATCAGGATCACATGTCATTAGTTTGGCCTGTCACAACACCATCAACATCATAAGCCAAACGGCTATTCTACCACTTTACTCCATACTTTATCAATTATTTTATCATATACTTTACCAGCTTTAACTATTTTACTCTGAACTTTGCAGGAGTCATTGTTAAGTTTCCAAAGACAGCTGGAGGCATCTCCCAAGACCGCTGGAGGCATCAATATCACACCCCGAGGATAACTATACATTTAGGCTCGTCCGCCTTTGATAGGACACTTTAGGATTGTCCGCCTTTAATAGGACACTTTAGGCTCATCCGCCTTTAATAGGATACCATTTCTTTAAATGCCTCACACGACATATGCATCATGTCCTCGAAAACAACCGGGGACATACTTGGGTTCGTCCACCCTAAAATAGGACATATCGGGTTCTTCCACCCTAAAATAGGATGCTTGGGTTCTTCCACCCTAAAATAGGATATTGGGTTCTTCCACCCTAAAATAGGATATTGGGTTCTTTCACCCTAAAATAGGATACTTGGGTTCTTCCACCCTAAAATAGGATATTGGGTTCTTCCACCCTAAAATAGGATACTTGGGTTCTTCCACCCTAAAATAGGATATTGGGTTCTTCCACCCTAAAATAGGATACTTGGGTTCATCCACCCTAAAATAGGATATTGGGTTCTTCCACCCTAAAATAGGATATTGGGTCCTTCCACCCTAAAATAGGATACTTGGGTTCTTCCACCCTAAAATAGGATATTGGGTTCTTCCACCCTAAAATAGGATGCTTGGGTTCTTCCACCCTAAAATAGAATACTTGGGTTCGTCCACCCTAAAATAGGACATATTGGGTCATTCTACCCTAAAATAAGAATTCACATATTTATCTTGAATTTTACAGGATTAGCATCGAGTCTCTGAAGACAACCGGGGGCATCATTCGGCTATACATACACATAAGCCAGACGGCTACACTATGACACTACTCTCTACCTTATCATTCGCTTTACCAATTCTAATGATTTTACAGGAATTATCATTAAGTCTCTGAAGACAACCGGAGACATCATTTGGTTGTACGACCTCATTAGCATATCATTGAGTCCCGAAGACAACCGGAGACATCACATGGCTACACAGTCTCACCCGCATAAGCCAAACGGCTACATCATTTATCATCAAACCCCGAAGACAACCGGAGACATATCATCGAGTCCCCGAAGACAACCGGAGACATCGCATGGCCACACGGCCTCACCTGCATAAGCCAAACGACTATACACTTATTTTACTCCTCACTTCATTTCTTTATTTTATCATCTACTTTTCCTACTTTCACAATTTTACCTTGAAATTCGCAGACATCAACAAGTCCCGGAAGACAGCCGGAGGCCTTATCACTATCATCTTCAAATGCAACTAAAGATATTATCACATCCTCGGCATACACATCACACATTCATTCGAGTCCCTGCTGACAACCAGAGACAACATTGGCCACACGGCTTCATCTTCATTCCCGCACTCATATTTACTATCCTTTATAATTTTACAATTTCAACTTTATTACTAATTTTGACATGAATTTCAGTTTTGGCAGAAAGTACAACTTGCAGAGACGCAACACGACGTGGAACTTTATCTTACGCAGTGAACTGGGGCAAATTTGCTGAAGAGGAATACCAAACTCACAAGCAAAGGTCACGAATCTACTCTCGAACTCAACTCCGCCTACGTCCACAAACACGTGACACGTAGGTGAATTTCTCTTCCATATTTCTCACTAAAATTCCATTTCAATCAACTCTTTTCACAATCTCATATTCCTTTCTACATCCCCAACGTCTCCATAACTCAACACTAGGGCAGGTTTGGAGAAATTTACATGGTGTCTAGTAGAGTCCTACTTAGGGTGTGTTGTGCACCACATTTATAATTAGGAGGCTATAAACATATGTTCCCTTTTCGACACCTGCCTACAACCCTTACAAATCATAAATCCATAAATAACATTCGCTCAACAGGTTCGATCACAATTCCTTCTGCCTTCATAATGTTTTCCACCAATTCTCCTAACCCATATCTTATAAATTCATATTCGTTGGTCCAAACAAAATTGGCTACTACGTCAACTTGTTCGCCCGAAGATTCTTACATCATCTCCGGTCGAAGAGGGGCATCTGTTGACACCCAATTTTGTCCCTCCTTAATCTTATTCACTCGGGCGTCTAAATTTATTGACAAGCTAAATACTTTATTTTTACAATATTTTATTGCCACTGCTACTAATATCATTACTTTTATTTTTTGACATTGCAAGTATCACTTTACCACAAATTTTAGATGATTCGTCATCTTTTTTTTTTTCGGGTTTGGACTCGTTAAATTTATTAGAAGACAACATTTTGCAAAAATATTTATTCTTCTACATATTAATTATTTATTGTCTTTACATAATATATATTATACCAGTTATTAAATTGGAAGCCCAAAAATAATTAAATAGCGGAGGAAAGAACAACAATTTTTAACCAATTAATGGCTTAAAATACAAATACAATATTATTTCCCTACCCAAATAAACAACCCACATTTTAATACCCAACCCACATTTTCAACCCAACTAAAATACCAAACGGACCAGCCCATACCCGTCTCTGACCCGATCCGGTCCAACCCTTCCGCCTTTCTAAAACCTAATCTCTTCAGCCCTAACCTTTCCCCTTTCCCGCTCTCGTCTCCTCCGCCTTCTCTCGTCTCTCTCTTCCTCCTTTTTCCCTCTTCTTTGTCATCTTCTCCATCTCTCTTCCACCCCACACCCACGTTCTCTCCACTTCGCCCGACATCGCCCTGCCATTCCTCACGCTCCCTGCCTCTCCACTTCTCACTGCCCCTCACGTTCCACACACCTCTCCTTGTCTCCCTCACTGCTCCGACACCATCACACCACTTCACTTTGTCCCCCACGCCTGTCTCCTCTTTCATACGCTCCTCTCTCTCTTCAATCTATAAATGAAGAAGGATTACTCAATTAAAGGGGGGGATTTTTGGTTTTTGAATGGTTTATTGTTTAGGAACAAGAAACCCGAATCAACAGAAAAGATTTAGAGCCAAAATTCCCTACAAAACATAAACTTTAATCAACAAAGACAACAAACAATTGCTCTGTTTTCCTTTCGTTTTCTGTTCAAAACGTTAGTTACTTTAATCGATTTCGAGCTCGTCGTGTTCGAGTAGATTCGTGACCGTCGACACCCCTTTCACTGCACCAACAAAAGGTAATCTTGTATATATTTGGCATAATGTTTATGACTCGACTGGCGCGGTTGTTGGACTGGTCATTTGCCTTCGTGGTCAAATCTAAAAAAAACACTGCATTCGCATAAAAAATATCATGTGTGGGCTCTGTTCTTCATATGTAAATGAATTTGTTTATTAGTTGTTTGCTTACATACTATAATGTAGGCTGTAGTGGAATTGTGTATATGAATGTATGTGCGAAATATATTTGAATATGCATAAGATATACATCATCCATTGAACTGTCTTGAGTTTATATTTGATTATATACTAACCCCTTTCTTTCGTTTTATGCATGACTATCGTATACGAGTCCGAGAGACTCGTTCATCCCCGCATTTGGAGTTGGGTTAAAAGCCCAACATGAAATTTCCTCCTATCAGTCCAATCTGCAGCCAAACAAGAAAACAAAATCTGGGCCAAAGCCCAATAGACAAGACGGCCCCAGCAGCCATATAGAGGAAATTATTGGGCCTAAGCCCAATAAGCATGAACAGTTCGGCTGGGCCTTAATAAATGGGCCAAACCCATTTACTCTTTTGCTCTCTCCCTTATTTTTGTGTATTTTTATTTGCTTTGTATAACTAACATTTATGCTTGTCAATTAAGATAGACTTTAGTAACATTAAGGGTTTTAGTTTAGTTATGGGTAGTTAATTACGTACAAATTACATTCACTTCTATTTTTAAAACTATTTATAGTACCTATAACATTTATTTGAGTAATCGATTTTCAAAATAGCATGATTACGTCTTTTGTTAAGGAAATAATAATTTATGCTTGCTATTTTACAAACTTAAAACGTCATAAATCTTACATTAACGTTAGCTTATTCTAAGGGATAAAAAAAAAGCAAACTAATTCAACGAATGACTCTTTCACTTTAGTTTCTTTTCAACACTTAGAAATACATATTTATCTAAAACAATCTTTAAAACTTTTATTAAATAACTCTTTTAAATTTTAGTCATTTTTTCTCCAAATACATATAAACATCACTCATCCTATTCCTTTTGGTTTATTTATAAACTCTTATTAAATCACTACATTTTCTACAAGTATTATTTTAAACAACACTATTACACTTTCGTTTTAAAACCTTGACGACATTTATAAGTCGTGTTTACAAAATAACATTAGAAATACTCTTTTATACAAATCATTATTTTTACACAAGTTTTATTTTAAATAGCATTCTCACATGGTTATCTACAACTTTAGTCATATTTACAAAGTTATTTCCTTTTCTATAATACTATATTTACACTTAGCCTAATTAATTATAAGTCCGGTCGGTCAACCATTGTTAATGGGTCTTAAAGGATGCCTAATACCTTCCCTTTAGACTAATTGAACCCTTACCTAGAATCTTAAGTTTCGCCGACCTTAAACAGAGATAACTTTAAAAAAATAACTTTAATAAACTTTAGGTGTCCTAATTCACCATAAATAATTAGGTGGCGACTCCTTAACATACACAAAAAATAGGAACCTCCAATATGTCGTACTTCTAACTTTAATTCTCCGGGGTTAAAATGGGGTGTGACAACGTGTTTATTAAAAAAAGGTCATCTCTCTTCTCTCTCCTATTCCCATGCAAACCCTAACCTTATTCTAAACCTTCATGGCGGCGCCGACTACTGGTCAGCCACCAAGCGGTGGCTGACCAGCCTTTGGAAATTTCCTCTACACTACAATTCGCTCCTTTGACCACCCTTTCTTCATCCACGAACCCTCACATGGCAGGATCTTCCTCCATAAACCCTAACCCTAATAGCCATGAAAACCATGCAAAAATGATGACAATTACTAAGAACTTTGCAACAATAGTGAATAAAGATGGTAATGACACCATGCAGACGATGGAAAATGTCATTGAGCCTATTCCAATCAAATCAGTTGACATAGTTGAAAGAGAACACGTGGTGGAATGGACAGAAGCAGAAGTTGAACCTATGAACATAATTGAGAAGCTCCAATATGCTGTCATTGGTAAGTTCTCATATGGCTAGCCGGAACTTGAAGAATTGAGAACTCGGATCCCATTGCAGTGTGGGATCAAAGGAGACTGTCGTATTGGATTATTTAGAAATAGACATATTCTTATGAGGTTTGAAAGGTTTGAAGACTACCTACAAATGATGTCAAAGACGGCTCATTACATTAAGTCGCGAGATGGAGGAATGTACCAGATGAGGCCTTTGTTATATGATACTAGATTCAAAATTGATGAGGAAACTACAATGTCGATGGCTTGGATATCCTTTCCAAATTTACTGCCAACTTTTTTTGTGAAGAAATCCTTATTCTCTCTAGCATCAGTAGTTGGTAAACCATTGCATCTGGATACGACCACTATTAATAAAACTCGACCAAACTGTGCTAGAGTTAAAGTTATAGTAGATCTTGCTGCTAATCTCCTAAAAGTAGTTAACATGAAGATCACAGATGAGAAATCTGGTGTTTCTAGGATTGTCAAGGTACAAATTCAGTATGATGTATTACCCAAATACTGCACAAGGTGTAAGTTGCAGGGTCATAATGAAAAAGGTTGTAGGATTTTACATCCAGAACTGAGAGTGGTGCATGTAGAAAAAGAAGACAAGGGAAAGACTGTAGAACCTCACGATGATCTGCCAAATAAGGGGCATTATAGGAATTTTAGAAGACCAGGGGGGAGATATGGTGGAGGACCTGAAGATTGGAATACTGTCAAAGATAAGAGGGTGTTTACAAAAGAAAAAAATCCAGAAAAGTTTATAGATGGGAGACCTATAAATTGGAATTTAGCAGAAGTTCAAACTCAAAATGCTTTTGAAGCTTTGCAGAATGAAGGGGTTATGGAACAAGGAGTAGAACCTTGTGGAGGATGAACTAACACTGCAAGTAGAGGAGGTGGAAGTTAACACTGTGGGGTTGAATGCTAATATAGTGGAAGATAGTTCTCCTGCAACTGAAGTCAAGGAGAAAGAGGACAAGGCTGAAAAGTTTGATATAGTGCATAATGCAACAGACCAAGTTCAAGAAGTTGTGCCACCTATAGGTACATCCAATATAGAAAAATGAGTAGACAAAGAGGAGGAGATCATAGTACACAGAGAGGAAGCTGAGAACAAAAGGGAAACTAGAAAAGTTCATAGTAATCTAGAGGAGGTGGTAGTAGATCATGATGGTTTATTAGAAGTTTCTCCTTCTAATAAATGGGGGGACAGGGTGGATGAGGAAAAGGATATGAGAGGAGATGTGGTGAATGGAGATAGTGTTGGCATAGATGATCCAGGTGGAGGTGGACTCTATTCACCTCAACCAACTGCTGAAAATGCTATTGTTCTCAGTAGTCCATTGGCTCAGCCTTTACAGTTATTGAAGACTGACTCCCCTATGCAGAGATTACATGATATTATTTCCCATAATGCTGAAAGTGTTGAAGGTCATTTGGAGGAAAAAGAGAATTGTCACATTAATGAGGATGACCTGGAGGAGTCTGTTGAGTAGAAGCTTGAGCAGGTATGCAAACAAGTAGATATTTCTCCAACATCAAAGGGAAAATGTGGAAGGAAAGGCAAGAAACAGATAGAAGGAAAGAAACCATTAGGTGCAGAGCCACAACAACCTACCAGGGTTGTGCCAAAGAGATCTGCCAGTACTAAGTCAAAGAATTAAATGATGATTAAAACATTCATTTGGAATATTAGATCAGTGTAGACACAACAAGCTTTTCACAGACTTCAAATGTTACATAGACATCATAGGTTTATGTCAGTTGCCTTAATGGAGCCTTTTCAACATGTTAGATAGATACAAAAATTCAAAAGGAGGTTCAGATGTATCAGGTTGGTGCAAACTGTAGTGGAAAGATTTGGTTTTTTGTAGAAGAGAATGTAGATGTGGAAATTATATCTGATACTGCACAACAGATCACCTTGAAACTTTTTCTTCAGGAGCACAATAGATCTCTTATAACAACTTTGGTCTATGCTAAATGTGATGAAGTAGAAAGACTGTCTCTTTGGGATAGTATTTATCAGTTAGCTGGCTCCTATGACATGCCTTGGCTAGTAGGGGGAGATTTTAATGTAGTGATGAATGAAGAGGAGAAAATAGGTGGAGTCCCTGTAGTCCCTCGGGACTATCAGGATTTTACCTTTTGTCTCAACTCATGTGATTTATTTGAAACAGGTTTTAAAGGCAGTCCTTTTACATGGTAGAATGGCAGGGCTGGGGATGATTGTATATTTGAAAGATTGGACAGAATCTTTTTTAACTCACTGTTTCAACAATGGTTTGGTCATATTGAAGTGGAGCATTTATCCAGGACTGGATCTGATCATGCCCCATTTCTTATTACTTTGGGTGAGGAAGTTCAGACTTTCATAAAACCATTGAGGTTTTTGAAATTTTGGAATGAGCATAAAGATTTCTTGGACATAGTAAGGCTGAATTGGTCTGAGGAGAGTATTGGCAATCCTTTTTTTGGTTTTTAAACAGAAGATCAAGAAAGTAAAAGGGGCTCTATCTGCTTGGAGTAGACTGGCTTTTGGAGATATCTTCAAACAACTTATCATCAGGGAAGATATAGTGAGAATTAAGGAACAACTGTTTGAAGATGATCGTTCTGAACAGAATAGAATAATCTTGCAGCTTGCTCAGGCTGAACTGAAGAAATATTTACATTATGAGAAAGAGTTTTGGAGACAAAAAGCAGGATACACTTGGTTCTCTGAAGGTGATAGAAACACCAAGTTTTTTCACAATTTAGTAAATGGAAGGAGAAAAAGGTTACAGGTGAATAGAATTCAAATATATGATGGTGAGTGGATAGAAGATAAGGAGCAGCTTGCAGCAGAAGCAGCTAATTTCATCCAACAACAATTCTCTCAAGAGCAGGGGGCTCTAGATTTTGGCATGCTGAAGCACATTTCTCAGATGGTCTCTTCTGAAAGCAATGATTTGCTTTGTGCACTTCCATCCCAGGAAAAAGTAAAGAATGTTGTTTTTGAACTTAAATGAGAGAGTGCTTGTGGTCCTGATGGACTATCAGGAACTTTCTTTCATTCATGTTGGGACATTGTAGGAATGGATGTATTCAGAATGGTTCAGGCTTTCTGTGAAGGTCATGCTCTCCCAAAATCAGTAACTCATACTAATTTGGTGTTGATCCCAAAGAAATCAGAAGTTCACACTTTTGGGGATCTCAGACCAATAAGCTTGAGTAACTTCATAAACAAGGTCATTTCAAGAGTGGTTCATGGAAGACTGGATAAGATTCTACCAGGTTTGATCTCTAGCAACCAGTCTGGTTTTGTGAAGGGAAGAAGCATTATTGAGAATGTGTTGCTCACTCAAGAAATTATCACAGATATTAGAAAGAGAGGTAAACCTGTAAATGTGGTGATTAAGTTAGATATGGCTAAGGCATATGATAGAGTGTCCTGGTTATATCTAACTAGGGTGCTCAGAAGAATGGGATTTGCAGAAATTTTTGTGGACCAGATATGGAGGCTGTTGGCAAATAACTGGTATTCAGTTTGTTGAATGGCCAATCTTATATTTTTTTCCACTCTATAAGGGGTGTGAAGCAAGGTGATCCATTGTCACCTGCTCTATTTATACTTTCAGCAGAAGTGCTATCTACAACACTTAATTCTTTATTTGGGCATGATCAATATAAGTGCTTTGGTATGCCTAAATGGAGTGCAAACCTTAATCATCTTGCTTATGCTGATGATACCATCATCTTTGCATCAGCTGATAAACTATCATTGGATCTGACTATGAATGTTTTGAGAGATTATGAAAAGTTGTCACGTCAATTGATAAATAGAGAGAAAAGTTTCTTTTACATGCATAAGAAATCAACAGTGCAGTTATGTCAAGAAGTTGAGCAGGTAACTGGTTTTACAAGAGGCATGTTTCCCTTCAAATATCTTGGTTGTCCTATCTTCCACTCTAGAAAAAGGAAAGTTTATTATAATGATCTAATTAAGAGGGTGAAAGATAGGCTACAGAACTGGAAAGGAAGGTTGTTATCATTTAGAGGGAAGGCAGTTCTTATCAACAGTGTCTTACAAAGTATGCCAATGTACCTTCTATCTCAATGGCACCTACTAAGTACACACTAAATGAACTGCATAAAATCTTTACAAGATTTTATTGGAGTAATAAGGAAGAAGGCAAGAGTAGACACTGGTCAGCTTGGCTGAAAGTGTGTGTTCCTAAACAGGAGGGAGGATTGGGATTTAGGTCCCTTTTTTATGTATCAAAAGCTTTATTCACTAAGCTATGGTGGAGATTCAAAACTTCTGGTACCTTGTGGTCAACATTCATGTGGAATAAGTACTGTAAGAAACATATTCCAACCAGGGTTCAATGGAAAGGAGGCTCACAATTATGGAAGAAGATGCTAGAATCAAGAGATGCTATAGAAGGGGAGATCTGGTGGGAACCAAGAAATGGTTCTGCTAACTTTTGGTTTGACAACTAGACTAAACTTGGTCCTCTTGCCCAAATTATGCCAGCTAATTGCCCTATGGATGACAGTATTCAGGAGGTTGCAGATGTGATGGAGAATGGGACTTGGAATTATCAGACATTGCAACAAACTGTGCCAGAAGATATTATTGATCATATAAGAAAGGAAATGCACATTGACACTCCCTCAGAAGATATGGATAAGGCATGGTGGATGCTAACTAGTAGTGGTAAGTACACTGTTAGTAGTTCATGGGAAGTAATAAGACAAAGAGGTACCTCAAACTGGTGTTATAAGCAATTCTGGACAAAAGGTTTGCCTTTCAAGATTGCTTTCTTCTTGTGGAGAGTGTGGAAGGAGAAGTTACCTGTTGATGATGTACTTGTAAAGATGGGGATATCTATTGTGTCTATATGCAGGTGTTGTGCTCAGCCCCACCAAGAAACAATGAACCATATGTTTGTGACAGGTCAATATGCTGCAGATATATGGAAGATGTTCTCGGCAGCAGCAGGTGTGCAAGACCCTTTCATTCAAGTTAATCAAACTATCAAGAAATGGTGGGACACAAAGTGTTCTTCAAAGCTGAAACCTTTATACCAAGCAGCTCTTGTAATCATACTCTGGCAACTTTTGAAAAGAAGAAACACAGTTTTGCATGGTGGCAACATGTCTAGGCATAGGGTCATATATGAGATTAATTTTAATCTCATGCAACTGGCCAAAACTAGATATCCATGGATGACAAATCTGCCAAACTCTTGGCCTCAATTGGTACAACATTTGGAACAATATAAGCCTCACATACAGTACATACTGGTTCAATGGATTATCCCTCATGCAGGATAGTTCAAATGTAATAGTGATGGTGCCTCCAGGGGAAGTCCTGGTCCTAATGCATCTGTATTTTGTGTGAGAAATCATGAAGGAGAGTTTATTCGTGCTACTGCTAGCAGGGTTGCAGATACAACCTGTCTGTGTGCAGAAGCAAAAGCAATGCATGATGGCATTATATTTTGTGTAACACAACAGCATCTACCACTGATATTGGAGACAGATTCACTTGGTTTAATGAAAATAGTAGAAGGGGACTGGAAAGTTCCATGGAGTATTAGTATGGAGGTGCAGAATATTTGTAACACCCCGTACCTTTAACGAAAGTTTTGACCACGATCTTAGACTTAGAAAAATCAGATAAAGAATGTGGGAATTGAAATTTTCCTGTTCAGTTGTGATATGGTGGTTTACGCCCATGAACAGTGATCGTAAACTGAAACCAAGAATTTCTGAACATTCTGGAATTTGACATTTTGAGGTCATATGGTTAAATACGGACCGTATATCACTTTACGGTCCGTATTTCAAAACGTATTTGGAATTTGGGAAAACTTCCTTGATGAAAGTTGTAGAGCTTTGAAATACCTTTCTAACGGTATATTATGGCGGTCAAACGGACATCTGTGCAAAGAGTTATGACCATTTTACCGAAGAGACGCAGTGCAGTCCGTATTGCAAAATACGACCCGTAAACTCAATTTACGACCCGTAAACTCAGTTTACGACCCGTAAACTGAAAATACGACCAGCACTGTTCATAACGTAAACTACAATTTCACAGGGCAGTATATATTCATCCATATCTGTTCAAGTCATTATTTTTCATTCCCTCAAACCCTAGAACGACTTCCTACTCTCCTCCAACATCAAGAACACCAAGGTAAGTCCATTCTAATTATTCCAACTCAATTCTAACATATATCCTTGTAATCTAAACAAGAAATCATCATTCCTAATCTAGGGTTTTCAAGAAAACCCATCTCAAGATTCAAGAATCAAGATTTAGGAAGTCTTCTCCAAAATTCAAGTCTTTAATTCAAGTTTTGGAGAAATTAAGGTATGTAGAACTTCCATCCACATGAGGGAATCTCTATGTTCTTCCCCATGCTTCGTTTCCTTGATATCCATGAAGTTCAAATCTTAGGGCATTAAACCCAACATATTGGTAGCCCGTATTTAAGTATTTATGTACATGAATTTTGTATCTGTATTCGTTGTTGTATTCCTAATCTTCCATTACGGTTATTAGGAACCCTAGCTTAATCCATGAATCATGAATTCTTCCTCATGTGTTCTCATCATGTTCATATGAAACTTTATGATTTTATTTTGTAAGTTACAAGCATGTTTTAAAGTCAATTGCAAATATATGATTATGAACTATTGTATTACTCATAAATCAAGAACATGTTTACAAGCTATTTCATGAAACCATGTTTACAAGTTATTTCGTGAAATCATGATTACAAGACAAGTACAAGTTAATTCACGAAAGTCATGGGCTTCTTAGCCAACTATATTATGTTCATATTTTTGGGAGTTGCACGAATTACCGAGAAGGCTCAGATAGCCTGAAACTATGTAGCCACCATAGGACAAGGATCGCTCCGCCTAGTTAGGACGATACCTTAATTTTACACTGAATGGATCCTCGGTCTTTACATGAGTCCTCATTTCTTGGCACAAGTATACTTGTCTTTGATTTCTTTGTATTGGCGCTCATTTCGTCCATCGTTATTCTTTGTTGACTCTCCGGTGTGGATTCTTTACAAATATGATCGAGCATCGCTCCACATCGATGGTCCATATAATTTTATAGCGTACATCCTCATATTCGGTACAATTAATGGTCCATGAACTATTTTCTAGTACCCAATGAACTCTTTTTATTTCATTCACAGACACTGCGTCCTTCCTTTCCTTCAAAATTTCCAAACTACCATTCTTTTGATGCTTTCGTTATAATAGTCGCTGTCATCCGAAATATCCTTTGAGTCTTATCATTCTCTTCATTATCCTTTGTGAACTTAGCTTGTAGCCTTTTTCTGCTCTTTTATTATTCTTTAAAACATGTCGCCGCATACTTAGGTACGGCGCCAGTTTGCCCGATATGAGGGATTCAAATCACGGTATAAACATATCGTAATTCACGTTGGCAAGAAACATTCTCTCAAGGTATCTTTCATCCTTTCCCTTTATGTCGGCCTCATGGTACACTTTTCTTTTCCAAATATCGTCGTATTAGAATTCACCAATCTTAACCTATAGGGAAAATAACATCAACTTACCTTGTGACACTTGTACCATATATTTTGTTGTCACTCGAACTTCGGTACCCTTGCTCTATTGATTCCTTCTTTACCGTAGCGCCGATTGCTGGAACTCGCATGTCCATCGATACAATCGCATATGAGATATCATACGCATTCATATATATATATATATATATATATATATATATATATATATATATATATATATATATATATATATATATATATATGTAATTACTATCGACTAGCCCATAAAATACTTCCAAACGCTATTCAAGCCTATCCAAATTCCATAGTTGTGACACACTCTCTGTCTCTTCACCAGTCTAGTCTGCCTCGTCCTGTGCGACCTCTTATGGTCTCCAACCGCCCCGTATACTCTAGTTTTCCTTAGGTTACTCTAACTTCTCATTTGTCTCTTATGTCTAGATATATAGAATTCCTTGCATGCTTCCCAGGGGGTCACCCATCCTAAAATTTCTCCCACCTTAGCACGCTTAACCTCAAAACTTTGGTGGGATCCGGTGCCTTAATGCTGATATAATCGCGTCCTCTTCCTCACATGATCTTTATTACGTGATTTAGAGCAAGTCGAAGTCTTATAGATTCCGAGACATTTCGTAACACGTCCTTTCTTTTACAATTACTATTTTACCCTTTTCGATCTTCAATATTCACCTTTTACCTGTGAGTATGGTTATTTTTTATCCTAGATTTCCAGATTCCCGATGGTAGCAAATATACCTTCATCGCCGTTACTTATGAATACTTTAGGTATCAACCTATTCAGATTTCCACTCACCATTCTTACATAATAATCTACAGCAAAACTGCTTGTCAACTTTCTCTGAATCCTTCAACAGACCTGGTTCCTCTTATACCATTCTTTCCTTTCAAAATCTATACATAGCAAATATCAACAATGCCTCACAGAGCATACGACTATTTATCACATTCTAGCCATCCGGAACTGCCAATTTCAGGTAACAGATCAAATATATCAATACTTACCGCAGTGACTTTCCATATCATCACTTACCTCCTTCCGTCGTATGTAAGGCTTATATATGGAATTTCATTTTCCTATGACTTGGCTCTATCGCACGATCTATGACAGAAAGAAGGTCAACAATCCCTAGATGCCCCGTAGCCTCCTGTTTATAAATGTGGCGCGCTTCACACCATAAACAGGACTCTACTGGACACGACTTTGCAGACAATCCCTAGGACAAACCTGGCTCTAATACCACTTTTGTCACACCCTAATCTACCTAGGGTGTGATGGGCACCCGACCCTTACTTAGGGCCGAGCGAACCCTCTGACTCTTATCACATACATACTCTTTTTGTACTTTTAAATCAAATAGAATGAAATACATAGTAATACTTTCAGAATATTCCTTCCGTTATTCTCAAATCAAACCAAAATCCATAATCATATAAAATTTATATCATAACACATGATGACATATCGGCTGATGAAGCCGCTTACAAAACCGACATCCTATACCCACGACTCTGTCTGCAAAGTCTCTACATTCGAACAAAACATCATAGCATAATACTCTGACCCGGCAACACTCCAGAGGCAAATGGAGCTCGCCAACTTCGCTGGAACATCTTCTGTAATGACTTCTACTCATCTGGGAGTACCTGCGCAGCATGAAACGCAGCCCCCGAAGAAAGGGGGTCAGTACGGAATATGTACTGAGTATGTAAGGCATGAAATACAGAAGGCAGAACCATAACTGAAACAACCAGTACCAAAGTAAGTACACTTATCCAGAATACCAAAATGTTTACCTTCCAGGCACAAATCATATACGTCGATGTCGTATGTCAGAAGAAATACAGAAAATAAGTGAATCATCCAGAGTGCCAAAAGAGCTTACTTTCCAAACACGGATCATGCATGTCAGAATCATATACCACATATGCATATAACGTGCCCCGGCCCTCCAGTGAGGGACGCGGTAAATCATATATCTTGTATGCATATAACGTGCCCCGGCCCTCCAGTGAGGGACGCGGTGAATCATACATCATGTATGCCAATGTCATGTATCATATATGCATGTAACGTGCCCCGGCCCTCCAGTGAGGGACGCGGTAAATCATATATCATGTATGCATATAACGTGCCCCGGCCCTCTTTTGCGGGACGCGATGAATGGAATCATCATATGCCATCCTGGCCACCGCCCCATCATCATATCATCATGTCGTCATATCATATGTAACGTGCACCAGCCCGCAAGTGAGAGGGACGCGGTGAATAATGCAGAGAAGTACGCACGAGAACATATCCTGGTCCGGGCTCAGTGAAGGACATACTGAGGCTTGCACGAACAGAGTAGTGCGAAACCATATGCACACAAATCAAGACTCGATAGACAAGTATACTTATCGATACCTGAAGGCTCAGAACAAGTTTCGGATCAATCGGATTTAGTATAAGAAAGTTATGAGCATTTGAAGTACAGAACTTTCTACAAACGTTTCAAAGGCCATTTCTTGGAAAATCAAGTAACAATCATGTTAGGTACCTTTCGAATATCATTATGGATCAAATCAATATGCCGCCATCATATATCATATATACATATAACAGATTCATGCGTGCATACTCATCGAACATCAAACAGTGTATTGCTGCGGAACGTGCAGCCCGATCCATAAATATAATATTTTACTGCCGAGGAACGTTCGGCCCGATCCAAGACTATATGCAAAAGTTAGAAACATTAACACTTACAGAACCATTTTAAAAACATAAACTCTTCTACTTGGCTCATTATCCAATTATGCAATAATCTTAACCATAGTAAGTATACTCATATCAATAGGCCAATAAGAATCGTAGACAAACTCGGAAACTTATTAAATAGAGCTTTGGAATCATGGATACGTATCGAAACCATATGAAGTGGCTTATGGAGATAAAAAATATTAGCCATCCTAGTGGCTCTAAGATTAGGAATATCTTTGGAATCATACATATGCGTCATTTACTTGTTTCATAAAGATCATGCCAAAAGAAAGAAAATAATATATAAGAAAAGGATTAAACCTTACCTTTTCCCTTAACTTCTCACTTGGCTAAGATTTGTAACTTGTAAGAATATGTGTTTTTCTTGCTCCAATGATCACTTCACTTTGCTAAGGACCCTTCAATAGATTGTTTAGCTAGAAGAAAAAAAAATTTGATAAAAATTTTCCAAGGTCCTTGTTGGTTTGGACATGGCCAAATGGCCTTTGGTTTTTTTTTCTCCTTCTCTTTTGTTCTTTAAGGTTCTTGAAATTTCTAAAGATAAAGATGAATAAGATGACTTAGTCATCTTTTTATTTTGTCCATTAAACTTCTAGGTGGGCCTAAGCCCACTCCAATTGGACGGCCCAAATGGCCCCTTTAATTCCAAGCCCATTTTTTTTTGTTTTGTTTTTCACTTCATGAAAATTTAATTTTTTTCAAATTCCAAATTTGCCCTTAGTCTTCCTCTATATTTCCATGAGTCATATTGCGAATTTCCCTTTTTACCCTTAACCTTTCTTAATATTTCCACTTCAAAATTTTCATAAACAACTTGTGTCTTAAACAAAACCAAAATATAGCCTTGTCCTTAACTTCTTGCAATTGTCTTGAATTATCCAAAGGTACAAAATGCGGGATATAACATTTATGATTTTATTTTGCAAGTTACAAGCATGTTTTCAAGTCAATTGCAAATATATGATTATGAACTATTGTATTACTCATAAATCAAGAACATGTTTACAAGCTATTTCATGAAACCATGTTTACAAGTTATTTTGTGAAATCATGATTACAAGACAAGTACAAGTTAATTCACGAAATTCATGGGCTTCTTAGCCAACTATATTATGTTCATGTTTTTGGGAGTTGCACGAATTACCGAGAAGGCTCAGATAGCCTGAAACTATGTAGCCACCATAGGACAAGGATCGCTCCGCCCAGTTAGGACGATACCTTAATTTTACACTGAATGGATCCATCAGGCATGTTACCACCTTATACCCTGGCAAGGTATAGGGGCTCTGCTGGTCCGGCGAGGTACCAGACTCCACGTATCCACGTGGTGATATCATGTGTCGGTTTATGAAATGCTCTCCCTACTTATCATATTTTTACTTATGTTATATATATACGTATGTACACATGCTCATGTTCATGTCAAGGTTTTCAGTTTCAGTTCTTATCATGTTATTCCATGTCCCATGTTGTTTCTTTCGGTTACTTTACATACCGGTACATTCAATGTGCTGACGTCCCCTTTTATTGCCCGAGGGCCTACATTTCACGATGCAGGTACGGATTTACAGGACGACACTTCTGCTCATTAGGATTTGCACGTACCAGCTTATTGGTGAGCCCCATCTCATTCGGGGTTTAGACATTGTATTTCTTTATTTAGTTTTGCATCTAAAGGTATGCTGGGGGCCTTGTCTCAGTAAGTATGTTTTCCAGTCAGACTCATGATAGAGGTTTCATAGACTAGACAAGTCAGTTATGTCATGTTAGACATTTGGAGTCGTATAGCCAATTTGTCTCACTCATGTTTAAACAAGTATTCTATTAAGTATTATGACTTACCATGTTTTATAAAAGCTCATCATGCATTCACGTTATATTCCGCTTATGTTATGTATCATGATGATTCAACAGGCCATGTGGTTCGCTCGGTCACATGTTGTCAGGCACCGAGTGTCGTGTTACGTCCAGGCCATGGTTCGGGGCGTGACAAGATTAGAGAATGGAGGAAGAAGGGACTGATACAAGTTAAACATGTGCTGATTGAGGGCAACCAGCTTGCTGATTTTTTAACTAACTATGTTTTTTATTTTGCAGGTACTCTTAATTTTGAGATATTTACTGATTTACCAGCTGCAGCTAGGAGACTTGTAAACATGGATAAAATGCATCTGCCAAGCTTCAGATTTAAAACAGTAATTTCTAGGGAGCCAAATTAAAGCATGCAACTCAAAAGTTCAAATGCAGCAACTCTAAAAGCTGCAGATCATTATTGACAGGAATATTAAGGTGGAGGTATTTCAAGATCAAGTTTATCTGCACTTGAGTCTGTTACTAAGCAAATTCTATCCAATGTGTGGTATTAACTTCATGTTCAGCCTGTTGGAAGAATCTCCTTAGTGATAGAGGATAAGTACATATAAACTGCCATATTCAAATACTTTCATCTTCAAGGTCAGGAGACTCAGATTATATACAGCTTTGGCTAGCATAAAAGGCTTGATTTTGCACAGTTGCAAGTTGGAAGGATACTTCTGTTGGCATTTGATTACATAGCACCTGGTGAGAGCTTGAGGTGACTGAAACGAAATCAAGCCAAGGCTTGGAATGGTCATGCATACATTAGGCTAGATATAGCTACTTAGGCTGTTTTACCTTTGATTTCTAGGCACTTTTGGCCTTGTAATCTTTTTTGCTTTTTACCTTGTTGCTTTCTTTACTCTTTCTGTACAGAACTTTAATTTTATAAAATTCACAACTATGCCTTGTGCTAGTTGTTTTATTAAAAAAAAAAGTTTATTAAAAAAAGGTATTATGTTATTTGTTTCAATTAGATATTTTTAAAAGATAAAAGCATAAATGCAGCCCACTATTTTATTGAGCTATCACTTGAAACCTAAAATATTATTAAAACTCATCTATGACAAAATAATCTTTATTGTAAATGAAATTACTTTAGTTTTTCAACGAGTGGCGACGAAGTTGTTGGGAAAAAGATAGCTACTAAGAAGTAAGAGATATATCATAATATATGATATAAGCAAATTTTACTGCCCTACATTTTCTCCTACTCCACCTTCTTCCATTATTTCTTCATTGATAGACTGTTTCTAACAAAAGAAAAGGAAAAATTAACAAAATAAAAACGGGGAACGTAAATCTTAAAGATAAGAGTCATCTTTAATTTTTCTTATGTAGATAGATCTGTGAATCTACATAAAGATAAAAACAATATAACAGTCGTCCTAGAATTGTATTATGGACTTTTTGTGATTATAACATTACATCAAGAACCTCAAGAGTTGCCTTATATCTCTTCAATCTTTGAACAATTAAGTACTTTATGTTGGAAATCTTACGGAAAATACTTCATCGCTAACACGTGTAGGGACTTTTCTTCATCACGAATACTTGTAGGGACTTCTCTTCATCACGAACACTTGTAGGAACTTCTTTTAAGCTTGAGGAAAATACTTGATCACGAACACTTGTAGAGAATTCTTCGTAGCTTGAGGCATGCCAATGGCACTGTCCTTAAGGATATTTCACCCGGTATGGGTGTATCCCCCAGGATTCAACAAGCTCTTCTAGTACAAAACTATGAGCCAGAATCTAACAAAGATTCCACAAAGTAGAAAACCCAACACACTATAATCTTTAAGGAAAAATGTGTTTTTGTATATGTCTCTCGTAGAAAACCCAACAGTACAAATGAGAAGTATTTTTCCTATGTTTTTCCCTGTTTAAAGATTAACTCACAAGGTAATATATATAGCAACCATATGGTCTCTTCCAGATTCTAAAAGTTGAAGGTTCAAAACGGATAGTCAAATATAGTAAATGTCTTTAATGGTTATTGAAATGATTAACGTTAGAATGCCAGTAAATGTGATGGCAAATAACAGTTTTATCATCAAGATCACTTAGTCAATTCAAGATATTTAATTCATTAAAACAACCTAATAACTATACAAAGTATCTGTTACTAATGTATAAAATAGATTGTTAGAAATAGTCCTTTTATTTCAAGATATTTAATTCTTTAAAACCACCTAATAACTATACAAAGTATCTGTTACTAATGTATAAAATAGATTGTTAGAAATAATCCTTTTATTTTTGAGATATTAAATAGAAAATAATATTTTTCTAACACTTTATCCTCTTAGAACCCCAAGGTGATCTCGGCCTTCAATTTGAAAATTTGTTAAGGAAAACTTCCACTTTCAAATATCTGGAAGGCCTTTTACTACTCATGAAAAATGAGAAAGAATATATAGAATTTAAAGAATAGATTAGTAACTGAAAATATACTAATGGGATCATTATGGTAATATTTTAATGTATTAAGAAACTAATAAGAATGAATACAATGTAAGTGAAAAGGAAAATAAAGAGAATACCTATGATTTAAACATAAGAATATAAAAGAAAGTCCATGTTCTCTTGTCATGACGCAGCAATGCGTGCATAGATTCCTGCACAAAAACTTAACTCAAACATTGTATTGTTATTTCCTTGACCGGTAATTAGAAAAAATGGGCAGCGAACGTGAGCAGGAAAAGATCATTACACTTTCTGATATATGTTTCTTCAATACCTTCAATAGTGATTTTTTGTGGTTGTGTATATTCTACTCTTGATTGTTTCTTTTGGAAGATTCATCAATCATCTTGTGAGTGGAAGGGAAAAGTATGTCAGGTAAAGATGAAAGGAGAGTTAGAGAAGATGGAAAGATGAAGATTACGTGGTGGGTCAAATAACAGGAGGTTTGACGGGAAGTTTTAATTTAAGAAGTTGGTGAAAGCATTTATCTTTTCGAAAGCGGTGCTTCTTTCCCGTAACGATGTGTTTCCTTTTTACAGGAACAACAGGTTTTTTCTAAAATTCATAAAAGAGGGAAAAAGGCCAAAAAAAAAAAAAGATAAATAGAGTTCCTGAGTTTTCGTTGTGCCACGTCACGGGCCTATGTCTTGCTTTTATATATTTATATAGATACAACAACAACAACCCAGTGAAATCCCACATCGTGGGGTCTGGGGAGGGTAGAGTGTACGCCGACCTTACTCCTACCAAGGTAGGACGACTGTTTCCGAAAGACCCTCGGCTCAAGAAAAACATAAAAGCATAAAAAAAGTCAGATAAGGCTAAGAAATTCAAAGCGACATGGAAAAACAATAATATAAAATAAAATAATGCAATCGACACAGATACCACAGGATAATCAAAGCACAGAAAATAGCAGATAATAGCATAAATCGGAGCACAAGAAATTATATTGCGATACTGCGACTACTAATAAGAACGGATAACGAGACTATCTACTAGCCTTCTACCCTAATTTGGGTCCTCCAAACCCTCCTATCTAAGGTCATGTCCTCGGTAAGCTGTAATTGCGCCATGTCGTGTCTAATTACCTCTCTTGAATACTTCTTTGGCCTACCCCTACCTCGTCTGAAACCATCCATGGCCAACCTCTCACACCTCCGCACTGGGGCATCTGTGTCTCTCCTCTTCACATGACCAAACCATCTCAATCTCGCTTCTTGCATCTTGTCTTCCACAGAGGCCACCCCCACCTTATCCCGAATATCCTCATTCCTAATCCTGTCGCTCCTGGTGTGGCCACACATCCATCTCAACATTCTCATCTCGGAAACTTTCATCTTTTGAACGTGAAAGATCTTAACTGGCCAGCACTCCGCCCCATACAACATAGTCGGTCTAACCACCGCTTTGTAGAACTTGCCCTTAAGTTTTGGTGGCACCTTCTTGTCACATAGCACTCCGGAAGCAAGCCTCCATTTCATCCACCCTGCCCCAATACGATGTGTGACATCATCGTCAATCTCCCCGCTGCCTTGCGCAATAGACCCAAGGTACTTAAAACTACTTTCCTTCTGGATGGCCTGGGTACCAAGCCTCACTTCTACGCCAGCCTCCTGAGGTGCTTCACTAAACTTACACTCCAAGTACTCTGTCTTGGTCCTACTCAGCTTAAACCCTTTAGCCTCTAGAGTATGTCTCTAACCCTCCAGCTTAGCGTTAACTCCGCTATGAGTCTCGTCGATCAGGACTATGTCGTCTGCGAAAAGCATACACCATGGCACCTCACTTTGAATTTGTCATGTCAATCCATCCATCACTAAGGAAAATAGAAACGGACTAAGAGCTGATCCTTGATGCAACCCCATCACAACTGGAAAGTGCTCTGAGTCTCCTCCTACTGTCCTTACTTTGGTTTTGGCTCCCTCATACATGTCCTTGATCACCCTAATATACGCCACAGGTACACTTTTAGCCTTCAAGCATTTCCATAGGATCTCTCTTGGAACTTTGTCATAAGCCTTTTCTAGGTCGATGAATACCATGTGTAAGTCTCTCTTCCTCTCCCTATACTGCTCCACCAATCTTCTCACAAGATAGATGGCTTCTGTAGTTGAGCGTCCCGACATAAATCCGAACTGGTTCTCTGAAATAGATACACCTCTCCTCACCCTCATCTCCACCACCCTTTCCCACACTTTCATAGTATGGCTTAGAAGTTTGATACCTCGATAGTTGTTACAACTCTGGATATCTCCCTTATTCTTGTACAGAGGGATCATTACACTCGCCCTCCATTCTTCGGGCATCAATGCCGTCTTAAAGATGACATTAAACAACCTAGTCAGCCACTCCAAACCTGCCGGCCCCGCGCTCTTCCAAAATTCCCCAAGAATCCCATCGGGTCCGATCGCTCTTCCCCTGTACATCCTACGAACAGCACCCCTAACCTCCAACCTTAATACTCCGACAATACCCAAAATCACGCCGCCTTCCTGTATATTCTAAATCTCCCAACACAATGTCTCTGTCCCCTTCTTCATTCAAGAGTTTGTAGAAGTATAATTGTCATCTCCGTCTAATGAGAGTCTCCTCTACCAATACTTTGCCATGCTCGTCCTTCATGCACTTTACTTGATCCACATCACGTGCCTTTCTCTCCCTCGCCTTGGCTAGCCTGAACAATTTCTGGTCCCCCCCTTTCTCTTCTAGTTCAGCATACATGCGTTCAAAAGCTGCCGCTTTTGCCGTCGAAACCGCCAACTTCGCCTCCTTCCTCGCCATCTTATAAAGCTCCGTGTTTGTCCACTTCTCCACCTCATCCTTGCTTTCTATCAACTTCGCATACGCCACCTTCTTTGCTTCCACTTTCCCTTGAACTTCTCCATTCCACCACCAGTCTCCTTTATGCTGGCCACGACTACCTGTCGAGACCCTTAACACTTCCCTTGCTACCACCCTAATGCAACTAGCCGTCTTATCCCATATACTGGTCGCATCCCCACTACTATCCCAGGCCCCCATATCCTTCAATTTCTCTCCCATCTCCAGTGCACTAATCGTGGTCAAACTACCCCATCTGATCCTAGGTCGGTCATCCATGACCCTCTTCTTCCTCGTCCTCTTGATCCCTAAATCTATCACCAAGAGCTTATGACGGGTCGTAAGATAGTCGCTCGGAATGACCTTACAATCTTTGCACAGACCTTTATCATCCTTCCGAAGGAGTAAAAAGTCTATCTGGGTTTTAGCCACCGAACTACGGAAGGTTATTAAGTGTTCCTCCTTCTTTGGAAAACTCGAATTGGCTATCACCAACCCAAAAGCTCTTGCAAAATCCAAAAGTGAGACTCCTCCTCCATTTCTGCTCCCGAAGCCAAAGCCTCCATGCACATCATCATAGCCTCCCGAAATAGGCCCGATGTGTCCATTGAAATCGCCTCCCACGAATAGCTTCTCAGTAGGCGGTATGCCTCCCACTAACTCGTCCAAATCCTCCCAAAAGCGCCTCTTCTCCTCCTCGCCTAAGCCCGCTTGCGGCGCATAGGCACTAATAATGTTCAAAGTGAGTCCTTCAACGACCACCTTAATCGACATCATCCTATCAGTGGCCCTCCTAACCTCTACCACCTGATCCCTTAATTCACTATCCACTAAAATGCCCACCCCATTTCTATACTTCGACCTACCAGAGAACCACAGCTTATACCCGTCTACCTCCTTAGCTTTAGGACCTACCCATTTGGTCTCTTGGATACAAGCTATATTAATTTTCCTCTTCTTAAGAATCTTATGGACTTCCCCATTAACATCCCAATGTTCCAAGAACCTACTCTCAACCTAGACGCTCCTTTAACCCATTTACCCCTCCTAACCCTCGCCCCCGTCCCCGAACGAGAACATGACCCTAGTCTACCATCACTAAGCGAAGCCACAACAAAGAGTATGAACTAATAAATTCAAAAGTCTAAAGTTAGCAAAATGTTACTACAAATGTATGGACAAATAATGGATATAGCAACCGGAGGTACCAACTCCAGTTGAACTGAACCTGGTCGCAGCCGGAAAACACTGTTCAACGTCCGAGTTACTGTTCACTGTTGAAATTATTTTCCCAAATACCTGAAACAGGAGGAGAGAAGAGGGGGCGAAAGAAAAAAAGGACCAGGAAAAGAAAAAGGGAAAAAAAAGACCAGGAAAAGAAAAAGGGAAAAAAAGAAAACAGTAGGGAAAAAGAGGGGGCTGCCGGAAAATGGTGCCGGAAAATTCTCCGGCGATGGCGCGACTAAGTTCTTGCAGCGCCAACAGCAGCTAGGAAAGAAAACAAAAGAAGAGAAAAGGGAAAAAAAAGGAGAAGAGAAGAAGAATAGGAGATGAAGAAAAGGGAAGGAGAAAAAGTAAATCTGGCCGGAAAAGTGGCAGGCGTTACCTGATCGCCGGAGTTACCTGGTCGCCGGACGCGGTCTGGTCGCCGGACGTGGTGGCAGGTAGGGTGGGGGGGAGAGGCAATGTTACCGTTGAGGGTAAAGGGGGAGAGAAGAGAGGAGAGAGAATACCTATGATTTAAACATAAGAATCTAAAAGAAAGTCCATGTTCTCTTGTCATGACGCAGCAATGCGTGCATAGATTCCTGCACAAAAACTTAACTCAACATTGTATTGTTATTTCCTTGACCGGTAATTAGAAAAAATGGGCAGCGAACGTGAGCAGGAAAAGATCATTACACTTTCTGATATATGTTTCTTCAATACCTTCAATAGTGATTTTTTGTGGTTGTGTATATTCTACTCTTGATTGTTTCTTTTGGAAGATTCATCAATCATCTTGTGAGTGGAAGGGAAAAGTATGTCAGGTAAAGATGAAAGGAGAGTTAGAGAAGATGGAAAGATGAAGATTACGTGGTGGGTCAAATAACAGGAGGTTTGACGGGAAGTTTTAATATAAGAAGTTGGTGAAAGCATTTATCTTTTCGAAAGCGGTGCTTCTTTTCCGTAACGATGTGTTTCCTTTTTACAGGAACAACAGGTTTTTTCTAAAATCCATAAAAGGGGGAAAAAGGCCAAAAAAAAAAAGATAAATAGAGTTCCTGAGTTTTGGTTATGCCACGTCACCGGGCCTATGTCCTGCTTTTATATATTTATATAGATAAAACATAAAAATGATTTTGTACATAAACGAAAGCAACAAATTATAAGTGGGAAAAGGGGAAAGTAGCCGCGATTAGAAAACCCTCATTGGAAAGTGAAGAACCAATGTTCTTAGTTAAGATCATAGGATCTTCTTTCTCGCGCCGTTGACTCCAATTGATGGTGTTCCATTTGAGCTCCGAGTCTCACTTTCAAGCTGAATATTCCAGCTTTTACATATCCCTTGCATGACTTCTTTCTCAAATAAGGCACTAGCAGCTTATCATTGTTGATTAATCTTCTCCCCTCCACCTCCAAATGTTGAAAATAATTAATGCATACTCTTCCATGATCTAAAGCTATATTGACAAGATAATCAACCACTTTATTTCCTTCCTTAAGAGTGTAAATAACAGTGACATTAATATCCCTTATTATCTCCCAAATCTCATTCATCAATGCCACTATCTGTCATGGTTCTTCCCAAGTCCTATGAATCACCATTTCCAATACCAGTGATTGTATGCTTCTTAAATATACCGCGCTTTTAGAATAGCCATTGCTTTTGCTTGGATATTTGTGCATTGATCATCAATCATCTCTTCTGCCTGAGCATGAATAATATTTCCTGTTTCATCTTTTATAAAAAAACCTCATGCACTTCTTCCTAGATTACCCCTTGAAGCACCATCAGTATTACCTTTTTATCCATCCCTTATCAGGAGTTGCCACATCACTTGCCTTATCCTGAATTTAGGGGTATAATATTGTAGCACTGGTACCAAATCTCTCCACCTATAAGGGGCATACTTAAAATTGCTGCTCCTTACCTTCATGAATAGAACAAAATTATGCATGATTTGGTATATGAGTTGAACATGAGATATCTTCCCGCCATGTTTGATAGCATTCCTCATCTTTCATAATTCCTATAAAATAATAGCATGAATAGCTTTATAAAATATACATGAGGATTCATTGGAGCTTCCCACCATGAATTAATCAACAGAATAATCTGCAATCCCTGAATGTTTATACCCACTGGTGCAGAAAACTGTTTCCACACAAACTGTGCTACTAGAGACTTTAAAAACACATGATGGAAGTTTTCCACCTCTGGAACTTGGCAACAGAAACATCTAGATGGCAATTGAAAATCCCATTTTTTTCACCACATCATCTAAAGGTAGCATATACTTTTAGAACCTCCATAGGAAGAATAAATTTTTGCTAGACAACTAATTAATAAAATTAAACTATAAGATAAAGGCAAAATTTGAAAATAAAGATACACAGAGATGCTGACCTAGGAAAGTGCCACATCACCGGGTCAATTTAATAAGTTGAATTAGGATATTTTACCAGAATTTAGAGTTTTTGGGTTCAAAACTTGTGACCAAATACATAATCATTATATACTGAGTTTGCAATTAAATATTTACATATACTCAATGGATTTTTAATACGAATATATGATCTTAACAAAAGTAATTGGATTTTCCCAAACCCATAACTAATACTCTCCCGTCGCCCTTGATCTTAGTATATTTCACAAGAATGTTCATATCAACATTCTTCAGCCTTTTAAAGTTTTTTCTTAATTATTGAATTGAAATAAAAAAGAATCTGGCAAAGCATCTGTTAACATAAGCTGTTATAATTTTGGTACTTGCAAGAATTTTTTCTCCAGATCGGGTTGGTATTCAGTGTACGGTTTGTCTAGCCCATGCTTTGCATAAATATCTCTATTTCCAAAATACAACGAACACAGGAAAGAATCGACGAGACGCGTATTTTCGAAGAGAAAATCATAATGGAAAAAGCGCAAGGTAGAATTCTGAACTCAAAATGTTAAAAGATGCATGAGTTACTACAATCACTTCAGTAGGAGCTGCTGTTAGTCTTGAAAAGAGGCGCGAAATCCATGTTGGCAAAATAATTATAACTTCCCGATAGAATTTATGTGGATCAAATACTTTTGAGACAATTCTAGTAATACAATCAATATACGCATAATTTACAGCAATTACTTCAACAGAAGTTATTGCCGGTTCTGAAAGATGGCGCGAAATCCATCATCGGCAAAACAATCGTAACCTCCAAATAAAATTTCTTTCAGTAATAGAACAACAGCTATATTTACTACAATAACAATCTTTTGCTAAGTTATATATCAAGCATTGAAGTAGGATTCAAAAAATGGGATTAGATTACATAATCCTAAACTATTAAAGACCCTACTGTGTAATTTCCATACGTGTGTCCTTTGTTGGAGCACTATATAAATCAGAGCAAGTCTCCATTTTGGAAGTAACACAGTCGACTCTCTCACCAAAAGATTAAAAATAACACAGTGGGCTAGCCGTTTTGATTACACTCAGAATTCAGAAATGGCTCCAAAAACTTCCAAGGTAATTTTTCTTGAAATTTCTAACGAATAAATCCTCTTTATAGTTCTCTGTCGATTTACTGATTTGAAATAATTGAAATGACATGAGTACTTCTGAGTTTTGCTGAATCTTGAAAAAATTAATAATTAGAAACAGAGATCTGGGATGTCACGTCACATCCTCAATGGTTTTTTGGTAGAAATAGTGTTAATTTTTCATTTCTAGAATGATTTGCTACTCTTTTGTTCTTTAAATAAAATTGGACGTTCTAGCTTTTTATTTTGTGGCAGACGTTATATCTATATATTTACTGTTATGAAATAATAGAAAACACACCGGTGCCTCTGGTTTTAACTGGATTTTTTCAGAAACAGAGATCTCGAGTGTCACCAGTATCTTTGATTTTTTGGTAGTAGTGTTTTTTTATTTTCCTTTTAGAATGACTGCAATTTCTGAACTTATGTTAAATTAGTCGATTTTGTTTTGTGACAGGCATCATCGAGGCGGGCAGGTAAATCATCGATAAGTATATGGGCAGCCCAATGTGGGAAATGCTACAAATGGAGGAAAATTTCAACACAAGAAGAGTATGAGGAAATTAGGTCCAAGTTTAATGAAGAACCGTTTCACTGCGAAAACAAATCCAATGTTTCTTGTGAGGATCCAGCAGACCTTGAGTACGATTCTTCACGAACTTGGGTCATTGACAAGCCCAATGAGCCTAAAACCCCAACAGGGTTTAAGAGAGAATTGCGTCTTAGGAGGGATAACTCAAAAATGGATGCTTATTATTTCACTCCTTCGGGAAAGACACTTAGATCTACTACAGACGTGAGTACTTTTCTTCAGCAAAATCCTGAGTTCAGTGAGCTGTCAACCAAAGACTTCAGCTTTACGACCCCTCACATTATGGATGATACTATACCCTCCACAAGCACTAAATGAGGGAGTCGATGGAGCTGAAATTTTAGGTTTATTTGCTCTGTAGACACTGTTTTTAGACTGCGGGTATGCTTAAATGCTCAACTTATTCGCCATGTATTGTTCTTTTTCATCTTTTGTTGATATAAAAAATCTCTTATATATGCAAAAATCATCTTTTTTGTTGGTATAAGTGAAGAAAGGAAAATATCTTGGCCTTCTTTTCTTTGATTTAGCTGATAACTTGATTTCTCATTTCTTAAGGAGAAAAACTTAGAAATTTTCCTTCTTTCCTTTCTACTTGAGAGGCTATTGCACTGCTACATCCCCTTTAGAGGGTAACCAGAGGATTATTGTTTGTGATTTGGTGAAAAATGGGAGTCTATATAATCATTTATTTGGGTTGAGTTGGCCTATTAGGCAGAAATTTGCAGTTGGCACGGCTAGAGGCTCAGCTTACTTGCACAACCAGCTATCGTTCATAGGGATATAAAGGCTAGTATTATACTACTTTTAGATGAGAATTTTGAGCCTAAGGTTGCAGATTTTTGATTGGCAAAGTTTAACCCCTAGGGAATGACCCACCTGAGCACTCGTGTTGCTGGGACAACGGGTTACATAGCACCTGAATATGCATTGTATGGTCAATTGACAGAAAGGAGCTACGTTTACAGCTTTGGAGTCGTACTTCTTGAGCTTTTTAGTGGGAAGAAGGCGGTCATAGCAATTAATGATGGAAAGCCGACACTTGTTACTGATTAGGCGTGGTCATTGGTTAGAGAAGGGAGACCATTAGATGTTATTGAGGACAATATTCCAGATTTGGGTCATCAAGAAATTCAGGAAAAGTATGTTATGGTAGCTGTTCTTTGTTCTCACCCGCAATTGTATGCGAGGCCAACAATGGGTCAAGTCGTAAAGATGTTGGAGGCTGACACTCCAGTTCCATTTATACCAGAGAGACCAATTTCTTTAATTGCAGATCTTGATGATATCGAGAGGTCGGTTAATAGCAGTAGTGGCTCGGGTTATATGTCCACATCTACAGGCTATCAGCTGTACACATCTGAGCATAATGGAACCCCTGGAAGATAATTGTGATTCAGTCTATAACATAAATTGAGCTGCATTGAATTATTTTGAAGCACAAGATTAAGATTTTTTTTTTTTTTTTGTGGTCCCAAGCATAAGATTAAGATATGTTACCCAGAAAATGTACTGGTTAGATCCTTTTTTGGTTCATTTGCAGTTGATTTGTTAGGAACAAATGAATTAGAACATCCACACAAATTGTAGGGTGAAATCTCATGTCTGGTAAGTACTCAATTTATTGGGATACATATTATAGGATTGTCACGTGCTTATTTTACGAAAATATATATGAGTTTTTCATTAAATGGAGAAGCTGCTCTCTATCGGGACTTTTACCATGCCCATGGATCGAATTTGAAACCTCGTTAAGGATAGAAGTTATCTTATACATTGGATCGTATGCAAATGTGCTTGGAGTTTGTAATTGGCAGCCAAACTATTTCCAGGCATGCAAATTGCGTGTAGTAACACATTGTTTATCAAGTTACTGTATTAAAGATGTTAAGTTTCTAGATAACTCGAAAACAAAGTTTTCCAGAAGCGTACAATTATGAAATACCTCGGGTAAACAAATTTAAAATAAGATTCCAAAACAAGATGCTCAACTACGTTTGAGCTGGAAGTTAATTATTAAATTCATATTCAGAATTTCCCAAAGGGCAAAGGTTCAAATATACCCCTCAACTTTGAGGGGTATATTTTCCCAGAAGGAACATAGTCTTTTTAATACTTAGCCATTTTTTATGGGATAAATTAGTCCCAAGATTATAATCGTAGAATTATAATATCGGGATAATTTTGTCCACGTATCAAACGACCATTAATAGGATCTAGGTTACAATTTTCCTAGCCATAAGGTAATTAATTGATAGAATTTTATTCCTTATGCAGCGTAAAATCAATAAATAAATGATATATTTTTTTATTAGTTAAAATTTTGCTGTCCACTAGGTAATCAATTGGTAAAAGTTTTTCCTTACGCAGCGTAAAACTAAAAAATACATGATATATTTTATTACTCTTTAGACTTGTATAAAGTAAGTGTCAAGTTCCTAATAAAATAATTGTTCTTCGTTTACATTATCCTACCAAGGAAACTATAGATCATATTTAGGATTCTCAATTCATTCAAAATGATTCCCCTATTTAATTTTTGGATATCATAGTGGGAAAAGGATATCCTCCTGTATAATTATGCCTTGAGAAGTAATAATGGATTTAAGTCACGAGCATAGGTGCAACATTAAAATTTGGATTATTTTTCTGGTACTTTATTCAAAATTTACTTCTATTTCTCTAAATAATACTTGTGGAACTCAAGGTATATTTGTACAAAGTACTCCGTCCAGTCCATTTTATTGGTCTGCTCACTAAAAATAGATGATTCAAAATAGTTGTCATTTTAAAAAATCAAGATATAATTAATTTTTAGTTTCAAGCTTCCCTCTTAATCAATAAATATGGAGAGGGGATTAATATGGTGAAAAAGAGAATAGTATTAAATTGAGATTTAAGAATAATGAGAATTAGTTAAGTTAATGTTTTCTTAAGGGGCGTGCAAACAAAAAAACATGAGAAGTAAAAAAGGACCGGCAGGATAGTAAAGATGAATATCAAACTAGTATAGTGACTTTTGAATTCCTATCTTTTGAACTTTGAATTGGGATATGTTAGCTCGAATATATAATCATCGTATACTGAGTTTGGAATTACATATTTAATGATTTTTTAATACGAATATATGATCTTAATAAAAGTTACAAGGTTTGTCCAAACCCGTAACTAATACCCTCTCGTCGCCCTCCCCGATCTTAGTATATTTCACGAGAACGTTCATAACAACATTCTTCAGCCTTTTGAAGTTTTTTCTTAATTATTGAATCGAAGTAATATTAAAAAAAAATAACTAACAAAGCATATGTTAACCGAAGGTGTTATAGTTTTTGTACCAGCAAGAATTTTTTTTCTCACTATCGGGTGGTGTTCAATGTACCAATTGTCTAGCCTATGCTTTGCCGTAATGGAAAAAGCGTGAGGTAGAATTCTAAACTTGAAACGTTAAAAGGTGCAACTCAATAGGTGCATGAGTTACTACAATTAATTTAGCGGGAGCTGCCGTCGGTTTTGAAAAGTGGTGTGAAATTCATCGGCAAAACAAGTATAACCTCCAAATAGAATTTGTGTGGATCAAATACTTTTGAGACACTTCGAGTAATGTGAGCAATATGTGCATGAGTTACTACAATTACGCCAGCGGGAGTTGCTGTCAATTTTGAAAAGTGGCGCGAAATACATCATTGACAAAACAATCAAAACCTCCAAATAGAATTCTGTAGATCAAAGACCTCTGAGACACTTTTAATTATACAATCAATAGGTGCATGAATTAGTACAATTACTTCAACGAAAGCTACTATCGATTTTGAAATGTGGTACAAAATTCATCACTGGCAGAACAATCATAACCTCCGAATAGAATTTGTGTGGATCAAATACTTCTGAGACACTTTTAATAATACGACCAATTAGGGGCGGAGCTAGCCTTTCGGTGTGGGTTCGACCGAACCCAGTAGCTTTGGTTCGAACCATATATTTGTATTAAATTTTTTGTCAAATATGTACAAATTATTAATTTAGAACCCAGTAACTTTAAAGAATTAGAACCCTGAACCCACAAATTTCAAATCCTGACTCCGCCTCTGCGACCAGTAGCTGCACGTGTTACTGCAATTACGTCAATAAAGTTGTTGTCGGTTCTGAAAAGTGATGCGAAATTCATCGTTGGCAAAACAATCATACTCCGAATAGAATTTCTTCTAGTAATACAAGAACAACTAAATTTACTGCAATAATAATCATTTGCTAAGTTATATATCATGCATTGAACTAGGATTCAAAAAAACAACATTAAATTACATAATCCTAAACTATTAAAGACCCTACTGTGATGACCCACCATGCCATCATGCCACATAGGTGCCACTTGGTACATATATTTGCCTTGTGGAATAGTAACATAACAGGAAGACTAGATAATGAGCCCGTTTGGATTGGCTTATAAGCTGTTTTAAGCTTTTTTGAGTGTTTGGCTGGCCAGCTTAAAGTCATTTTGTGCATAAAATAAGCCCCAAAAAATAATTGAACCTGTTTGACTTAGCTTATTTAAAGCAGCTTATAAGCTGAAAGCCAAAAAAAATAAGTTAGCCTACCCCAACTTATTTTTTTTGGCTTATAAGCTGTTTCCAACTTATAAGCTGCTTATTTTAAGCCCATCCAAACAGGCTCAATATGGGAAGATTTTAGAGACATATGGAGAATTCCCTTGGAAGACCCTAGAATTCCATGAATTTGCATGGAAAGTCCTTAGAACACTCTAGTTGCGTAGAGATTTCTAGAATAGAGGCTTATTTGTGAACTTGTACAATAATTATTATTTTCATATTAGTCCCTAGTTGAGTAGTATAAATAGAGGGCCATTCATTGTAAAACCATCAATCAAAATCAATCAAGTTCTCTCTAATACAAAATAGTTCCTTTAGCAAATTTCTCTTGTCTTCCTTATTACAATTGTCTTAGCAATCTTAGGTATAATGATCTAGGCTAACTTAGCATAGCAAAATCGTGAGCAAGTTGTCAACTGCCGCACGTGCGCTTAGTTAAAGACTAAGGACGTGACAACGTAGTATCAGAGCAAAGGTTGTGACAAAGGGAATAGGAAACGACGGATAAATCAACGTTGCTAAAATCCAAGCCAATGTCACCCAGGATGCCACTAGCAAGAAAGGCCTTAACAAAAAGAGGGATGCCGCCAACAAGAGCTAGGAGGTGCCACCAGAGGTTGTGTCAAACGTAGGGCTTACATCCCAAGAGCCATCTACCACTAAGGCGAGCGAGGATGACGTGGAGGTCCTATTCGAGGATGTATCGCTTGATAAGGAGTGGGTTATGTAGGTTAATGTGAAAACGGACGTCATCGAAATATTTAGCCAACGTCTAGGGAAAATGGAGGGCACCATTAGTGTTCTTGAAGGTTGTGTAGTACATATCAGAGACTGCCATGCTATGGTGGAGAATAAAGGTCGTCGATGCTGAGAGAGTTTATGCACAATCAACACGTGGGATCAGTTCAAGAACGTGTTCAAGCGACAATTCTTCCCAAATAATTTCTTGTACGAGGCAAGGTGCAAACTTAGAAAGTTGAAGCGGACATGGAGCATACGTGACTATGTCAAGGAGTCCACCACTAGGGGTGGGCATGGTATGGTAGATACCGAATACCATACCGAAGTATATAATAACATATACAATTCATATATCTTAGTATTATAATACTAACAAATATATAAACTAGTATTGTTAGAAAACTAATTGTTTAAACGTTGGAACTTTGACTACTCTATCTTGATTTAAATGTCTTTTTTGTGTAGTTGATTTACGAAGGGGATTGCTTGTACTCTTTTTGAATATTTTTACATGTGTAAGATGTTTAGTACATAATAATTGAGACGGTTCTTAGGTAGCGAAAGTTATAATTCTCCACGATATGAGTATATGTAAGTCGAAGTCGGACAAACTATGGTACCAATTTACTGTACCGTAAAATACCCAAACCGAACTTTAAAATACCGAACCATACCGAGTTAATTTGGTACGGTAATGGTATAGTATTTTTAGAAAACGAAAACCGAAATTACCGTACTGAAGTTTCAAATACCGTACCATAACGTACCGTGCCCACCCCTATCCACCACTCTTATGCTACAAATACCTAACCTCGCCAGCGATGACTTATTGTTTCACTTCATGAACGGGTTGTAAAACTGGGCTAAGCAGGAGTTGCAATGTCGGCAAGTCAGGGATATAAACCAGGCCATAGTGGAGGCCAAGTCTTTGATGGACTTCAGGCATAACAAGCACGACAAAGGCAAAGGTAATGAGTCAAGAGGTAGCAATTCTAAAAGTGGGGACGACTGTGACAAAAGCAAGGAGTCACAACAACAATACTCCAAGACTTAAAATGCCAGCAAGTTTAACGGCAAAAATTCAAGTGGTCATTAGGGCTATGCCGAAAAGAAGGTGCAAAACGAGAAAAGAGGTATGCGGAGAGCCGCATAGCTTCAAAAATCACCCCGACCTAAAGAGCCTTCACGCTATGGTACTGAAAAGAAGGAGCAGACACAAGGACAGAGTTCGGAACTGCACAGTTGGGATCAGACTATATGGCGCTGTCACGAAGCAAAGATCGCCAAACCACGGAGAATAAAAACCAGTACGTGGACCTCACCATCAACTACTAGGCCGCTCATGCACTAGTGGACACTGGAGCGACTCACAATTTTGTGACAGAGGCCGTAGTGAGGAGACTAGAGTTGAAGCTCGCTCCAATTAATATTGGAAATCTTATGGAAAATACTCGATCACGAACACTTTAGAGAATTCACATAGCTTGAGGCATGTCAATTAAGACGTCCTCAAGGATATTTCACTCAGTATGGGTGTAACCCAGGATTCAACAAACTCTTCTAGTACAAAACTAGAAACCGGAATCTAGCAAAGATTTCACAAAAGTAGATAACCCAACAAAAGAAAATGAGAAGGAATTTGATCTTAGTTTTTTCTATGTTTTTCATTGTAACAAATAGGGCTACTTGTCGGGCGGATATTTACGCTTAACGGTTTGGCTATCGGTTATTGGATTTTAAATGTCTTAATCCGCTAGCCAACCGATAAGATCCCGGTTGGTTCGATATCAGATTAGCAATTATCCAACGGTGTATCGGCTAAATCTAAAATTATAGTCACAACATGCACTCGACTAGAATTATAAAGTACTAGTAGGGCAGAAGGTGGTTATTTTCAGTAATATGCCACATTTGGTTATTTTCAAGAATCCATTTTCGAGGAAATCAAACCCACACGTTACAAGTTGTTGGATATGGAGTGCTAAGACATTCTGAAGGTGTGACATGTATTTTAAGTCTTTTAAAGCGTTATATTTCCTCTCAAGTGTATATCTGTTTATTAGTAAATTTTGCATATACAAGAGTTATAACCAGAAGCTCTAATTACGTGGTTCTCTGCAAAATTCATCCAATCATCTATACTTAAGGGTAAAAATGTAAATATAATCATTCTTAACGGGTTAACGGTTTACCCGATAAGGAAATTGAATAATTCGCCTCCCGCACCGTTAATTCGTTAATTATAAAATTTTGATCCGTTCACCAACCATTAATACAATAACCCAATATCAATAAGCTAATTTTGCGGTTGGGTTATCGGTTATGGTTCTGTTTTGAACCGCCCTAGTACCAAATATGAGCACACAAAAAAGCATATATAGGCAAAGCATGGAATGAGGTCTGACGTTCTAATGATGGATGAGAACAACTCAATATTGAACTAATAATAAAGCCATTAAGGCTATTAAAGGAGTATCAATTGGTAAAAGACGTTTAGAAATGATTTGAATGGAAAACGTATTCAAAGGCTAAAACGGGCCGTTACAAAAAGTCCTTTTATTTTTGAGATATTAAAAAGAGAAATATTATTTTTCTAACAATCCCCCATATATCTAAAAAATAATAAAAGAAATAAATAAGAAGTTTTGTTGGGTTTCCACATATGAGTACAATGCGTTGAATCAGATATCTCGTAGACAAAATAAGATTAAACTTGCAGAACAATTGGTGAAATTTAGAACTTTTATGAACCAAGAATTCTTTTGCAAGCCTAGGGTCTTATTCTATCACATTATACTCGCACAATCTTTGTCGTTATTGCGGTTTTGGGCTAAGAGGCCATGCGAGTATCCTGATATTCATGAGTGCTCTAGAAATCTGTCACAATTCTATAAGAGCGGCACCACTCCACACTCATATAGGTCCACTCATCAAGTGTATTCTGTAGAGCAATACACCATCTATAAAGGATATGGTAATGAATTAAGAGTTTATAACTCAACCTCACTTTGTCTCGCAGTAATTGCACTATATTCACACACCATAGGAGGGGACATGATTTAATAGTGCACTTTGATCAACTAATGACTTGTTATTACCCATATGAACCTAATTCATGGAATCTCCAATCACATAGGTTGGGCTACCATAATTGTTAATCTTCTCAAATTGACAAAAAAGTCTCATTCCCTCTATGTTTCTTATAGTCTATGAATCGTCCAAATTCACCTCAGACATCACATAATTCATAAAAATAATTCCATCTTACAATCACTTTATGTCTCAAACGGATATGTTTTATTGTCATCAAAAATCTATTTATTCACTATAGCTAACGCTGCTTGGCAACCACAATATATATACACATTGATTTTATCTCAACCTCAATACTCACTAAGACATATCTTAGCCTCATTACGAGCCAACTCCAAACCATAAACTCATATTCATTATGGTCTACTTGACTGATTTTTATAGTATTACACCTCCACAAAGGTGAACACATAGTTTCTAGTGGACTTTGTCTCATTTGAATTGAAAATTCAGGTATCATCACCGTAACTCTCTAATACAACCTAAAATCCATTTAACTGATTCATGATACCTCTCAAATCATTATTTTTCAAAATTAGAATTGATATCATTATCAACAGCTTCTTTCCAAAACTTTATTTTCAAAAACATTTTGAATAACAAGACCAAATAAAATATTATCTCTTTTTGAAAAAAAATTCTCGATCTAACTCTAGTAAGATACCATGACCCCCACATTTTCAAAAATTTAAGATAGGGATTAATATTTTCATAACTCACAAGAAGTATTACTAATTTCTCATAAGACATTTATATAAAAATATAACAAGCTAATAATATAACCTCACCCAAATAGTTATGTAAAATTTACTCACATTATGTCATCATCAACAAATATCTTAAGAGAGTAACAATTTTATCAAACAACACGCATAAGATGAGAAAAGTATATACAAATACTAGCATTTTCATCATTTATTTAAAAATAGCAAATATAATTAAACCATGATTGTGATACCAATTGCGCTCACAAAAGTATTATTTTGGTTGATGTAACCTTATCATACTCCATCCAACTCTTTCTAATAATTCCACAAGAACCAAATATGCTCAAACATTAGAAACATAATTACCCCGGCTAATGCCAACAGTTTTTCAAAAGTGATTTTAAGAGGAACTTTTTCATTCTAAGACCTTGAATAGTTTTTCTTTGACTTGGGTGTAAAACACAAAATTAAATTTGTTAGCAAAAATATGCTTAGTAGCAGCATAGTCTAACACCCATTTATCATATTAGCCACAAGATTCGCTTGAGAAATGAACACAACAATTATATCATCCGCTAAACAAATTTATTTTTACTTAGCGGGATTATCATTTCTCTGAATCTTCTCTACATTTTGAGAGTATTGATGACTTAATTAGCCATGACGGATTATTACATGGAAACAAAATATATATACCTGGTAAAAAGATCGGGTAAGTCACGGGTCACCTCTTAATTGACTACACATTTTGGTCCAAGAATGAATCACTTTCTTACCCATCCTTGTGACTTATTTCTAATTCAACTTTAATTATGCTTGACTATCAAAATCACAGTGAAAGCATACAGGAATGCTGTCTAACGGTTATAAATGATAATCAAAAGTTAATTACAATACTTTCTTGTGCCACTAACTAGATCTATACATATTTAGAATACTCCAATGTCAACAAATAATTATAGGCCATAATAAATTAATCATTCTTCCACCTCAAAGGATCAAAAGTCACATTTAGTGATACACAAATCCACACACTAAAATTTGTTTAGAATTGAAGACAACTTAAATTCATTAACCAAAAAGATTAACATAGTTTAGAGGCTTAATTTCCAAATAAAAGTCTTGAATTTGTAAGAAAAGAAACCAATTATAATTCAAGTTTTCAACATTTGTTGACCCAAATGACCAAGACAGAAGCAATGATTAATTTTAGAGTCTAAAGTAATTTAGTACATTATCCAATATAAAAATTATCACCACAAAATCTCAAACTTGCAAAACATCGTAACAAACCCACTTATAATTTTTACTATCCAAGCAAAACCTAATAGACTCAAATAAAAGTATAAATTAATCATATCAAAATCACTACTACTTTCCTTTTGGATAGTTATACATATATTTTCCATCATAATATAATACAGAAACATATATGGAACCTAGACAAATTGTACTAAGTTATTCTCTTTTTATTTTCCCTAAGAATAGAGCAAGAAATATCCTTAAAATTATTGAAAATTTTACGAAAGATACTCGATCACGAACACTTTAGCGAATTCACATAGCTTGAGACATGTTAATTAAGACACTGTCCTTAAGGATATTTCACCAAGTATGGGTATATCCCCCATGATTCAACAAGCTCTTCTAGTACAAAACTAAGAGCCATAATCTAACAAATATTTCACAAAAGTAAATAACCCAGCAAAGAAAATGAGAAGGAATTTGATTCTTGGTTTTTTCTATGTTTTTCACTGTACCAAACATGAGCACACAAAAGAGTATATACCGGCAAAGCATGGAATGAGGTCTAACGTTCTGATGATGGATGAGAACATCTCAATATTGTAGTAATAATAAAGCCATTAAGGCTATTAAAGGAGTATCAATTGGTAAAAGACGTTTAGGAAATGGTTTGAATGGAAAACGTATTCAAAGGCTAAAAATTAAGGGACGTTACAAAAAGTCCTTTTATTTTTGAGATATTAAAAAGAAAAATATTATTTTTCTAACAATTAACACCTACATCAAGATCGCGAATGCTGGCCGGAAAATGCTCGTGATGTAGTCAATGGTGTTGGTTTCAAATTGGGCAATTGGGAAGGTACGAGAAACTTTACTGCCACAACTATGGATATCTTTGACATTATTCTGGGGCAAGAGGTCTTTAGACACTGGCACACAATGATCGGCTCCTACATCCAACGTCTCTTGATCTTGGAGGGAGAAGGAGCTTGCATGGTGCCTACAATGACTATGCCGCATGGACAGGGCCAAGCACAACTTTCAACTATGCAGCTTATTAAAGAGCTCAAGAAAGGGGAGCCAACATTCATGGCAACCATTACAAGTTTGGAGGAAGACAATGGTACCCAAGAGACATTGCAACCTTGTATAAAGAAGTTGCTCAAGGAAAACAAAGATGATATGCCCCACGAGCAAACTAAACACTTCCCACCTAGGCGTGAGGTGGATCATAAGATTGAGTTGGAGTATAAACGGAGAAAGGGCAACGACACGGCCGATACGTTGAGTCAAAAGGTTGAGCTTACTGTCATCACCTCAGCAAGTTGTGACATTCGAGAGGCTATAAAAGAGGGCATGCAACATGATCCAGCAGCTAAGCAGCGTATGGAGTTAGCCACCCAAGGGAAGATGACGAGGCCAGTGTGTATAGGTTTTTCTGCTCGTACTTTGTCAAATTATAGTAAGTTTAAGATATCGTCTCACAAAGATTGGAACGACATATGCTACGGATTTGTATTATCTTTGTTACTACTTTAGAGAATCAGACTGATGAAAGGTGAGTTTGGAATTATAAATGACTTAATTAAATAGCCACTTTCGGAAGAATTGTATCTAAAAAAAGAGTTGGGAATCGTTGAATTCACTTGATAAAATTAATACAATAAAATCTCAGTGTTCACATGTATTTCTCTAAAGAATAATTATTTATTGCTAATTCAATTATATTTTGCTCACTAAGAAATAAAGAATTAATTAACATTTTGTAAGGTTATGTCAACTAATTGATTTATTACTAGTGACGATTAAACCAAAATACTTTTCTTACTTGAATTGTGCTACATGAGTAAAGTCCGCTTGTGATTAGCCTTTAAATAAATAACTTATCTGAGTCAATCCCTTCATGAGAATTAGGATTGAAAGAAATAAAATAAAGATCATTTAAATCAATAAACTTATTTGAGTCAATCCCTCCGTGAGAATTAGGACTGAAAGAAATAAGATAAGGATTTGGAATAATAATAACTAAAAATTATTCTCACTCTAGTATTTTACTCATTGGTTATTATATGTTAATTTTACTCCGTGAGAATTACAAAATTAATATAAAAATTACTTAGAGATAAAATATGTAGATGTGATAATAATTAATTGAAATTATCATTCCAACACAGTTTGAAATATAAATAGAAAATTTCAAGCCAAGAATGTATTAAACTGAGATAGCATCAACTATCCCAACAGAAAGAGATTACTTCATTATGGAGTAAGAAAAACTAAATAGAAATTTAAAAGACTAAGAAAATATATTTATTACAAGTAAGAGAACAATAATAGTTCTTGTGTCTACTTAAAAATTGGATACAAAGTGGATTATTTGGCTTACAAACATGTGCATATTTATAGGAAAATTCCTAGGGATGTCTAACATGTTCCAAAATGGTTTTCAACATGTTCCAAGATGGTTTTCAACATATTCCAAAATGGATTTCAATATGCTCCAAGACGGTTTTCAACATGTTCCAAAACGGTTTTCAATTTATCATTATGAATTCAGTATATCATGAGGCTTTGGTGACAATTTGACATGACAAATTTATCATTTAAGCTTGGTAAGAAATTTCACGATTTTGTCTTTATTTCCCTTATATAGTCTTCAATGAATTTGTAGTGGATGCATCTTTCTTCCTTGTCTTTTAGCATCTTTCTCTGTTTTTCTCGTTTTTCATGCATTCTTCTTCTTGCAAGATTTGTTAGAAAATATAGGAGGATTGAATATACTTATTCGTGTATTAAGAATAATGATTTTTATATATGAAAAATACATGAATAATTTGTATTCATCAGAAGACGAAGAGGTTTTAGGTGGAAGATGCTTTATTGCTCACCACGGGTCGAAAGGTCTACCTGCCGAAGTTCGGAGATATTAGGCGGCGTATTATCAAGAAGATTCATGACACCATCTAGGCCGGTCATCTAGGCCAACGTTACACTAAGGCCATAGTTGAGTTACACTAGGGCCTTAGTTGAGTCAGTTTATTATTGGTTGCGTATATGAGAGGACATAGAGTGTTATGTGCAGACTTGTCTTGTGCGCCAATAGGACAAGGTTGAGCAGAGGCGATCACCAGAGGAGGCCACATGAGAGCGATATGAAGACTTGTGGCAGTTGAGCAGAGGCGATCACCGGAGAAGGCCACATAGGAGCGATATGAAGACTTGTGGTAGCAGTTCGCGCCGGTTGTCGCGCCATCAGGTGGAAGAGAGTGTGATGACGCACCATATCATCATGCTATATAGGTGACACTTGGCACATATATTTTCCATGTGGAATGGTTACATAAGAGGAAGACTAGAAATTATGAGAAGATTCTAGAGACATATGGAGAATTCCTTTGGATTTGCATGGAAAAAGGAACACTCTAGTTGTGTAGAGATTTCTAGAATAGGGGATTATTTATAAATATGTAGGGACTTGTAAAATAATTATTATTTGCATATTAGTCCCAAGGTGAATAGTATAAATAGAGGGACATTCATTGTAAAATCGTCAAGCAAAATCAATCAAGTTCTCTCTAATACAAAAAGTTTCCTTTAGCAAATTTCTCGTCTTCCTTATTTACCATTCTCTTAGCGATCTTAAGTATAGTAATCTAGGCTAACTTGGCATAGCAAGATCGTGAGCAAGTTTTCAAGTGCCGCATGTGCGCTTAGCTAAAGACTAAGCACGTGACACTACATTGTAATTCCCATACGTTTGTTTTTGTTTGGAGAACTATATATTTCAGAGCAGGTCTCCATTTTGGGAAGTAACATAGTGGACTCCCTCAGCAAAAAAAAAAAAAAAAAGTAAAAAATAAACACTGTGGGCTCGCCTTTTTGATTACACGAACTCAGAAATGGCAAAAGATTCTCCGAAAACTCCCAAGGTAAGTTTTCTTGTTTATAGTTCTCTGTCGATTTACTGATTTGAAATAATAGAAAAGACACAGGCACTTCTGGTTTCTGTCGAAAATTGGAAAAAAAATTAATTAGAAACAAAGATCTGGGGTGTCACGTCACCATCCTTAATTAATTTTTGGTAGAAATAGAGTTGATTTTTCATAAGAATGATGTGCAGCTTTTTTGTTTATTCAAATCAAATCGATGTTCTGCCATTTGGTTACAGTATAACGGAACTAGAGCCTGTTTGGATGGGATTCAGCTTATAAGCTGTTTAAGCTGCAAACAGCTTATAAGCTAAAAAAAAATAAGTTGGGTAGTCTAACTTATTTTTTTTGGCTTATAAGTTGAATTATAAGCTGTTTTCAACTTATAAGCTGCTTTAGATAAGCTAAGTCAAATGAGCTCAATTATTTTTTTGAGCTTATTTTAAGCACAAAATAACTTTAAGCTAGTCAGTCAAACACTCAAAAAAACTGAAAACAACTTATAAGCAACTTCTAAGCCAATCCAAACGGGCTCCTACTTTATTTTGTGACAGACGTTATCTCTATATTTTTATATTTATTGTTATAAAAATATAGAAAACACACGGATGTTTCTGGGTTTTACTGGATTTTTTCCCAGAAACAATTATCATTGAATTTTTGGTAGCAGTGCTTTTCTTCCTTTTTAGAATGTGTGCAATAGCTAAATTTATGTTAAATTAGTCGATTTTGTTTTGTGACAGACGTCATCGAGATCTGCAGGCAATCTATCGATAAGTATATGGGCAGCCCAATGTGGGAAATGCTACAAATGGAGGAAAATTTCAACACAAGAAGAGTATGAGGAAATTAGGTCTAAGTTTAATGAAGAACCGTTTCACTGCGAAAACAAACCCAATGTTTCTTGTGATGATCCAACAGAGATCGAGTACGATTCTTTGCGAACTTGGGTCATTGACAAGCCCAATGAGCCTAAAACCCCAATTGGGTTTAAGAGAGAATTGTGCCTTAGGGGTGATTACTCAGAAATGGATGTTTATTATATCACTCCTTCGGGGAAGAAACTTAGATCTACTGAAGAAGTGCGTACTTTTCTTCAGAAAAATCCCGAGTTTAGTGACCTATCAACTGAAGACTTCAGCTTTACAACCCCCCACATTATGGATGATACCATACCCTTCCCTAGCACTAAATGAGGGAGTCGATGGAGCTGAATTTTAGGTTTATTTTCTTTGTAGATGCTGTTATTAGACTGCTGGCATGCTTAAATGCTCAACTTATTCTACATGTATTGTTCTTTTTCATCTTTTGTTGAAAATCTCTTATTATGCAAAAATCTATATAAAGAGAATAGAGGAGCTTCCTATCAACGTGAATTGACGGAAAACCCGGACTCTCAATGGTATTTTCGGTATTACTTATGTTAGCCAAAAACCTATGCTTGAGCTCTTTTATGCTTGTGGGCCCTATTTACTTTTCCCTGCATTTGTTTGGATTTTTTTAAAACACTCGTCGACCCAATCTTTTGTTTTGCCTGACAATTCATTTTGCTCTTTTCGTGTTTTGATTTCATTTCAGTTATAGAAATTCTATAGGATTAATTTTGTATATCAGACTCTGTAGCTCCCTCGAAAATATTTTATCTCTTGACTATTCTACCTTTTGCTTAAAAGTACTTCGCGCGGACCTCACTTGCCCATCGTTTTTTTTTTTTTCTCCACAGCCCATGGTTTTACACTTTTACTTCCTTCTTTAACATCACTTAAGCAATATTTGTACTTTTTTCTCTGCATAAATTTTTGTGTGATGCATCTCTATATGGCTTTTACTACCTTTATGATAAAAAGGAACAATGAACATTCGTTCTATCTTAGACTATGACAATTTTTAATATTTAATATTTTAAAAATATTTAGATTAGTTTTAAAGTTTCACAGAACTGGTGCATTAATCTTTTAACTAAAAATATCAAATAACTAAAATATATTAATGAAAACTTATGATTGTGAAATTATAAATTGAGGATAGAATGATTATTTTGTACTACATCTTTCCCATAGTATATGTCACAATTGCCATACGGAGATTCTAACAAGAATTTCACCATGAATTTTAAATTTATTTCATTATTTTTCATCAAAAAGTTATGGAATTTGAAGTCGAAAGTCAAAATAAAAATTAAATAGCTTGACCCAACGGGAGGCGATAGTACTTTTATAATTTGTGTTGAATTTAATTACTTGTCACACAAATTATCCATCGTTTAGTCTTAAACTCATAAAATAATAATTAATCTCTAAATATTTTATTATTTTGTAAAAGATTATTTAGAGATATTTTATTCTTTCTAATAGCATCACTTTTGAATTTCATCCTAATTTTACATCCTTTAAATATTTTGTTACACTGCATAATCATGAAAAAATTACCTTTAAAAAGAATTATAGGCACCCATCTTATCAGAATGCTTACTTTGTATATTAGTCATGTTTTGAACATGCAAATTTGTAGGCGTTTGGCCATAGAAACAAAAAAAAAATCGTTTTTTTTGGAATTCTAGAGTTGGAGTTGGAGTTGTGTTTGACCATAGTTTTTGAAATTGTAGTTTTTGGTTGAAAGTAGTTGTTTTAATTGTGAAAATTTTGAAAAACAAGTTTTTCTTGTTTTTGGAATTCCAGAATACAACTTCAAGTTGTATTTGGAATTCTTATGGTCAAACGCTGATTCCGAAAAAAAGTGAAAAAAAATTCCCGAAAAAAGTGAATAATTCTTATGGCCAAACGGGCCCCAGTATTCGAGTACTTGCCATTAGAAAAGCTGATTTTTTTTAAAAAGGTTGAGCAGTTAGTATGTTCACAATCGTATCAACTGTAGCCGAGAAATGATAGGATTAAATTACTTATTACTTCTAACTATTCATGTGGGCGTGAAGAAAGGAAAATTTCTTGGCCTTCTTTACTTCGATTTAGCTGATAACTTGACTTTTCATTTCTTAAGGAAATTTTTCGAAGTTTTCCTTCTTTCCTTTCTATTTGAGAGGCTATTGCACTGCTACATCCCCTTAGAGGGTTACCAGAGGATTATTGTTTGTGATTTGGTGAAAAATGGGAGTCTATATAATCATTTATTTGGGTTGAGATGCAACAAATTGAGTTGGCCTATTAGGCAGAAATTTGCAGTTGGCACGGCTAGCGGCTTACCTTACTTGCATTACGGAGCACAACCGGTTAACATTCATAGGGATATAACGTCGAGTAATATACTTTCAGAGGAGAATTTTGAGCCTAAGGTTGCGGATTTTGGATTGGTGATGTTTAACCCCGAGGGGATGACCCACCTAAGCACTCGTGTTGCTGGGGCAATGGGTTACGTAGCACCTGAATATGTATTGTATGGTCAATTGACAGAAAGGAGTGATGTTTACAGCTTTGGAGTCGTGTTTCTTGAGCTTTTGAGTGGGAAGAAGGCGGTCATAGCAATTAATGATGGAAAGCCGACACTTGTTACTGATTAGGCGTGGTCATTGGTTAGAGAAGGGAGACCATTAGATGTTATTGAGGACAATATTCCAGATTTGGTGTCATCAAGAAATTCAGGAAAAGTATGTTATGGTAGCTGTTCTTTGTTCTCACCCGCAATTGTATGCGAGGCCAACAATGGATCAAGTCGTAGAGCTTTTGGAGGCTGACATTCGAGTTCCAATTATACCAGAGAGACCAATTTCTTTAATTGCAGACTTGATGATATCGAGAGATCGGTTAATAGCAGTAGTGGCTCGGGTTATATGTCCCCATCTACAGGCTATCAGCTATACACATTTGAGCATAATGGAACTCCTGGAAGATGAATTGTTCTGTTTAGCATAATTGAGCTGCACTGAATATTTTTGAAGCATCGGATTAGATACGTTATCCAGGAAATGTATCGGTTAGATCCGTTTTTGGTTCATTTGCTGTAGATTTGTTAGGAACAAATGAATTATAACATCCACACAAATTGTACAAGGAATACGTATATAAGTAAGTGCTCAATTACATGATTGTCACGTGCATAGAGAAGCACTCTCTATCAGGATTTTCACCATACCTAATGATCGAATCCGAAACCTCGATAAGGATGGAAGTATATTACATATTCGATTGCACGCAAAACGTGTTTGGAGTTTGTAATTGGCAGCCAAACTATTTCCCGGCATGCAAAATGCGTGTAGTAACACATTGTTTATCAAGTTATTAAAGAAAGTAGGGCAAATGGGAAAATATATCTCTCAACTTTGTGATTTAGAGCAGATTTACCCTCGTTAAAAATGTGGTGTATATATCCCTTGCCGTTACAAAATGGTGCAAATATACCCCTGCCCTTACACAAATAATACAAATATACCCTTTTCGCTAACGAGTTTTTTTTTTTTTTTTAAATCAGGTAGCTTATTTTTTAGTTAAAAAAATGTCATGCGGCTTTAAAAAAATAGTCTACCCATTTTTTTAGTAGACATATTTTTCTAACGCCACATGGTAATTTTTTTTCTGGTGGGTCAGGTTGGGTTTGTTTAAAAATATATCTCTGCCATTTTAAAAAAAATAAGCTTACCCATTTTTTTAAACGAACCAGACCCGACCAGAAAAAATTATCATGTGGCTTTAGAAAAATATGTCTACTAAAAAAAATGGGTAGACTTTTTTTTTCTTTCTTTTCAGGCCACGTGGTATCTTTTAATTTAAAAATAAACTAAATAATTTTTTTAAAAAATTGTTAACAAAAAGAGTATATTTGCACCATTTTGTAACGCAGGGGTATATTTACACCACTTTTATAACGGGAGGTATATCTGCTAAATCGCAAAGTTGAGGGGTATATCTGCACTTTTTTCCAATATAGTACTATTAAGTTTCAAGATAACTCGACAACAAAGTTTTCCAGAAGCGAAGAAAGACCTCGTGTAAACGAATTTAAGTAGGCGTATGGCCATGTGAACCAATGTTTTTCACTTTCTTTGAAATTTTGAAGTTGATGTTACGTTGAAGAGTTTGAATGTACTGAAAGTGAAAATAGGGCTCTAGGTGTTTTTCACATTCCAAGAAATTGGCCAAACGCTAATTTCAAATAAACTGAAAGTTTTCCGGAAAAATTCTCATACACTAAGGAATAAGACTTGTTGCCCAAACTTGCTAGGAGTGCTATACTACTCCTTCCATTCCAATTTTTATAATATAGTTTGATTATGCACAGAGTTTAAGAAAGAAATGAATACTTTTGAAACCTTTGATCTAAAACAAGATAAAAATATGTGTGTGACCTTAAATCATTTCATTAAGGGTAGAAACGGAAGTTTTAAGTTATTTTTTTTTTAAATATATAAATTTATCATTATTTTTAGTAGAAACTAAAAAGGAAATTGATCACATAAATTGGGATAAGGGATATTTTAGCATAAGGGGCAGCTGCCTTGTCAGAGGACTGAGAAGAGACAACTAAGGTTGAACAATACGTTAACAAGATCCTGGTTAAAATTTTGCTATCCGTAAGGTAATCAATTGGCAAAAATATTATTCCTTACGCAGCGTAAAAATCAATAAATACATGACATTTTTCTTACTCTTTAAGACCTGTATAAATTAAGTGTCAAGTTCCTTATAAAATATTTGTTCTTCTTTTCCATTATCCTACCATGGAAACTATATTTCATATCTGGGATTTCCCAATTCATTCTAAATAATTCCTTTTATATGATAAACGTAAAACCTGCATAAAAGAAATCTTTATCTAATTTTGGATATCAACGTGGGAAAAAGAATCCCTCCAGTATTATTATGTCTCGAGGAGTAGGGGATATAAACCACGTGTATAAGTGCAACATTAAAAGTTTGGATTATTTTTATGGTACTTTTTCACATTTTGCCTTCTATTTCAATGCTCAATCATATTTTCGGAGAACTCAAGATACAAGGTATGAAGATGAATATCCAACTAGTACTGACTTTGAATTCCTATCATTTGAACTTTGAATTGTGATATCTCAGTTAGAGGCAGAGTCAGAATTAGAGTTTCTAGGTTATGAACTTTATATCATCGCATACAAAATCATAATATACTGAATTTGCAATTAAATATTTATAAACATATTTTAAATACGAATAAAGGATCTTAATAAATCTTATTCGGTTCGTCCGAGCTCGTAACTAATACCTTCCCTTCGCCCTTGATCATAGTAGAATTCACGAGAATGTTCATAACAGTATCCTTCAGCCGTTTAAATTTCTTATCTTAATTATTGAATTAAAGTTATATGAAAATGAAATGACAAAGCATCTGTTAAAAAAAACTGTTGTAGTTCTCATACCTGCAAAAAAAAAAAAATCATGATTGGGTTGGTGTTCAATGTACCGCTATGCGTTGCATGGACTTCTCATTGTCTAAGATGAAAAGAGTGTGTGTGTGGGGGGGGGGGGGGGGGGGGATTGACGAGGTGAGTGTTCTGAAAGAGTAAAATTGTGATGGAAATAGCACGAGGATAATTCTAAACTCGAGATGTTTGAAAGTGTGAAATCAATAGGTGCAGGAGCTACTACAATTGGTTTAGAGGAAGTTGTTGTCAGTATTGAAAATTGCGAAACCCCTCGTTGGCAAAACAATCATAACCTCCAAAAAGAATTTGTGTGCATCAGATAATATTGGACACTTTTAATAATATAATAAATAGATGCATGAGTTGCTGCAATTACTTCAACCTGAGCTGCTGTCGGTTTTGAAAAGTGGCGCAAAATCCATCATTGGCAAAACAATCAGAACCTTCGAATAGAATTTGTGTAGATAAAATACTTTTGCGACACTTCTAGTAATGTGATCAATAGGTGCATGAGTTACTACAATTATGTCAGCGGGAGCTGCTGTCAATTTCATAAAGTGGCGCGAAATCCATCGTTGGCAAAACAATTAGAAACTCTAAATAGAATTTGTGTGGATCAAATGCTTTTGAGACACTTCTAGTAATGCGATCAATAGGTGCATGAGTTACTACAACTACGTCAGCGAGAGTTGCTATTGGTTTTAAAAAGTTGCGCAAAATTCATCGTTGACAAAACAATCAGAACCTCCAAATAAAACTTGTGTGGATCAAGTACTTTTGAGACATCACAGTAATAGAGTGAATATGTGCATGAGTTACTGCAATTACTTCAGCGGAAATTATTGCCGGTTCTTAAAAGTGGCGCGAAACTCATCGGTGGCAAAACAATCATAACCTCAAAATAGAATTTCTTTTAGTAATACAACAACTAAATTTACTACAATAATAATCATTTGCTAAGCTAAAAAAGGGGATCAAATTACACAATCCTAAATATTAAAGACCCTACTCTCTAATTTCCATACGACTGTGCTCTGTTGGAGCACTATATAAATTAAAGCAGGTCTCCATTTCTGGAAGTCACACAGTCGGCTCTCTCACCAGAACTTAAAAAACAACCCCCCCACAGTGGGCTTTTTGATTACATTAAAAAATGGCGAAAGATTCTCCAAAAACGCCCAAGGTAAGTTTCTTGAAATTTCGAACTATTAATTCCTCTTTATAGTTCTCTGTCGATTCACTGATTTTGATTTTGCTGAAAATTGGAAAAAAAAAAAAAATAGAAACAGAGATCTGGTATGTCACGTCACCATCCTCAATGAAATTTTTGGTAAAACTAGTGTTAATTTTTGTTTCTTCATATAAAATTGGACGTTCTACCTTTTTGATTACAGTATAACAGAGCTATTTTATTTTGTGACTGACGTTATCTCTATATATTTATATTTCTCTGTCGATTTAATAAAAAAAATACTGTAGAAAAGACACAGGTTTTTCTAGGTTGTATTGTATTTTTTTTTTCAGGAACAGAGATCTGTAGTGTCACCAATATCTTTGAATTTTTGGCAGTAGTGTTTTTTTTGCCTTTTTAGAATGACTACAATTGCTAAATTTATGTTAAATTAATCGATTTTGTTTTGCAACAGACGTCATCGAGGGGGTCAGGTAATCCATCGATAAGTATATGGGCAGTCCAATGTGGGAAATGTTTCAAATGGAGGAAAGTTTCAACACAGGAAGAATTTGAGGAGATTAGGTCTAAGTTTAATGAAGAACCGTTTCACTGCGAGAACAAACCCAATGTTACTTGTGATGACCCAGCAGAGATTGAGTACGATTCTTCGCGAACTTGGGCCATTGACAAGCCTAATGAGCCTAAAACCCCAATTGGGTTTAAGAGAGAATTGTGTCTTAGGAGTGATTACTCAAAAATGGATGTTTATTATATCACTCCTTCGGGGAAGAAACTTAGATCTACTAATGAAGTAGGTACTTTTCTTCAGCAAAATCCTGAGTTTAGTGACCTGTCAACCAAAAATTTCAGCTTCAAGAGCCCCAAAATTATGGATGATACTATACCATTCAGTAGCACTAAATGAGGGAGTCGATGTAGCTGAAATTTTAGGTTTATTTGCTCTGTAGATGCTATTTTAGACTGCTGGAATGCTTGAATGCTCAACTTATTCGCTTCTTGGCCTTCTTTACTTTGATTTAGCTGATAACTTGACTTTTCATTTCTTAAGGAGAAAAACTTTGAAGTTTATCATCCTTTCTATATATGCTTGGTCCGTATTAAAAGTATATCTTCGCCTGCCAGAAAGAGAATGCGCATTCATTTGATCTTGATCCTTGTGGATCAAAAGGTAAACCAGACTGGACCTGCATGGCCGGCGTGTATGCCAAAGTACCAGAGAAATAGTGTCCAATCATATGAAATGCCTCATATGATGTGCGAACAGAAACTGTGCATATGCTTGTTTAGTTGATCATACTGATGTAAAGGGAGAAGGGACAACTTAGATGGTTTAGAAGTTAGAACCTCTTTCATGCAATGTGATTTCAGATTTTGTACAGAGTTGTGGTTGTTTCATTACACCTCCCCTAATATTTGTCAGTATTTCTACCGTTTAGGTAGCTGTTCGGGGTCAGGAGTCAGTATGAATGATCCTTCCCTGATTCAAGCTTAAAAAACCATGGCAATGTTTGGCATGGTCGGTTACCAGAACTGAAACCGAATAATGATTTCATAAAAATACTGAAGCAAAATGTAACTTCGTGTATAGAATATATGAACACCCAAAAGGCCAAAAGATGTAACTTGTCCATGTACTTGAAGATTCTCCCAATCTGCAAATCTGCAGTTTCGGTCGTTCTACTCTTGTAAGTTTGGAAAAACAACAATTCAGATGAGTGTGCCTGGCATTCCATTCCCACTCCTCAGCAGATGAGGACTACTAGAATGGGATCATCTTGGATGATGTTCAAAAAGCTCACTATCTTGTTTATAGCCTGTTCTCTGAAGACTCTAGTTGAGAAACACCATCATTATGCCCTTGTCTCTATAATCGAGAAATTCCTGAGGTCAAGTGGCACTTGGTTCAAACTCGGTGGATGATGAGCCTGGCTTTACCCTTCTTCACTTGTACCACAGGATGTTGTTTGCGTCAGGGTTGAACCCGTCATATATGCCTAACCCACACATAACGCTATGCTCTTACTGCTAGACTAAAGCCCTGGGTGTTAACTAATGGGTTTTTCCATAGGTAATCCTGTTTATCTGACATTTATCTTGGAACCTGGTGTCTAAATTGCGGAGTAAATGGGCTTCTAAATGCGGTATTAGGGGAAAGCACAAAGGAAAGAGCGATGCCTACATTGAATCGATTGATCCGCTGAAGTTATAGACACTCTTCCATACATTGTATCTGGAGTACTTCATTTAAATGATGTATCTTTTCAAAGGAAAAAAGGTCTCTGAGAGTTGTTTCCTAACAATATACTTTATTAGTATCAAATAGAAATCTAAATGGGGTGAACAAATATCAAAGGGGCTTCTTATTTCCCAGACTGCCCTTTATTGTATTGTCCTAAATTCAAATGGAACGAAAAGAGATAGAATCAGGCTGATAACAAGAGCATCTCTCAATACTCAAAGTTCCATAGCTGAAGCGAGTTTTGAAGAAACTGTTCGAGTTTTAGTTTCCAATTCAAAAATTTCTTAGAATTGATCAAACTTTTCGATCGTTGTTGGACTTGATTAATTGTATTTTGTTGTTAATTGTTTCATTTTTGTAATTTTCTAATTGTTCTTTTTTTTCCCAGTCATCCCTCCGCTTGGAAATTTAGTTTCATGATTGAGTTTCCCCTTTCTTCTTCTGGTGCTGGAATTTAGTTTCATGATTGGAAATTGTCTATCAGATCAAATTCCATCAGTTGTTTAGCCTTCTATTTTCTTCTGTTTGAAAGAATCATCACCACGATAGAAAGAAATGGGAGACGTTTGGATGGTGTATCAACTCCAATCCACTCTATGAAGGCTTGGTGTTATTGTATCTTTTCAGTTGGCACAATTTGTCACCTGTAAACACTCCTGATAATTTTTTGAACTTTATCAGCTCCTTGGTCATAGTTCAGCCTTCTTTTTGTCTTAGATCCGACTCAGTTTTTGTTGTATTTTCTTTTATTTTACTGCATCTTCTTGTTGCCATAAAAAATTATTTCAGACAAAAAAAGAATCTTCACCTACATCTTCTTCATTTTCTGTTATCTAGTTAAGCTCACTAGGAGGGAAATGTCAGCTCAAGTAGCAGCAATGGTCATAGTATAAACCACATTCTTGCAAGTTTAGCATCTCATTCTTCATCTTCTTCACTTCCAAATTTACTTGTTTAAATCTATAAATATGCTGTCATGTCAAATCTTCCCTGCCCATTTCTCGCATTGGAGGAACATCACCAGTTGTTCTGCCTCAGATAATGAATGAAAGCATGTAAAGATTGCAGAAGTACTAGTACAAATTAGGATTTCAACCAAAGCTAATCCCAATATGCGTAATGAGAAAGCCATTGTCATATGTATACGTTCAAATCATCTTATGAATGTCATTGTTTCGAATATCCCCGCGGGTTGAAATCACCAAGTAGAGTGATATGCCAAAGGGAGAACCACAACAGCAGAACTGCATATGCGAAAGAAGCTCGGGGTAATCAGGATGTTTAGTTCTTGTTCTTCTATGCTTTCCCTCTTAGTGCTGGAGCCAGAATTTTCAGTAAAAGAATATATATATATATATATATATATACACACACATAAAAATAATTTTAACCTTGTATATATAATGTAATTTCCAAGCGAAGGAGGATTCATATAAACCCCTTTGTGTCCCCTTAGCTCCGCCATGTACCCTCTTACTGCATTTGTAATTATTGGAAATTTCATGTTCAGTAAATCAAAAGGAGGACGGTTGTTCTTGATTAGATTTTCCTTTTCAAATCTTCGAGTGTGGCATCGGGAACCTCTGAATCCGCCTTTGCACCTAAGCAAAAACTTTCAAAAAATTCCTGTTATATCATCTTGCTATGTCAATAACATTTTATGGTACTTTCTTAATTAGTATGGCTGCTTGAGTTCGTAATCTGCGCACTTATCAATTTATTCAATAAAAATAATTTACTCGTGATCCTCTAAAATTTATTTTATCATTTAAGTCAATGAATCAATTTAAATCCCTGATAAATGACTATATATATCCATCTTATAAAGTTACTTAAAAAAATAAGGGAATCAATGTCTTATTATTATGCATCCACCTTCATATTCCAAAATAATTTTATTTTTCTGTTGGGACAACTGTTTAGTAAATGACTCTCTTTTTATTTTTCTTGCAATTTATGAACTTTTAAATTACAGCCTAAGGTTCTCTTTTCAACAAACTGAAAATTTTATAAAAAGCATTAGACCTCTTTCTAAAAAGTTGTAAATGTTAGGCAATAGTCTAATTTTTTATCTGTTCCAAGAATTATATTTGCACAATTTTCAAAAATAGGGATAAAACTTACACGATGGGCGAAAAATGGATATTTGTGTAAATCAGAGCACTATTTTACAGAACTAGTTCTAAAAGGCCCAGTGTGTGGCCCATTTCGCACCGATCTTTCTCGACGTTTTCTCCAAACGACGTTAAGAATCTGGGAGTTTGCAGATTGATACTGCCAAAATGGTTGTCATGCTAGTTGTTATTCTGTGGTTCGCAGTTGCCGAAGCTTCTCAGTGCTCAATTAATGGTAAGTCTTCTCATCATTTCATCTCTGTGTGTATCACAAATTCTTTTAAAATGTATAGTTACAGTTACAGTTATATTCTAAGTTAAAAGAATATAGAAGGAGGATTTGGGGAGTTAAAAGCTGGTTGGAATTAGTTGTTGCCCTTTGATTTGATGAAGAAATAAGTTTTTAGTAGGCATTTGGCCATATATTCCAAATATTTTTCAGTTTAGGTGGAATGTATGGTGTTGGAGAGTTGGAGTTGAAGAAGGCGTTGTGTTTGGTTATACCTTTTGCAATAATAACTTCAAAAGTGAAAAGTGAGTTGGAAAACTAAGTTATAAGCTGTTTTTCAAATTTGAAATACAACTTCAAGTTGGAGTTGTAATTTTCATGGCAATTATTCCTCAAAAAAGTGAATAATTTTTATGGTCAAACGAGTCCTTAGAATGCTTGGGAATTTAGAACTGTAAAGCAATGAATGGAGTATGAGAAGTCTCCATTTGGTTGTTGTTATGAACAAAATTTCCTATCCTGATTAAAATTTAGAATCCAAAATTTTCCTTGTTATGCAGGATTACCACTCGTGAAGAATATAAGCGAGCTTCCACAACACAATTACGGGAGTTCTGGTTTATCTCACACTACAATTGCAGGTTCAGTCTTGCACGGCATGAAAGAGGTGCTGTTTTGCTTGCAGTTTCTTAATTTTGACTTGTTGACGATATTGGCTGACCTGAATAGGATGTAGATAGAAAAGATTCATATGCCAATTCTATCTAATTTGAGATTGAACAAAGTTGATTGATTATGAAATTGACTATTTCGTTTCGAACTTCGTCTTCTTTTTTTTTTTCTTTTTTTTTTGAGATAAGTACTATTTGGTTTCAACCTGCTGCTATTTATTTCGTCGCTATGGTGTCATGTATAGATAGAGGTGTGGCTTCAAACATTTGCACCTGGATCTCGCACACCAATCCACAGGCACTCATGTGAAGAAGTTTGTATCGTCTTGAAGGGTGAAGGCACTCTCTATCTTGCTCCTAGTTCACATTCAAAGTACCCAGGGAATCCGCAGGAGTTCCATATATTCCCTAATAGCACTTTCCATATCCCTGTTAATGATGTTCACCAGGTAGATTCTCTGCCCTGTACTCTATTTTCTCTATCTTATCTGAGCTTAGAATTATTCCTGCAAGATGTAAATAGAGTTAGTTCTGGCACACCCCTTTTTTTTCCGTAAATAAATTTTAAATTAGTTTAAATTTACTCAAAAGGATTTTTCCACTTAGAGTGACGTTTTGAAAAGGGATTATTTTATTTATTCAGATTCGCCACTTGGAATTGAGTTTTGTTGTTCCAAGTCACCTTATTGAATCCCTAAAAAGGAAATGACTATATTTATTGGTTTGCGAAAACAAAAGATCGGTTAAGGAATTCTATTGACCGGGGAGAAGGTATTAGGCATTCCCCGAGTCCTGTGGTTCTAGCACGGTCGCTTTTATTGACTAATATTTGGCTTAAATTATTTTGGATAGTGTATTTATTAGTTATGCCTATGATTCTCTTAAATATTGTTGACCTTTTACTAGTCTTGGCTAAGACACGTAGTTTCAGCCTCGACATATACCAGCTGAGACGTGTAAACGCGACCTTAACTTGCGTATCGCACCTAGAATTTTGAGCCTACTCGCCTTACTTAAACAATGAGGATTATCTTTATTTAAATTCTTAATTCAAAACGTGTAACTAATCCAAGACAATTATTTTGTCCCTTTTTTCACTCTTTGATAATGGGTTTTGAAGTGAATTCGCAACCCATCTCGCCTCTTTACTAATGTTTTTTCCATTCTTTTCTTTTATCATTTGCAATGGGTCATGAATAAATTTGTAACCCATCACTCTCAAATTCACAATTAATTATTGGTAAATTAAAAAAAAAAAAGCATTAACATTGTCTAAACCCATAAAAATATTGTCTTATCCGAAAATTTTAAAAAAACAAACTAATTCTTGGCCTCGTTATAACGTCCAAAGTTAAAAAAAATAATAATAAAAAATTTAATCATATATCCAGTAGGCATTAAGCAATTTAATTCAATGTTTAAGAAACAGAATGAACCCAACCCCCCACATAATTAAATGAACTCATTTGAACATGTTTACCAAGTAATGATAAAATGGATTTGGCAAACTAAAACATAAAAGATATTTTCACGTCAAACTTTAAATCTCATGGCCAGCATACTCGATGCAAAATTTTAATAACTCGAATTTGAAATAAACAAAGTGACAAACAGATAACAGGCTGAAACATATATTTTTTTTTATGACATGGGAACCCGCAGCCTAGGAGCTGGGGGAGCGGTTGAGGGCGTTGGGAGCGTGGTGGAGTAGTGGGGATGCGAGTAATATGTGGACTACGACGGCTGCTAACATCAGGGAAGCGGCAAGAGAGGTGCTAGGGGTCTCAAAGGGTTACTCTGGCAGACACAAAGGGGACTGGTGGTGGAACGGAGAGGTACAAGGTAAAGTGGAAGCTAAGAAAGCAGCGTATCTAAAGCTAGTAGAGAGCATAGACGAGGAAGAGAAGAGGACTAACAGGGAGCTGTATAAGAAGGCGAGGAAGGAGGCAAAGTTAGCGGTTACGGTGGCTAAGACGGCTGCTTTTGGACGCTTGTATGAAGATTTTGGGGGAAAAAGGCAGGGACAAGAAGTTGTACAGGCTAGCCAAAGTGAGGGAGAGGAAGGCTCGGGACCTGGATCAAGTGAAGTGTATCAAAGACAAGGAAGGGGAAGTTTTGGTGGAGGATGCCCTTATTAGACGAAGATGGCAGCCCTACTTTCATAAACTCTTGAACGAAGAAGGGGACCAGAACATCGTTTTAGGCGAATTGGAGCTCTCTGAGAGCCGCCGCGATTTTGGATACTGCAGGCGGGCCAAGGTTGAAGAGGTCGAGGGGGTTATGCGGAAGATGAGTAGGGGGAGAGCGACCGGGCCAGATGAAATACCGGTAGAATTTTGGAAGAATGCGGGTAGGGGAGTCTTGGAGTGTCTTACGCGGTTGTTGAATGTTATTTTTAGGACGGCGGAGATGCCTGAAGAGTGGAGATGGAGCACCATGATCCCGTTGTATAAAAACAAAGGGGATATCCAGAACTGTAATAACTATAGGGGTATCAAGCTGTTGAGCCATACGATGAAAGTTTGGGAGAGAGTGGTGGAAGCAAGGATGGGGAAGTTAGTTTCAATTTCGGAGAATGAGTTCGGATTCATGCCGGGGCGTTCGACTACAGAAGCCATTCACCTTGTGAGGAGGTTGGTGGAGAAGTATAGGGATAAGAAGAGACTGACTTGCACATGGTGTTTGTTGACCTTGAGAAGGCCGAAGTCCCAAGAGAGGTGTTGTGGAGATGTCTGGAAGTTAGAGGTGTTCCTGTAGCATACATTAGAGTGATTAAGGACATGTATGATGGAGCCAAGACCCGGGTGAGGACGGTTGGAGGTGACTCGGAACACTTTCCAGTCACGATGGGCCTGCATCGGGGGTCCGTGCTTAGCCCGTTTCTGTTTGCTGTGGCAATGGACGCTCTAACAAGTCATATTCAAGGAGAGGTTCCGTGGTGCATGTTGTTTGCAGATGACATTGTGCTTATTGACGAGTTGCGGAGTGGTGTTAACGCGAGACTGGAGATTTGGTGACAGACTCTGGAGTGCAAGTTCAGTGATGGGAGTCAAGTAGAGGACGAGAATGTGAAGCTGGATACTCAGGTCATTCTGAAGAAAGAAAGTTTCAAGTACCTGGGGTCGATCATCCAAGGGACTGGCGAGATTGACGACGATGTCACACATCGTATTGGAGCGGGATGGATGAAATGGAAGTTCGCATCGGTGGTGTTGTGCGATAAGAAGGTGCCGCCTATTCTAAAGGGAAAGTTCTACAAAACAGTGGTTAGACCGGCTATGTTGTATGGGACGGAATCCTGGCCAATTAAGAAAGCTCATGTCCAGAAGATGAAGGTAGCTGAGATGCAGATGCTGAGATGGATATGCGGGCATACCAGGAAAGATAGGATTCGGAATAAAGTGATTCGGGATAAGGTGGGTGTGGCCGCTGTGGTGGATAAGATATGGGAAGGGAGGTTGAAGTTGTTCGGCCATGTGCAGTGGAGATGCGCTGATGCGCCAGTGAGGAGTTGTGAGAGGATGACAGTGGTGGGCCTGAAGAGAGGGAGGGTAGGCCAAAGAAGGCCTGGGAGAGGTGATTCGGCAGGACATGGCGCTACTTCAGCTTACCGAGGACATGATCGGTGATAGGAGAGGGTGGAGGTCGAGTATCAGGGTAGAGGGCTAGTGGAGGGCCGCGAGGTTTCCTTTCTCGTATTAGGAGTATTTTTATCCTACTTCTATGTGTTGGGTCTTGTCTATCTTTGCTATTTTATCATGACTTCGTTGCTCTTGCTATTTCTCATTTTCGCATTGTTTTGATTTGCTTGTTCGTATCTGACTCTTTTCCCTTGTTTTGGTTGTTTTCTTTTGAGCCGAGGGTCTTTCGGAAACAACCTCCCTATCTTCCAAGGTGAGGGTAAGGTCTGCGTATACTTTACCCTCCCCAGACCCCACATTGTGGGATTCAACTGGGTATGTTGTTGTTGTTGTTGTACATGGGAACCCGCAGTTGCTACCTTTCGGGTGCGCACAGGGTAAAACCCAAGGCTGAAACATATATATTCTTTAAACAAACAACATTCTATACTTAACATGATTATGCATCTAAAATGGATCGTCAATAAACAGTTGATTTCAACATGATAACAAAACTACAATTATAAAATTGGACCTTTGAGCATTACACAAGTTAAAAATAGGCATGTGAACAGGGATATACAATATCCATGAAATAACTAAAAGGGACGATATATTGGAAACAAGAACACCAAATAACCACAAGAAAAGATTCAGTTGTTACCTCTTGCGAAGATTAATTCACAACTAGAAAACGGCTACAATCTACTGATTTTCAAAGTTAACAAAAGCTAACTTTCAGGTCCACGAACATGAAACCGCGAACGATAACTCAAACTTAATTTTCAACACACAAAAAAAAAAAAAAAAAAATTTTTTTTTTTTTTTTTGGTTTGCTGTTTTTTTCTCTACTGTTTCTATGCAATTTTTGTGTACTGTGCATTGTGTGTGTGTATATTGGTGTGTGGGGTAATTAGGAAGGATAAGTCTTTTGTTGAGAGTTTGTAGGGTAAGAGGTTTAAGGGAGTTTGAAGGTGATTAGGATTGGGTTTAAAGAGGTATGGGGGTGAGGAATTTGTGGGTGTACCGTGTAATGGGGAATGGGGGAATGGGATGAGTGACGTGAATTATGGGAATTTGGTTTGGGATGTTTGGGTTTGCAGATTATTGTTAGTTTTTTATGGAAATCTTCTTTTGACTTCTTCTGTGCACATATGACTGCAGATCGCAAGTCCCAGAAAGATCACAAACCCCAAAGAGCCCATAATCAAATTACAACTTATTTTCTTAGGTTAAGGTTCGATCTTTTTGCACATGTGGCTGGAAGTATGCTTTTACTTTTGTGATTACAGGTAGGGAACACTGGCGAACATGAAGATCTACAAGTTTTAGTTGTTATATCTCGTCCCCCAGTGAAAGTGTAAGTAACCTATGTTGAACAATAACTTCCAGTCCAACATTGCACAAATTATCATATTACGTCAGTTTGTCCATGCTTAATATTTTTTGCTTTCATATTTTTGTTTCTAGTCTTTCCCCATGGTGAAAGACTCCATATCAATTCATCGCCTGATAAGGACTAGTACTCGGACTACATTAGAGTTGTGTCAGGAGTTGTTCTGGTGCAATTACCCTTATGTTGCATGCTGTGTTTCTTATGTTTTACCATAACTCTTAAACTTAGATGTTCATTCTTGTCAACAGGTACCCCGTTGTAAACCCTCTTCCAGGAAAACTATAAACAAGAGATTCATTGGAGATAAAATGACTTTCTGACAGCATTCTTGTTAATTTAGCAACAGCTGTTTATCAGAATAAAGAATATCTCGACTTCTTTTTTCTTCTTCTCCCAAAACATTTAAGGATGGTTCATCATGGACCAAAATAACTACTACTAATTTTAAATTGGCCATTTGAAAGACTTGGGATCAGCCTTTGTTGTGCATTCTGAAGCAGCTTGTGCTTCTAAGTTCATGATAATACTAGATGCGTAAATGCCTGCAAGAGCTTTTTGAAAATACAAACACGTCTAGGATTGTTGTTATTCATCTTTCCGCACTGTGGTTAGCCTGTGATGATTGACTGATGAATTTTCTACTAGTCCACATTGTGTGTGCACGCTCTGGTTGTTACTTAACTGAGATTTGCTTTCTCGCACTTGTTTTCAGGTTTACATACGATGACTGGTCGATGCCACACACAGCTTCCAAATTGAAGTTCCCGTATTACTGGGATGAGGAATGTTATCAGACAACAACAAGGAAAGATGAGCTTTAGCCAGAAATGTAGACAATTGCAGTTAACCACATAAGCATGGCGTTTGATATGTTTCAGTGTACATGGTACAAATGTATTATCCAGTCGCCGCATCGAAATAGCTTAATTTTTATTAGCCATTAGTACATTATTTCTTACACGTATGATAGATTAATTCAGAAACATGATTACATGTGGTTTCCCGGTTGCTGTTATTGCATTTTGAGTCTGGTGGGAGATCATTCTTAGACTCTGTAATGACGGTCACTGCTCTATACTCCATCATCCTGTGAATATCAGATTATCCATCGACTTTGAATAAGTAGACCATCCATAATGTGTTCTTTTTGTCTTTCCATTTGGTTATTGCATTGTGTAAATACGTTAGTACAAGTGTGCGTGTGAAAATTAAAAAATTCGACCTTGTGTATACTACATTCGGTCAAGTGGTACTCTGTCCTGCTCCTTTTTGTTTTCTTTTTATTTTTCATTATGCTTGCTTGTACGCTACTATTGTTACAATTTAACAGTTTTGTGATTCAGAAACCATGCTTTAGTGTTGACAGACTAATTAATGCCTTTTCCGTAGGTTTTCTTTTCCTATGAATACACCTACTACTTCTTTTCCATAGGTATTCTTTTTCATTTTTTAGTTTTACTTGTTTAAATCTGGTGGTGTTGCTGGCTTCATCGATCTCCTCTCTACAATGAATGAGCACTACTCCCTCCGCTCACTTTTACTTGTTCACTTTTGACTTTGCACATCCCTTAATCAATATACCCATATTAATTGGTGCATATTTTTATTGGATTTAAAAAATGACTTGAAGTGAGTAATTAATATTATGTGTAAAACAGGAAAAAAAATTATTTTTTTTTGATATGCTAAAAGGGATAAATAAAAGTGAGAATTTATTTTTAGAATACTAGACAAGTAAAAGTAAACGGAGGGAGTATATAGTTACAGGAATCATGTCCATTATTTACCACTATCCGCACGATGAAAAAGGTAAAAGAGATGATGAAGAGTTTCAGACTTCACTGTCTTCAAGAGTGTAAATCAATTTACATTATGTCTGGCAATGACTGAAATCCACAATTTAAAGCAGCGATCTCTATTCTCGTCAGTTAGTTTAGCTAATAAATTTTTGGACATAATCTCTGCAGAAAATTGTTTATGGTTAGCAAGTGCAGCCTTTATTCGCATTAACCTTTAGCTAATGAAAATAAGGCAGATGCACTGCATGTCTGCATCCTGACAATATATAGAGATCATTACTAGTTCACTAAAATTGTAGGCTGTAGCTACAATAATCATCGTCAGATGAATAATTAGCTCCAATTCCTGTAATTAAAATAATTGTAATGTCTATAAATGGAACTTGAGAGGATTTAAAACCGAACATCCCTGGTCATTTTCGGAAAAGTGTCCTTTCTGTATCGACCAAATAATTAAGGATTTCAAGGTATGCATGCCTGCTATTTCACTGAAGATGGAAAAAGATAAAAGTGAATTCATTGGCTCAACTACTAGTGAATAACAAACGAATAAAAGCATCTGATAGCTGTAAACACTCAACCCTGAAAAAAGTGTAATAAAGAAGAGAAACAGCATGTAATTACACCAAAATAAACCTCTAGTAACCTAGAAGAGATTGATAGAAAAAGAAAAAACTCAAATGAAAAATTCAGCATTCTGTAAAGGATAATACACTCAATTGACTGAGCTCAAAATCTCTAAAGCCTCTAATGGTTAGCATAAGTAGAAAGATATATCAGCCAACACCTAAGTAAAAGATGGAAAAATCTTTGGAGGAAGTAGAAGAACACAGAATGTTCATACTTAGCGACTGAGCTCATCGTGGTAGAGAAGAAGCCCCACACAGGGGATGCTGGATAACTCTTGAATGCAGCACTAATGGTGTTTTAGGGAGTGTGTGTGATCATACTCGGTCTAAACTTCCATACTTGCTTCTGAACTGCTCACTGATTTAGGTGAGTTACCAGGGGAAGGTAGCTCAAGAAACCGTCTTTTCTGGGCACGTGGCGGGAGATGTTTTGCAGGTTTTCTGGATAATGGAAGAAAAACACCAGTACCACCATTTGGAATCCTTCGGGGGCTTAAAACCATTGGATGCACAGGAGCTAGCATAACTTCTGGAGCTCTAAGGAAACTCCATTTAGGTGTCACGTTCATTATCTTATAACCATTAGCTGCTCCATTTGGAGTCGAATATCGTGTTGGGACACCGGGTTGCCATAAGGTCATTGCTTTAGTCAGAGGAGGGATTTGATCTGAGACGGAGCTATTCATCTCTGTTCTTACTTTGAAGAATGTAATAGCAACTCTTTTGCTAGCTGATGAGCACAGTGCATGTCTGGCCATATCAGCACTGTTTCCTCTCATGACTAAAAGAGACCTGCCAAATATAGAACGAAATGTAGAATGTCACCATAAGAAGAATCGCTGTTTGATAAAGACTAGCATGGCCTTTCTTTCATCATGGAATTGGAAGAATGACAAATCTCCCATGTTAACGAGAAAGACTTACTACAGGAGGATAATCAGAATTTGTGAATACACATACCCTTCTTTAAGAGAAAGCATGAATGATCCTTTGTATTTCCCATCACTGTCACTTACAAGGGCTCTACCAAATGCCATCATTGATTCAGAGAGGAGAAGGGTAGACACTGGCTGGTCCAAATGAGGTGGTTTTAGGAAAGGCTGTGAATACTCCCCCTACATAAGCCAGCAAGAAAACTTTTACGCTCCACCTTTTACCAATCAAAATGAATAGAGGCCAACATGAATCTGGCATAAATATATATTAATATAAACCTCATCAAAGTAGGTGATGATGCAGCTGTTAGGTCTTCTACTTTCTGATATTAGATTCCACTGAACCAGGTGGTCTATGACACCTTGTAGAAGAGCTGGAATTGGTTCAATGTTACCTGAAGGTTGATATTTCCCAGTTAAGCTTTAAGATAAGTGTAAAAGGTGATAAACGATAAAGAAATATTCAGAAACTTTTATGAACCCAAGTGTTGCAACAAACATAGATATGCAAAGAGGCACAGCTTTTCCTTACTCTTAAGACATGTGGCCTCCTCTTTTATTTGTCCGAAAATTGGGGTCCCAAGTTGAATCATCTCTCTTTTGTTACCCTTCACTTGCTGGTTGAATAAAATAAAAGTTTCACCTAAAAGGCAGTCACAGGCAATTCAGGGTCGATATCGAAGATAAAGAGGTCATTCTGAAGAACACTGATAGAAAGAATTAGACAGTAGTAAAGAGTTTCTTTCACTTCCACTTAAGAAGTATGATGTCTTATAAATGAGAGGAGTACGCAACTTATCAAAAAAAAAAAAAAACTACGTAATAGAAATTGTATCGAGCTTTTGGTGATTATATAGTTCACAATAGAAGGAAAAGAGAGGTAATCAGCATAGACCTAAGCACCAAGGATAAAACAATAGTTTTCTGCCTACATGTGTAAAAAAAATTCACTGAGAAGAAAGTATTCATGGAAAAGCCTATCATAGTAAGCTAAGACTGCTATAATGACTCACAAAGCAAATCAATTCCCAGACCTGCTCGAGCAAACCTTCGCCTCAAAAAGGAAACAACACTAAGTATAAAAGTGCCACGAATCACAGGATCCACCTTTGAGATCACCATTCTGGCCAGCAACACGAAGTTCATTCACAAGGTCATAGAGTTTAGAGATTTCATTTGGAGTAAATACGTCTTCGAATAACTTCAGACCTCGTACTACATTCACCTGCCAGTCAAGATTATGGAATCTTAAGACCTTCACAACATGGATCGAAATTGGATTTAAAACTGAGTGCCACCCTTCACATAAAGCATGCAAAATAACTTCGATTAAGGACTCACCATATGCCCTTTGACTGGCTCCTTTGACACAAAGCCCTTTGTCATCTTGATTTGGGCATGCCTTGCCTCACAGTTCTCATGGTTTGAGCAGAATTCAACACTTTCTAGCAACGGCTGTATTTGGGATCCTGTAAAATGGAAGAAAGCATTCAAGTACTTGCATTCAGAATGATTGTTGTCCTTGTAAAACACAACATAACCTACGATGAGCTCAATCAAATTTCTTGGCAATAATATGAAGCCTTTACACAGACAAGCAATACCTCTTTCATTTGCAATTACTACCATTAGAAAGTCGCCCTTATCTCTAACGGACTTATTCTACTCTATACTTTCCCCTATTAACAAAGTTCAGGAAAACAGAGAGGACAGTAACAGCTCAGATGAATTTGACTAGCTTCACTTGACCAATCCGCCTTCATTTTAAAAGCGAAAACGATTTGAGAAAACTAAGAACTTTAATCAATCAGTCCACTTTGTTTGGCACGATTATTTATTAAAGTAGACAAATTTTAGCTGACGATCAACTTATAATAGTACCCCTTTTTCTTAATCCACACCTACAATGAATCATATCTTATTTTGTGAAAAGCAGATTATAACAGAGTCAAACGTGGCTTTAATAGTAGTATGAGTAATTAAGCGTGACTATATTAAAGTGTGATGGGATAAACAACACCACAGCAATTAATCATCATCGGATGCGAAAGGAATTTTTCATTGCTCCAATTTCGAAATTTGGAGGCGCAAAATTTTGTTTGAAATCTCTAAACTTGGAAGAATGAATCAGATGTTAATTAAGCACTAAACTCTTTCATCGAAATATTAGATTCTGTACGGAATTTAAGCGGTTAATAGCAGTGGCGGACCTAGTAAGAGCCCATGGGTTCATTCGAACCCCCTTCGGCGAAAAATTACACTGGTGAAAATTATTTTTTATGTATATATAGTAGACGTTGAACCCCTTAACTTCTTCATTTATGGCTTCTTTATATTTTTGAACTCCCTTGGCATAAATCCTGACTCCGCCACTGATTAATAATAGTACTCTTATCTCCCAATTTATATGGCACTGTTCAGAGAAAGAGAAAAATTCGAACATAGAAGCTTCATGTTTTTTGAAATAATAATTGGAAACAAGGTAAAAAGTTCTATAAAATCAGTATAATTAACAACTCGAAATATTTAAAAGGCACATGAAAAAATTACGATCAAACAGAAATCAGAAAGGATAAAATGGGACGGAGAGTATAATTTACTATATATGTCTAATTTATGTGACATTTTTCGCTTTTCGAGATTTAAATTACATGAACTTTGACTAACAATTTAAGATGTATTTTTTCATCAAATTGACATGAGAAAAGTAACTTTTCTGGTAATTTTCAAATATATTATAAGTTTGAATATTAAAATATTGAGTTAATCTAATCTAATTTAGTTTGGAAAAGCAAAAATCATCACTAATTCCATTACTAGTATAGTCAATGATTTAATGCAACTTACCTGTATCAGTGATGTCACTCTCAGGAGAATCGTGTCCATTTTCAGAGAACTCCAGGGAATTACTGCTTGCCACATCAGCATTCACTTCCGTAGCAAACTCCTCTTCTCTGTCCTTCATCTTTTTCTGGGCAACTTTGCGTAAATCAAGAGTAACCTCAGCGATAGAACAGTACTTTTGCATCTGAAGAATTGGGATCCAATTCAGTCTCCTTCTATGTATGCTCGCAAATACCGATTCATACTCCGATGATGTCCCTCCTTCAAGCTGTGTTATATGGTTACATAACGCATCTATTATCGCATTTGCAGCTGCAAACTCTCCCCTAAACCACGCTAATATTGCATCCTTAGCAAATGTCTCCGATACCATTGCTCGTTGCACTACCGGAAGAGAGTAATAATGATAATAATAATAATAATAATAATAATAATAATAATAATAATAATAATAATAATAATAATAATAATAATGTGTCAAATAAAAGAAATTCAAAAAGTTTTTGGCTAGTCGTTGGAATATTTAGTTTGAATGTTTCGAATAGGTGAGTTAGAAGAATAGGAGAGATTGTTAAGTGTCGGCCGATATTTCAGGCGATATTTTTCTGGTTTAGCAAAGAGGAAAATGTACTAAAACAGAATGATGATTTAGAAAGAGAGAGGGAGTTGTTGGGAGGATTTTGTGGGAAGGGGTTTTGAGTATTTAAAGGAACGTTCATGGGTGACTTTTACAATGCTGACACACCGTACAGCGTGCGCCAGGTGTCATGAATTATACTCGAATATCTTGATAGTGAAAAAAAAAAAATGGTGTAATTTTATTGCTAGGGTCAAAATTAAGAAATTTAACTCTTGAAATTTTAATTGTGCTACATAAATTGAAAGTGAAAAAGTAAATTTTTTAAAGAAAAATGCAAATGACAATGACAAAATTTTGAAGTAGGAAGATTGATCACAGTTACAGGGTTCTTTTGTTTGACTAAACTTACATTTCAATCAACGTAATCAATCATAATTTTCTATGAATAAAAGTATTTTAAGCAATAAAATAATTGGTTGACTTTAGATTAAAAAAAGTATACTACTACCATATTTTTAAGAGAGTGAAAGTATAGATAGCAATACTAATTAAAGCAACAGTAGTTTGGTGTTTGCACACAAATAGTTACAATTAGTTATTAATTCGTTCTAAATCATTTAAGTAGTTTTCCTCTTTCCCTGTTCACCAGCCCATAAGAAAAAAAGCAAGGTTGGCTGGCCGCATCATTTAAAGACTGAAAAGATGATTATTTATTTAAAATGGTGTCATTATGGAGAAACTAATAAAAATGTAAAAATAATAATGTTTAGTTACTGTTTTATATATTGCACATGAAACACCTGGTTAATTGGGATTTGGAAGCTAATGCCGCCGTGGGCCAAAACCCACATGCGAGGAAACGCAAGGAATAATCATTGATTTTTCCTGTTTTATTTGGAAAAGTAAAAACTTTTGGTTGGTAAGAAGCAAAAGAAGGAGAAAGGAAAGAATGTCATTAGTAAAAGTACGAGATTGTTGATTGAGTTTATTAAGGGAAGATAATTAATCCTGATAGAGGAAAAGTAAGATGATACTATATCTTAAGTAGGCAATTGATTGACAAAATGGGCAATTGAAAATTTTTAAATTGGATCACTGGTCAATCCTGGGCCTTTTTATGATGTCAAAATTATACCGCTTTGATTTAATTATTTAGTAGTTTTAATTTAGAGCAAATTGTGCCAATATTTTGTGTAAGTTGCTAATGCTAGCAGTAGTAGTTAACACCACTACTATTCTAAATATGTTCAATAAGGATTTTAAGTTAAAAGACTGAACAATCTAATGAACATTTTGACTTATTCTTGCAATTTAACTTGTTATAACATATTACTTATTACTTAATTTAAGTTATTGATTAATATTTAAATAGTGACCTACAATTACCTGCTTGTGTGAATATCTATACTCTTCGAGTGCATATTATCTTGATCTCATGTATAATATTAATGTTTTCATGGAACTCAAATTTATTGCGACTTCAGGAAAGAGATATATATGCTCCTTTATATGACTTGGCCAACGAATATCCTAGAAGCAGAAATGTTCTCTTTCAATAATTGAATTATTTATTATTCTCAGCATTAATCTGACCATTAGAGAAAATTAAAGTACTCGTTAGGTGTGAAGAAGAAGTTTAAGTTTCTTGAAAAAAGTTTGTAAATGGTCGGTTCACAAAGGGAGTAGTTGGTTAAGAGTTAAGACAATTAACAGCTATTTAATTAAGTTTTAAATGAGTAGCGTATCTTTCATCATATCCATTTGTATGATTAAATAATTCTACCATGTGTTTGAAAGGATCCTAAGTGGCATCGTGTCCCCTTAATTACAAATGTGAATTATGTTTATACATGTTATTATGTTGAAGACTGCCAACTAATGTAGCTGTTTCTATTATATGTATATGTCTATGTATATATACACTCAATTCCTTTAGGACAAAACCTAAAGACAATTATCTTGTGCATATGGGTGAAAATCATTTTCACCCTCCAACTTTGCTTTAAAAATCAAACTCCCCCCTCAACTTTGAATAATAATCATTCTCCCCCCTTTATCTTAGCAATGTTTATTTTACCCTTGACATTTTCAATCTTCTATCTATGTAATACGTTTTTATATTATATAAAAAAAATTGCAAATTCATATTATAAGTAGAATAATCCTTTTATGAATTTATCACAAAATCTAATGTTACTTTTTGTGATTGATATTTTAATACACACACACAAAATCTATTGTCAATATATAAATGAGTTTGGTTGTCCCTAATGAAATGTTTTAAATTATAATTTAAAATTCATTTATAATATAAATAGATGATCTTTAGGAATTTATTATAGAATATACCTCTATTTTTATTAATTATTTTGTATTATCTACATTGAAAGATATTTATAAAGTTATTATTACCGGTTATTTTTACTTGTATAAATAGATATCAGAGTTTTGATTATTATTAATAAAAGAAATTATTTTTCTTCTCATTATTTCATTATAAAATGGCATTAAGTTATATACTCAACTAGTATTTCTCACCTTTCTTTTTCCGTCTCAAAAGTAATATTTTTTTATAGGAAATCTTTTACATAGATTAAAGAGATAAAAAGAATCATGATTTTAAAGAAGTAAAAGTAAAAAAGACAAGTTGATAATGTAAGGATAAAATAAGAATTCAAAAAAGTTAATTAGAATAAAGGGGGGAGAATGACTATTATTCAAAGTTGAGAGGGGAGTTTGATTTGTAAAGTAAAGTTTGGGGGTGAAAATGAATTTTACCCTAAATACGTTGATAAAGAAGATAAGAGTATCTTTCTCTTTTTGTTAGGAGTAAAGACTGACTAGGAGAGCCTTGTGATTTTTGGCTGAAAATAAAAGGGTCAGAATCAGATGCAGAGTAAGAGATAGAAGAGGAAATGATCAACAGCATAAAATAGTGAATAAAGGACACTATCAAGTGACCAAATAACCATTGGACACTCCCACTTTGCAACTCCAAAGGACACTATTACTCTCATAAACTCCAAGAGACCCCAAATAATGTGTAAGCAATACTTGGCTTCCAGATTTCAATAATTGATTATTCAGCTTAGCTAGTTACTCCCCCGTCCCATTTTAATTGTCTTTTTGGCAACAAAAAAAAATGTTGTTCCAAAATAATTGTCGCTTTAGGAATTTAATAATTGTTTTCAACTATAATGCTCAATTCTCAAGAAACAGCTAATAAATAGGGGTAACTTAATAAACTCTATCTTATATTTATTGTTTTTTTAATGCGTGTCAAAAAGCTAAAACCACAATTCAAACGGAACAGAAGGAGTACAAATTCAAAGGACTTAAGGAGCAGGGGTAAAGCTACCGCGGATATTGACGATGATGATCAGTTGAACAGTCTTCATTAGCAAATTATGAAGTGTATGGTAAGGCTGGAGCTTTGGTTGATTGACGACAAAACTAATAGCTTGTTTGGCCAAGCTTCTAAAATCGTCTTATTTTGAAAAGTGTTTTTTTCAAAAGTGCTTTTCAAAAAAATAGTTTTGGCGAAAAGCAGTTTATGTTTGGCCAATTAATTTTAAAAGTACTTTTGAGCAACGATTAGTGATTGGCCAAGCTTTTAAAAGTGCTTTTAGGTGTATTTTTCTCAAAATTACTTTTCAAAAAAGTGCTTTTAAGCAAAAACTATTTTTTTAGCTTCTGAAAAATCATTTTTGCTACTCCCCATGAGCACTTTCTTTCTCCCAAAAGATTGGCCAAACTTCACTTTTTTAAAATAAACACTATTGAAAAAAAAAAAAAACTTGGTCAAGCAGGCTATAAATCACGAACGACAAGAATGAGCCGAATAAAATTAAATGAAGGAAGCATAACATGGCATTTTCTTTTCGGAAAAGGGTCAAAATTACCCCTGAACTTTCATAAATAGTTTATTTATACCCTTCGTTATATTATTGGGTCAACTGTGCCCTTACCGTTATACTATGGGCGAAATATACCCCTGAACTTTCAGAAATAATTTATTTATACCCTTCGTTATACTATTGGGTCAATTGTGCCCTTACCGTTATACTATGGGCCAAATATACTCTTGAGTTACACAGTCTGCCACGTGTCACAATCACAATGGCCCAACCCACTTTCTCCTATAATTACACCCAAATTAAATTAATCACCGGATCTGACCCGTCACTTTATTTCACCCAACCCATTTTGTTTATTTCAAACCCAAATAAAATACTCGTACCCGTTTTGTTTATTAAATTACAGGTTTCGTTTCTGTAAAACATGGTAGTATACAAAATGAAAACCCAAATAAAAAACTTCATCCCGTTAATAGGATCGTTACAGTAACAAGAGCAAATTTATCCTTTCTTTATAGAAATGAAAACAATGCAAAGAACTCATGCAGAGGAAAAGAGAAAAGAAACAGAAAAACCATTCTATCCCAGGAAATCCATCATGGAATAGTCGAGCCTATTCCTCTCGACTTAATTCATCAATGGACCACCAACCAAGTAGCCTGCTTATTGAAAATACCAACACATACTAGCCATCACTTAATTGCAGTTTCATGAATCACCATTCATGTGACAATTAAAACCAAAAAGTCATCATGTTATCCATAATTTTATGATCCTTCATTTTGGGTTTTCATTTTGTATACTACCATGTTTACAGAAACGAAACCTATAATGAAATAAACAAAACGGGTACGAGTACTTTATTTGGGTTTGAAATAAACAAAACAGGTTGGGTGAAATAAAGTGACTGGTCGGATCCGGTGATTAATTTAATCTGGGTGTAATTATAGAGGGAAATGGGTTAAGCCATTGTGATTGTGACACGTGGCAGACCATGTAACTTAAGAGTATATTTGGCCCATAGTATAATGATAAGGGCACAATTGGTCTAATAGTATAACGAAGGGTATAAATAAACTATTGCTGAAAGTTCAGGGGTGTATTTGGCCCATAATATAGCGGTAAGGGCACAATTGGCCCAATAGTATAACGAAGGGTATAAATAAACTATTTCTGAAAGTTCAGGAGTAATTTTGACCCTTTTTCGTTTTCTTTTTATATGGCACTTTATGATGTCAACTCTTTTCTTTAACTACGCATGTTTTAAGCAATTTAACACTCCCTATGTCCCAATTATTTGATATAATTTTATTTTTAGTATGTCCCAAAAAGAACTATTCATTTTATATTTAAAAATAATTTAATGAAATAGTTTACAACCACACAAATATCTTTGGATTGTTTTAGACCACAAGTTTCAAAAATCTTTCTTTATTTCTTAAACTTTGTGCCTAATTAAACTACGTCATATAAATTGGAATAGACGGAGTATTACATTTTATGAAAGTCGTTATTAATTTTACTTTTCTATACTCCGTAAATTTTATTAAAAGAGAATTTGGTAATCACAAAAGAATATTTTCTTGAATCTTTTGCCTCTCATTTACTTGGGGCGTATATAACGATACGATAAATAATGATGGGGGAGGACCGAAGGGTTAATGACCGACCTTTCCTAATCCTAATTATGTTTCTTTTTAATGGCATCGATAATTCTTAATGTGTGCTTTTCAAATAATGTAACGACTGGTATTGACATTTTGAGAAAGTAAAATTGTGAGTCGTTGGCTCCTAGCATGACTCCATGGTTGCAAAATGAGTCAACTGTAGCCTCATACTTCAACGCATACGAGAAGCCACATAAATAAAAACAGAGAAGTACAGACTTGAGGTTGTGTTTTCAAATTTTCCCTTTTAATAAGTAGCGGAAATAAATAATAAGAATAATAAGCTTCATGAACTATTTAAAAAATTGTTTCTTATGGATTCACATGGATTGACCTTGCTACGACGCTGTGCTACTTAATGCTGCTAATATGTTCAAATAATATGAGCTTTCCAGATCTCCTGCCTCAAATAGTTTCAAATTAATTTCCCATCAATCAAGATAGATATTTGTGTCAGTAGAGCTTTTTTTTTATACACTTCTTGTTTGACTCGGTGCTAATTCTACAAGTAAAATTAAGATTGTATGATTACTTGGACAGAAGTATTTAATCCTAAATATTAGTGTAGGAACTTATAGGTTTCTCCTTTTTGAAAGTAAATCTGCATAACCACGACTTAATTCACCGATCATCGGGAATCCTTACGATACAGACAAATTTCCTTTGTCCGCGTCCTAGAAGGCGGGGTGATTTTTTTGTACTAAAAAGTCCTAGCCGATTCTATTATGACGAAATGAACTTACGTTTCAATATCCATAACGGTGTTTATAGGTTGGTAATAGGGCTTCAAGAGATGATTAATTAATGAACATAAGGTTAACTACCACCTCTTGTAATGGATTTTCTAACATAGGCCCTTCTCCTGATATGATCTGAAATAGAATCTGGAGAATAAAAGTTGGGAACATCCCAAATATCACAAAACTCAAAAGGTCAAACATAGTCGTCTTCACGAAAGCAAACGGACAGATGGGGATTCTGTATATATGTTGCTTGCTTGATTCTTTTATTCCTCAAGTTGTACGTGCTAGTGCTCTCTCTCTCATTCTTTATCTTGTACCTAACTACAATCACTATAAGACAATATACTTTTGAAAGATTCAAACGCCATCATTCCTAAAAACAATTGATGTAATTATTAATCAGATAAGGGACTAAGGGTGATCGGGAGATTTAAGACAAGCAGTTCCAAATTAAATATGTATACATGTACGTAAATAACTTATATAGGGGAAATTTCATTATAAACAATTTATGGGTCAAAATTACATATTCATAGCCCATATTTTAAATTACAAACCTACAGCCCAACTTGAATATTCACCTCTATACAACAATATACAACTTTATACACCTAGTGTAGGCAATGTATACACCTTGTATAAAAGTATATAATAATATATGAGACTAGTATACAATATTATAAAACGGGTAAATATTTTGCCATAATTGGCATACAGTATAAAATTCCCTAATATATATATATATATGTTATAAAATAATAACTATAAAGTAAATATACGGAAGAAATATGTAGAGAGAATATGTAGAGAGATATCAGTTTATATTACTTCTGCTCTTTCAACATTGCATTTGTGCATCCTATTTATAGAGAAACAGGACATGAGATATTTTGAGATATTTTGAGATATTTTGGGATATTTTGGATATCCACTATTTGGGATATTTTTGACACTCCCCCTTGGATATCCATTAATAGATGATGTGTCTCGTTAAAACCTTATTAGAAAAAACCCTGTGGGAAAAAGTCCTAATGAAGGAAAAAGAGTGCGCATATCTAATAATACGCTTTGAGAGTTGCCTCATTAAAAACCTTACCAAGAAAACCCAATGGGACAAAACTTGGTTAAGGGAAAAAGAGTACAACACGTATTTCACTCCCCCTGACGAAGACCAAGATTTAGATGTCGGAGTCTTCGCATTCCAATCTTGAATATCATCTTCTCAAGAGTTGAAGTTGGCAAAGATTTAGTGAACAAATCTGCAGGATTGTCACTTGAACGGATTTGTTGCACATCAATATCACCATTCTTCTGGAGATCATGTGTGAAAAATAACTTTGGTGAAATGTGCTTTGTTCTATCTCCTTTTATGAAACCTCCTTTTAATTGAGCTATGCATGCAACATTATCTTCATATAATACTGTGGGTATTTTTGTATCACACTTCAAGCCACATCTTTCTCTGATGAAATGTATTACTGATCTCAACCACACACATTCTCTACTTGCTTCATGAATAGCGATTATCTCAGCATGATTTGAAGAAGTAGCAACAATGGACTGCTTGGTCGATCGCCATGATATAGCAGTACCTCCGCATGTAAACAGATAGCCCGTTTGAGATCGAGCTTTATGTGGATCAGATAAATAACCTGCATCTGCATAACCAACAAGATCTGTACTACCTTTGTTAGTATAAAACAGACCCATATCGCTAGTTCCCTTCAGATATCGCAATATATGCTTAATCCCGTTCCAATGCCTCCGTGTAGGAGAAGAGCTATATCTTGCTAGCAAATTAACAGAAAATGCTATGTCAGGTCTTGTAGCATTAGCAAGATACATAAGTGCACCTATTGCACTAAGATATGGTACTTCAGGACCAAGTAGCTCTTCGTTTTCTTCCTGAGGTCGGAACGGATCTTTGCTCACTTCAAGTGAGCGAACAACCATAGGAGTACTTAAAGGATGCGAATTGTCCATGTAAAACCGATTTAAAACTTTCTCAGTATAGGCAGATTGATGGATAAAGATCCCTTTTGCGAAATGTTCAATTTGCAGACCAAGACAGAGTTTTGTCTTTCCGAGATCTTTCATCTCAAATTCTTTCTTCAAATATTCAATCGCCTTTTGGAGCTCTTCTGGAGTTCCAATGAGGTTTATGTCATCAACATAAACAGCAAGTATAATGAACCCTGATTTTGTTTTCTTAATAAAAACACATGGACAAATGGCATCATTTATATATCCTTCATTTATCAAGTATTCACTTAGGCGATTATACCACATACGCCCTGATTGTTTTAAACCATATAATGATCTTTGTAATCTGATTGAATACATTTCCCGAGACTTTAAACCAAATGCTTCAGGCATTTTATATCCTTCAGGAATTTTCATATAAATTTCATTATCAAGTGAACCATAAAGATAAGCTGTAACCACATCCATAAGATGTATTTCAAGGGTTTCATAGACAGCTAAACCCATGAGGTATCGAAATGTTATAGCATCCATAACTGGTGAATATGTTTCTTCATAGTCGACGCCGGGTCTTTGAGAGAATCCTTGTGCAACAAGGCGTGCTTTGTATCGCACAATTTCATTTCTCTCATTTCTTTTCCGTACAAAGACCCATTTGTGACCAACTGGTTTTACACCATTAGGCGTTTGGACTACAGGTCCAAAAACCTCACGTTTAGCAAGTGAATTCAATTCTGATTGAATTGCTTCTTGCCATTTTGGCCAATCATATCTTCGTCGACATTCTCCGACAGATTGAGGTTCCTGATCCTCACTGCCCTTTATAATATTTAGTGCAACATTATATGCAAAAACACTATTCACCACAATTTTCGAACGATATAGTTCTTCACTCACTGAAGTCTCGGGGTTTGCTGATTTCTTCAGGAATATCAGAATTAATCAGATCTTGAATCTCTTCATGAGATCCTTTCATAGTGTCATTCTGATCATTGTTTGTATTTCTTTTTCTTGGATTTTTATCCTTGGAGCCCAATGGCCTACCACGCTTCAGGCGTGGATGAGATTCAGAGGCTATGACACTAGTAGATTGTCCCTTTGGAACATCAATTCGAATAGGCACATTCTCTGCAGGGATATGCGACTTAGTTATTCTTTTCAAATCAGTAAATCCGTCTGGCATTTGATTTGCTATTTTCTGTAAGTGGATGATCTTCTGGATCTCCTGCTCACATATAGGGGTACGTGGATCAAAATGAGATAGTGATGGAACTCTCCACGCAATTTCTCTTTTGATTTCTTTTCTCTCTCCCCCCTAATTGTGGAAAATTTGTTTCATCAAATCGACAATCTGCAAATCGGGCAGTGAATAAATCTCCCGTCAATGGCTCAAGATAGCGAATAATGGAGGGTGATTCAAACCCAACATATATTCCTAACCTTCTTTGGGGGCCCATCTTAGTGCGTTGTGGTGGTGCTACAGGCACATATACAGCACAGCCAAAGATTCGGAAATGAGCAATATTTGGTTCATGACCAAACACTAATTGTGACGGGGAGTATTTATTATAATGAGTCGGTCTAAGACGAACAAGAGATGCTGCATGTAAAATAGCATGACCCCAGACGGTTGTAGGCAACCGTGTTTTCATAAGTAATGGTCTTGCTATCAATTGCACACGCTTAATAAATGACTCAGCAAGGCCATTTTGGGTATGAACATGTGCTACAGGATGTTCAACCTTTATCCCAACTGATAAACAATAATCATCAAAAACTTGGGATGTAAATTCTCGAGCATTATCAAGACGTATAGCCTTTATAGGATAATCTGGGAAGTGTGCCCTTAAGCGTATTATTTGTGCCAATAATTTCGCAAACGCCAGGTTGCGAGACGATATGAGGCACACATGAGACCATCTCGAAGACGCATCTATTATAACCATAAAATATCTGAATGACCCACAAGATGGGTGAATAGGTCCACATATATCCCCATGTATACGATCTAGAAAAGCAGGGGATTCAATGTCAACTTTCATTGGTGATGGCCTGGTTATCAATTTGCCCTGATGACAAGCGACACATGAAAACTCACTACTTTCAAGAATCTTCAGGTTCTTAAGTGGATGCCCTTTTGAATTTTCAATAATTCGTCTCATCATTATTGATCCAGGATGACCCATTCGGTCATGCCAAAGCACAAAAGTTCCTGAATCGTTAAACTTCTGGTTTACGATTGAGTGTGCTTCCATTGTACTAATTTCTGCATAGTACAGGCCAGAAGACAAAGTTGGTAATTTCTCCAAAACACATTTCTGGCCGGAGACATTCTTTGTAATGATAAGATATTCATCATTTGTTTCATTTAATGTCTCAACGTGATACCCATTACGGCGGATATCTTTGAAACTCAACAAGTTTCTTGGGGATCTAGAAGAGAATAGTGCATCTTCTATAACAAGTTTCGTCCCCTTAGGTAGAAATATAGTAGCTCTTCCGGAGCCTTCAATTAATTTCGAATTGCCAGAAATTGTATTAATATTTCCCCTTTTTCTACGCAATTGAGAAAAGTATTTCTCATCTTTGAATATAGCATGCGTTGTTCCACTATCAATCACACAAATATCTTCATGATTTGTCATTGATCCAAATAATATTTGAGGATTTTCCATATATTCTTCAAAACGAAAAAATAGGCAAAGTAAACATCGAAGTAGATATTTTAATTAGACAAAGTATTACACACACTTTATTACTTATATATGGAAACATAACCACATTAGCTAATACAAATGACATGTATGAAATATCTAAGTTAATACAGATCCATCACCGATCAGATGATCTATTTTTCCTTCAGGGATTTCAAAGAAATCTGCCACATCTAAATGCATAGGCTCAACATTATCTTCAGAAATAAAATTTGCTTCGGCATCATTTTCTGCCCTTTTGAGGGAGGCTTGATATAGATCAACAAGGTGCTTTGGCGTACGACAGGTACGTGCCCAGTGCCCTTTTCCTCCACATCGAAAGCAATTATTTTCTGAATTTTTCTTTTGCACAACATCATGCTTTTCATCCTTCCTTTTACACTGCTGGTGGTGAAGGGTATTATATGGTGCATAACGAGAATCATGATTAAAATTCCTTCCTCGACCACGACCATGACCACGACTGGGGCCACGACCTCTTCCACGCCTAGAATGGCGAAAATTTGCCTCATTCACTTCAGGGAATGGGGCAGTACCAGTGGGTCGGCTTTCATGATTTTTCATCAGTAATTCATTATGTTGTTCAGCCACTAAAAGATGTGAGATTAGTTCAGCATATTTCTTGAACTTCATCTCTCGGTATTGCTGCTGCAGGAGCATACTCGAGGCAGGAAAAGTGGAGAATGTTTTCTCCAACATATCATCATCAGTAATATTTTCACCACATAATTTCAATTGAGAAATAATTTTAAACATTGCAGAATTATATGCCTTAACAGATTTAAAGTCTTGGAACCTTAAATGGAGCCAATCAAAACGTGCTTGTGGAAGTATGACCATCTTCAGGTGATCATATCTATCTTTCAGATCATTCCACAGCGTAAAAGGATCTTTAACCGTGAGATATTCCATTTTCAAATTCTCATCAAGATGACGGCGGAGGAATATCATTGCCTTAGCACGGTTTTGGTTTGATGCCTCATTTTTATCTTTGATGGTGTCTTCCAGACCCATCGCATTAAGGTGAATCTCGGCATCAAGAATCCAAGACATATATCTATTACCGGATATATCTAAGGCTACAAATTCACATTTAGTAAGATTTGCCATTAGTAAAGGAAAACGAAGAAATCAATACCTTCGAGGTTTTGAAGTATTTGCTCGAGATAACAGAGTCTCGTGCTGATAACGTGTTATAAAATAAAGCTATGAAGTAAATACACAGAAGAAATATGTAGAGAGAATATGTAGAGAGATATCAGTTTATATTACTTCTGCTCTTTCAACATTGCATTTGTGCATCCTATTTATAGAGAAACAGGACATGAGATATTTTGAGATATTTTGGGATATTTTGGGATATTTTGGATATCCACTATTTGGGATATTTTTGACAATATATATATATGCTGAAAATTTTCATAGTAGTAAGTACTCTACTTTGCCCTCAGTTTCCATGAGCACGGATAGTTGCCAAGCCCACGAGCTTTAATTGGGCTAGGAAGTTGGAGCTGTAGCCCATTTTATTAGCCAGTCAAGATATAGGGGTTCAAAATCATTTTTTTGCGCGGATTGTCCTTCATTTGGGGTGGTCTTTAATTTTTACCTTCAAATTGGTGCTCTTTAAGTTTTGCCTACAAAATTGATTCTTTCTTAAATTTTGTGTTCATTTTTGTTTTTCACATTTCAATTTATCTCAACTTATTTAAATTGAATTAGAATTAAGCACATAAATAACATAACTTTTCAAATTCTTCAAAAAGAACATTGTTTATTACATTTCTACGTATTAAAAAAAGTATATTAAAAATCAGGGATTCAATGACATCCATATCTTTTATTCTTTATTTCTCATTTTAAGGGATAAACTCATCATTTATCTCTCTTCTTTAAAGTTTAACATCTATATTTTTCACTTATCTCTAATTTTCAACCGGTATATATCTTCCATCTGTTATTTACTCATCCCTCCATTCTTTCATGTTCCCTTCTTGATTGGCTCAAGTCACAGAGAACGTATGGAAGGTCCAAGGGTAGGGAAAAAATTGTGCCAATATGAACATCGTTAAAGTCAGTAACTTTGAATATATTTGATGTATGAAGTTTGATGACTTTAAACTCCAATCAAACGGATCATCCATATATACAAGATAATACCTATAATATACAGAATATAATTTATTATACAACTTATATTATACTACATATATAATATTATTATACAATAGATAATCAATTTATGAAAGGTATATATAATTTATTATAAAGGGTGCAATACAACTATACCAATAATATCTACGTATACAACTTATTATACTACATATAACAAAATTATATAAGTAATATAAATAATATAATTAGTTTATGAAATAAAAAATATTCCGCTTTCAGACTGTGAAGGAAGTATAAAACAGAAAATATTGTGACAAAGCAGTTACAGGGATATAGAATCCCCAGAAAATAATAGGTAGATAATGTCCTAGGATTATTATTGCCGCTTCAGCTTTCACGTACAGTGGGTTTCCTTATATATAGGAAATTGCATTACGATAGCACTCTTAATTAAACTGCTATGAAATGTTCATTGCATTTACATGTTACTAGTATGTAATATTTTTATATTTTTGTCTACTTACGTTCTTTTCCCCAACATTTTTATGCGGTAGCTCGATGATGGGTAGGCCTTGGTCTGTCTAAACTGAAGGAAATTTCTTGTGCCCAAAACCAGGAAAGCAACATAAACCTTCAAGAATTGGCTGCTCGTGAATGGCAGATTTGGGCCAATAGACGAGCACACTTTTCTAGTTCTTCTAACGATGCAAGATCTCATTTCTGTATAGCAAATTATTAGGCCTAAGTTTTCTCACAGTAGAATAGTTTAAATTATCTTTCCTTGGCTGAAAAACAAAAAGAAGTTAAGAGATTTATAGGGTCATTTTACAAGATTAATCATGGATGATCTAAGCTAACTTTGGCATTACAAAGCTATACACATCTCACAGTGTAACAATTTTTTAGTCTATTGATGTACCCTTTAGTTAGTATCATTTTTATTAAGTTGCCAATTAATGTTTATGATAGAAATTACTAGGATGTAATTATAGATTTGATTGTGTAAAAAAAATAAAAAAATCCACCTTGTGTTATACAACTTAAACTTATGTTGTGAATGTGGGGCTACGGCTGTTGAGGGTATCACTTGAATCCAAAGCAACTCTCACCAATGTTGTTCCTGACATATACCCTGTGTCATCTTGCTCTGATTGTCTCTGCTCACTAAAACATTTTATTCTTGTACTAAAAAGCTAAACTATTTTTTTCTTTTCAAATCTTCTTTGCTGATCAGCATATGTCTAATTGTTAGTTTTATCATTACCTCTTGCTCCCTGTGAGCAAGAGTTTTAGCAGTTCTTTTAATTTTGCACATAGTACTAGCAGAAGCCAGAACTAGTTGGTTTAACATAAAGAACTAGACGAATTGCTCGACCAATCATAAACAATAACTAAATAAGCAAATAAATACGTAATGATTTTGCTTTCAATGGAGAAAAATTAACACCTAATACTTTCTTTTCATTTGTCTAAACCTTAACGCCGACACAGTGGAAGGTACATATATCAGTAGAATAATCTATCTGTCACCATCTGCATTCGCTGTTACACGTGATGAACAAAACTACAATTTTAAGTAAGTGATGACCAGCAAAAAATTCATCTGCTTTGGCACCATCTATCATCAACTTCAAAAGAATCAAACACATATGTGAAGTTGTGAATGGCATAATATACAACTCGTGCAGGGTATAATATATATAGCATACAACTCATACTCGAAACAAACAAATATTTTTATACACACAAACCTTAAAAGTTCATTCCCTTTCCAATACTCAAATCTTTCATTTTTCAAATACACACGTACGTATTTGGTATCAAACCACTATTTTGGGAGCACTCAACCAATAAACGATTTCACTTTATTATTAGAAGCATAAATAAAACAAATATAATAATAGATTCTTCTTCCAGTTCCGATTTTTTAATTTAACGAGGAACAGATGGCTGCCACTTTTCATCACCATCACGATCACCAGCAACAATAGTAGTAGTTCTCATTTTGAGCTTGGCCCGATTGATAAAGTGAGAAACTCTATCATTAAAACTATCTCTTCTTGTCGTGGTCCTTTTAGCAGTACCGACATTTTCATCAGCAACAAAACTTGAATTAGCCTTTATCTTGTGCTTCACGTGATCAATATAATTAGTGAACTTTTCATTACTAGCTGCACCACTAGTATTATTATTACCATAGCCACCTTGAAAATTCACCCCTTTCGGTCCCTGATGAGTGTTTACCGGGCCAGGCTTTGTGGGCTCGGGCTGCTTGGCATTAGTGCTGTGATTGTAGTCTACGAGTACCTTGTTTGAAGCATCGGCCCGGCTCTGTGTGGTCATTGGGCGGGCTGGAGGAACCCGACGTCTAAAGGCCTTGAAAATATTTGGACATGTTCCTTGGGACTGGATTTCTGATTTGGTGGTGCTCTGATTTTTTGCCATTTGAGAAGTACTCTGTTTTTTGTGATATGAGATTGGGGGAAAAAAAGGATAGATGAGGATGTTTTCAATGAGAAGAGATTAAGGATATATATATATATATATATATATTGGTACTAATTAAGACTGTTCCTTAATCGCTACTCATTAGGAATCTATGATGTGAAAGGATAAACACAATCAAGGCGAAATTTTTCATGGACCATACTTAAGAAGTAATTATAAGTATGATTTTGGCCAACAGTCAACAGAGGATCATATTCCTCACGACTTTGTCATGCTTGCCTTTTTTGACTAAAGGATGAATTCACCCAATGTTAGCTAGAAAGCACAGTTTGGTATTGCATGTAATCAAGGCCGATTCAAAATTTGAGGTTATAAGTTCTTACAGCGATCACAAATTAGTACTATAATTATTGGGTTCATATTCAAATATTTAATAAATTTCTTAAAATACATATACATGATTTCTATAATAATTAATGAGTTTTGCAAATCTAAATACAAGCCTCTAGATCCGCCCCTGCCTCTGTAATCAGGCCAAAATCACTTTTTTTTTTTTTTTTTTGGTGTTAGTTTACTATCAAAATTTTTGTTTTGAAATTTACTTTATATTATTTTAAGCGGTCAGTGTTGTGTGTTTATACATGCTTATTAAAAAAATATGCGCATATAAAATGAAATTTTCTGCGAAATTAATACACCTATATGTGTAACAGTGCGCAAGTAACTAAACATAAGTATGAAGCCATAAAGGAAATGGCATCAGATTCGAAAGGGTAGGGTAGAAGGGTGTTTACGTTTCGAAGTCTTAAAGTATAGCAAGACTATTAGTAGAAGAATAAACAAGGGATTGTTAGTTGTAAGAATCGCATATTTGAGTTGAAGACAAGACAGGCAACATATTTATACTTAATCGAAAGGGTAAAGGTCAAAAATATCCTCCAAAGGGCTACAAATATCATTTGTGTCAAAAATACTCGTTTCGCAATTAAAGTTTTCAAATATACCCCTCTTAACGGAAACCCCAAATCCCCAAAATAACTCGATTCATTTTTTAAACCCGTTCCATGATTTAACTCGACCCAACTAAATAATAACCCGATTTCATTTCTTTGAAAGAATTGGAGGAGAATAAGGGGATAGTATGAGTTATTAGTTAGTTGGGTCAGGTTAAATAATGAAACAGGTTTAAAAATAAAATCGGGTTATTTTAGGAATTTGGAAATTTCCGTTAAGAAAGGGGTATATTTGAAAACTTTAATGGGGGAAGGGATATTTTTTATCCAAATTCATAACAGAGGATATTTTTACCTCTTTTCCCAAAGTAGAGGGGTATTTTTGACCCTTTTCCCTACTCGAAATCTACATTTAAATTGAGGGGATTTTAGTGAAGAACCTTCCCGTTAAATAGATCCTACATAGCTCGAACCTAAATTAATCGAGTTTAATATAATAAACACCTACTAATATTTATTCAAAGATTAATTACTCTCTTTCTCACAATTTATGTGACACCATTCTAATTTAGAAAGTCAAACTTCTTCATTTTGACTGTGAATTCGAACATATAATCTTTATTAAAATCTACATATTTAAAACCACGCAAAAAGTATTATAAGTTTCAATAATTAACATTTCAGAATATTATCGGTATATGGAAAGTTTGTGATTAAAATAAAGTTGGTTCAACTCTCGAAATCCGATGGTGCCATATAAAATTGAGATGGGGGAGTAGTAATAAATTGATCTTAAACTTGTCCTCAAAAGTCAATATCAAATTTAAATTTTACTAGTAACCTATTACACACCTAATGTATTTAAAAGTGATACTATTTAACCATAACACACATATAACCAGTCATATGGTGAGAAGTGTTACATACTCTCTCGCCACATCAACGTCATGTCAACTCACGTCAGAAATCTTTTAATTTTTAATAGTTATCTTATCTTCGTCTTCCTCTCTAATCTTTACTCTCTAACGAAACCAATGAACTACAAAATCAAGAAAAAATTCAAAATCAAAACTTTATATATCAACCAACAAAGTGGCCAAACAAGAAATTGAGTGAAAAAGTGCAATTTCATATCTCTATCGGCTGAAGCTAGGGGTGTACACGGATCGGGTTGGTTCAAAATTTTTAAACACCAAACTAAACCAATTGCATCTGGTTTTTTAATTTATACACCAAACCAAACCAATAAAATTTGGGTTTTTCAACCTCGGGTTTTCTTGGGTTATTCGGTTTTCTCGGGTTTGTCGAGTTTTTTTCCGGAAGAGTCTTGATACAAAACAACAACAACAACAACAACAACAACAAACCCAGTATAATCCCACTATGTGGGGTCTGGGGAGGGTAGAGTGTACGCAGACCTAACCCCCACCTTGAAAGGTAGGGCGGCTGTTTCCGAAAGACCCTCGGCTCAAGAGAGGAGAAAAAGAGAGGAAAAGACAAAAGGTTAGATATGATCAAGCGTATCGAAAACAATATGAAAACAAGAAATAACAAAACAAGAAAGTCATGGTAAAAGGAGTATCAACTGCTATAGATAACTATGAAAATGAAACAATGGAAGTAAATAAATCATTCGAAACCAACAGATACTCGCAGAAATCAAGATACAAGAAACTATAGAACAACATAACTACTCTTAAGGGAGGATAAACGCGACTACCTACTATCCTTCTACCCTAATATGATTCCTCCATACCCTCCTATCTAAGGTCATGTCCTCCGTAAGCAGGAAATGCGCCATGTCCTGTCTAATCACTTCCCCCCAATACTTCTTCGGCCTACCTCTACCTCTTCTGAAACCGTCGCTGGCCAACCTCTCGCACCTCCGCACTGGGGCATTTTCAGCTCTCCGCATCACATGCCCAAACCATCTCAGCCTCGCTCCCCGCATCTTGTCTTCCACTGAGGCTATTCCCACCTTGTCTCGGATGACTTCATTCCTAATCCTATCACTCCTAGTGTGCCCACACATCCACCGCAGCATTCTCATTTCCGCCACTTTCATCTTCTGAACAAAACATATAACTTATATTTTAAATATTTCTTTAGTTCTAGTAAGATACAACTATATAATTAAGGTATTTCTTAAAAAAAAACACAAAATGTAAGAAGATTGATGACATTGTATTAAAATATTCAACAAAAGCTAATAAAATCGGTTAAAATAAATGTTGCTAATTAACAAGTCATAAAGAAAATGACCATAATCTAAAAATACGAAGTTATGCTAAAATAAGTACGGCTAATAAGTGTTAATTACATGACAAAGAAAAAAAACTTATGTTATGTATTTTCACTCTCTAAATCAATTATGCAAAACTAAAGAATAGATATCCAACATTATTGTCATTCCTATTTCCTAGTGATAGATTGAATTTCTTTTGTTAGCATTAATATTGAGTTAGTTTTGGTTTGGACTTTATTTGAGTTACTAACATCCATAAGATATAAAACTTATTGACATTCAAATTCTAAGTTCAAGTTTGAATAATATGATAATAGATAAAAAATACAACGAAAAAATTTAAGAAATATTTATAAATTGCTTTACAAATAAATAATTTTATGTATAAAATATAGTAAAAATTGAATACATGTAATGTCGGGTTGGTTTGATTCGGTTTGACTTTTTTTAGTTAAAACCAAACCAAACCAATTATGGTTGAGTTTTTTTTTTCAACACCAAACCAAATCAATTAAATAAATGCAATCCTTAACATGAGGGTTCAAATCTTAGCCAAGCAAAATTTCTTTAAAAAGAATAAATGAGTGCACCAGATTTTTTAAATCAAACTATACTATTTTTAGTTCAAAAATGACTTTTTAGATTTGGTTACTTGAAATAAGATTAATTAAAGAGTAAAAAAGAAAAGTCAAACAGAGATGTACAGGTAGTTTTGTTCTTTAAAAGAGTAAAGAGATGTTGTGAATTGGTACATGTTTGTTTTGCTCTCGCTGGGCCCTCCAAGAGCTTTTGAACAACCTTTATCACCGGACCAACTTCTCTAGTTGATTCAAGGGTGTTCAGAATATAATATAATATATTATGATATAAGACAGTGTTTCACCTATATGCACAGTATAATTTTCCGGCGATCGTCTGAACACCCTTGGTAGGCTGTAGCTCCGGCCCTCTGTATGATTACTTGGACAGAAGTATTTAATCATCAATATTAGTGTAGGAACTTATAGGTTTCTCCTTTTTTAAAGTAAATCTGCATAACCACGACTTAATTCACACATCATCGGGAGTGCTTACGATACAGACAAATATCACAAAACTCAAAAGGTCAAACATAGTCGTCTTCACGAAAGCAAAGGGACAGATGGGGATTCTGTATACATGTTGCTTGCTTGATTCTTTTATTCCTCAAGTTGTACGTGCTTGTGCTCTCTCTCTCATTCTTTATCTTGTACCTAACTACAATCACTATAATACAATATACTTTTGAAAGATTCAAATGTCATCATTCCTAAATACAATTGATGTAATTATTAATCAGATAAGGGACTAAGGTTGATCGGGAGATTTATGACAAGCAATTCGAAATTAAATATGTATACATGTACGTAAATAACTTATATAGAGAAAATTCCACTTATAAACAATTTATGGGTCAAAATTACATATTCTTTTGTTAGCATTAATGTTGAGTTAGTTTTGTTTTGGACTTTATTTGAGTTACTAACACCCATAAGATATAAAACTTATTGACATTCAAATTCTAAGTTCAAGCTTGAATAATATGATAATAGATAAAAAATACAGCGAAAAAATTTAAGAAATATTTATAAATTTCTTTACAAATAAATAATTTTATGTATAAAATATAATAAAAATTGAATACATGTAATGTCGAGTTGGTTTGATTCGGTTTGACTTTTTTTAGTTAAAACCAAACCAAACCAATTATAGTTGAGTTTTTTTTTTCAACACCAAACCAAATCAAACCAAACCACTAGTCAGAGTTTTTTTTTCGGTTTGACTCGTACGGTTTATCGGTTTACTTTGTATACCCCAAAATCCTAAATTTGAAAGAAAAGAAACTCAAGATTAAGCAAATTTGTGTGTGAGTAAGGAGATAGAGAAAGAGAGAGATCTCGACAGAGAAAAATGTGACTTTATTGCTTCACCCTTAAATAAGACTATCTGATGCAAATTGAGGAAAGTGAAGATCATGAATTGGTTTATGACTAAACCGGATTGGGACCCGACTTGGGTTGATGGAGAAGAAGCTGATATTATTAATGATGAAACTGTGGGGAAAGTTGGTCGCCAGCTGGCGGGTCATTGTCGGAGCTCCGGCGAAGGTGGAAGTGAAGAAGAAAATGAGGGGTGGGGTGGGGATTACAAAAAATTGAATCTTACAATTAAAAAAAAAAGGAAAATTAAATAATACATAACCAAAACGCGTCTCCTTTTTTATCATATTTATATATTGTGCCACATCACCTCTTTGATGTGGGCGGAGCCACCTCGACCGAGGGTGGTCAAGTGCACACCCTTCGTCAGAAAATTACGCGGTGTATATGGGTTATATGTTAGCCACTATGAGTATATATTTAATTTTACACACCCTTAACACAAGCGAGAAGAAAATTTGCACACCCTTCGCCAAATTCCTGATTCCGTCACTGCTCTCTGGGGGTAAAAAAATATCACTTTTAGATACATAAGGTGTGTAATGGGACGACATGAAAGTTTAAGTGTGATATCGACATTTCGAGTATAGTTTGAGGGTTAATCTATATCTTTTGCCTAATTTCCAGCTATATAAGTCCTTTTTTTCGGAAAATGTTTTCCTCCCAACCGAATACATCCTTGATGTCTCCCATTTGATTGAGTATTCAAACCATAACTGAAACAATAATAACGTGCAGCCGTTATTCCAGAGAACATAGAATTTGTTTGGCTGTATTAGAAGGGTGCTATTGGTTTACTAGTTTAAATAAAAACTTTTATGGCGATTATAAAGCATTAAAAACTTGTTAGGCATAACTTCCTACCTTTGTTGTTTTTCCTTTTCTCTCTAATAAAAAATGAACCACAGAAAATACTTATATAAATATCATTCCCGCCTTGTTTTGTTGGATTGTCGCCTACTAATGAATACAAATATGACGTCTTAGTATTAGGAGCCCGTTTGGATTGGCTTATAAGTTACTTATAAGTTGTTTTCAGTTTTTTTAGTGTTTGACTGGCCAGCTTAAAGTCTTTTATGCTTAAAATAAGCTCAAAAAAATAATTAAACCCATTTGACTTAGCTTATCTAAAGTAGCTTATAAGTTAAAAACAGCTTATAAGCCAAAAAAATGAAATAAGTTAGACTACCCAACTTATTTTTTTTAACTTATAAGCTGTTTTCAACTTATAGGCATAAGCCCATCCAAATAGGCTTTAGAAAAATTAAAAAAAAAAAAATAGCAGGCGTACGTTTATGTCTTCAATGAATACTCCCAATATTGATATTCAATGAAAAATCATTTTTGCAACTGACTATGGACATGTAATTGAAAATGGTTTCTAAATGACTGAATGGAAGTTATTATAATCTTCGCCTCATAAATTAGTTTTGCCGAGTGAATTAAGCTCACTCTTAATTTACTTAATATAATTATAAGTTAGATCCATCCTTATTTTTGTTTTATTCAATGTTGGACTCCAGTGTTATATTTTCCATGATCCAAATATACAACTTCGAGCGTGCAGAAATGTGTTAGCTTGTCCCACATTAATTGAAGAAATGAGTTGTTTCTTTATACAATCTTGGATGTGTTAGATACACAATCCATTTTCTTGGCAAACAAACATTCAGAGACTTCTGATGGAATGGAATTAAACTAAACTCTACAATAACCTTGCGTTAAATTGGATGAGTTCTTTAAATTAAATTTAAGAATTTTTTATTCTTTCCAAATAACTCTCCAGCTTTCTTAGAAAATCATTCTTGCTTATTGTAAAGCCAAATTAAGTATTCTCGACGTTGAGGTCTGAGTCAAGAACCAGAAATGATAGTTAAGTGTTAGCCTGAGTATGTAAAAACAGAAGCACAATGGAGGATAATTGCATGAATGGAGCCTATACATCATAACGGCATACAACTCTCCAATTTATGACTAATTCCAGCTCAATACTATCTACAAGTTAATATCCGAGTTTCAAAAACGGCTAACACTTGCATAAACTTTTGCATGAGCTATTATTAGAACCAGAAATTTGATTGTGTGAGCGAGAAAAGGATTACTTCAACAGACAATTCAACAAGGGAGCGAGAGAATTGGCTTTCTGCTCATCCATGTGTGCTGTTACCTAAGGCTATGAAATAATGTGCAGATCAATGACGAAAAGTTTTCACAACCTGCTCGATCCGTCTCCTACAAAGTGGGCAGTTTCCCAAGTGTGAAGAGCACGTCATGCAACAGCACATATGACCACACCTGCGAAACAAACAGGTAAGTGCACCTTTAGTATCCCGCCAGCCACTAAACAATAGATAGATATTGATAGAATAATAGATGGAACAAAATGCTCCAATTCTGCAGCTTTTTCCTTGCATTCCTCTATTCTTACCCCTCAAAGTCCTCTAATTTTATTGTGCAGTGTGTTTAAGCGGATTTGTCCAAAAGGGATGAATCAACCAAGCAGCAAAACACTTGAACAGCATTGGAAAATAAAATCTCATGACAAGTCTGGGAGACACTATTTTTTTTCAAGATTTTAGTTCAGCGGCCTAAACATGGACAAAAAGGAAGCTGAGCCGTCATTGATTAAATCAAATGAACTCAACTATTCCCCAATAAGTTGAGGTGGCTACATGAGTTCTACATAGCAATTCCGCTCTATTTAGACATTCCATTGCAATACTAAACAACTTGCCTTTTAAGATCTTCGTTCAGGTAACCTGGACAAAGTGGGAGTGACATCGGTGGAAGACAAGATACGGGAAGCGAGGCTGAGATGGTTTGGGCATGTGAAGAGGAGAGACACAGATGCCCCAATGCGGAGGTGTGAGCAGTTGGCTATGGACGATTTCAGGAGAGGCAAAGGAGGCCGAAGAAGTATTGGGGAGAGGTGATTAGACAGGATATGGCACAGTTTCAGCTCACCGAGGACATGACCTTAGATAGGAGGTTGTGGAGGACTCAGATTAGGATAGAAGGCTAGGTGGCTAATCTTTTCACCATAGCAGTTGTAGTTTTGCTCATTTGTTTATTGCCATTGGATTTCTGCATTGGATTACTGCTTATATTTGTTGGGCTGTTGTACTTTGGTTATCTTAGTTATTTATAGTAGCTAATGCTCCTTTCTTTCCGAACTGTTCTACAATGACTTTATCGCTTTTGTTATTCCTTACTTTCTTATTGTTTTCGATATGTTTGGTCCTATCTAACCTTTTGTCTTGTTTTTCCTCTCTTGTTCTCCTCTCTTGAGCCGAGGGTCTCTCGGAAACAGCCGCCTTACCTTTCAAGTTGGGGGTTAGGTCTGCGTACACTCTACCCTCCCCAGACCCCACATGGTGGGATTATACTGGGCTTCTTGTTGTTGTTGTTGTTGTTCAGGTAACCTGGTTTTATCTGAATTAGTTTTATTTTTTCATCAGTAGTTTATCTGAATTAGTTGGTAATGCTTATATGAACTCTACTTCTATTGTGATTGGTTAGTCTAAACCACATTGGCACGTGATTCCTGAAAATTTCGGAAATTTTGCAGCATAGTAATGTCCCGAACATCTAAATTATTGAACAGGTAATGATTGAAGATAAATGGTCAGAAGGCATCTTGTTTATGAAGAGCATAACGACGGAAAAGAGAGGAAACCAGTTATCAACCTGCTATACCGGTTATTTATTGGTTTGCATAGCATCTTAGTTACATCGTTCACCCTCTAAAGCCTCAGCTTCAACATGGCAACAACTTATTCCTTGCTATAGGCAATGGGCCAGAAACTAGGGACAGAAGATTTGAAGTGGGTTGACAGAGGAGAGCATTGAAACCACATTTCTAAATGCAAGAACCAAATGCCCTTTTTTCTTTAATAGTACAATATATTGAAGGCATATAAAAAATTACAGAAAATCAGAGGTAAGTAAAAGCTTTGGTCAAAGGGTCTTACGGGACAAAAACTGAGTTGTATTCCTGCTCTAGACATATAACGCATAGATCTGGCATTAACTGGTCCTTTTTATTATCCACTCCATTCTCAGCTGTAGCATTAGAACCTAAAAATAGAAAGGAAGCAAAATAAAACAATTTAACTGCAAAGCAACCAAAAGGTTGAGACATTAAGATAGAAGAATGTAAACCAAGCAATCTACCTTCATCCTCATGTCCTGCTCTTTTAGCAGCAGCATCAAGAACTCTGCACCGGCAAGTGTTTCTCAAGTTTAGGATTATCAACCAAAAGAAGGCAAAACACAGGAAAAACAGAAAAGACAAAACTGCCGCTTGAAATGTACAAAATTGCACCAACATCAACGGAAGAAAATAAATTGCTGCACAAATATATCTCAAGAAGTTCAAGGCCATAAGCATTAAGATATCTAGATCACCAAAAAAGATAACACCAGAACTTTTGGCAAGCTCGCTTCCTAAAGCAGATGAGCCAAGATGAGCCAACCTTGCAGGATTGGAAATTTTAAGGGGAAAAGAAAAGAAGCAAAGTTTCGTTACTCAGGACTATTTTAAGCTGATGTCAGACTAACCAACTTAATCAATCTGAACCTCATTAAAAATAAAAAACCTATAAGCCAAAATGGAGTTCAGCTCACTCCTAGAATCAAGGATTTACCAATGAAAAGTAAAAAGTAATACATATGTAAGTCATATAATCGGTCTACTAACATCAAAAAATGCACAAAAGTATGATATACTCCACTTTATCTTTCCTAGTTGAGTGGCGGCACGGGTAATAAGGTGGGAAAATAATAAATTTGTAGGTAAAGTAGAGATGAAGTTCAACTATTTTGAGAATTTGAACTTTCCTTGAAATAGATGTGAATGCAATACTTGTTATTTTTGTAATTTTGCTCTTGCACCTTCTTGATGTTGCCATCATTGTTAGTACCATTATCATATATGTATAGAAAAAGGGAAAAATGCACCTAGATATTTTGATTGGTTTAATAAGCTCCATTAACTGAAGAACCTCTAACACAAAGCTGTTTTAATAAAGCAATAGTTTACTCATGTTATCAGGAAAAACCCTGTATAGAATAAGTGTACCAAAAATTAGAGAATTCCACGCTTCTCTACAAAAGATAACAAATCATCTATACTAACGGGGACCCCATGGGGCCACCAAAAGTCGTATTCCACCCCTTCACAACTCTCCTATTTCTTTCCACCAAAATACTCATTTAAGTGGCATGGATGCTAAATTCTAAGCTATTCGCGAAGTTGGAAGGAGGTAAAAACCAAGAAAAATGCCTTCATCTCAAAAATACTAGGTCACAAATATTTTAAGGGACTAATGTTCATCTTAGCCTGCTACAAATTTGCTTATCTATGAATTGGGTGGTGCAGTTTGGTGTTTGTGGCACTAATCAAATTCTGTATTCTTAGTAATTTACTTCATTCTCAGGATGGGTGAGAACTCAATGGCCTGACAACATCCGAGCAATATACACATGTATAGATATTTCTTGGGCACAAATCTCGCCGTGATTGCTGGCCCCGGAAAACATCCATCCCTCCCAGTGTTATGAAAGGCGCTCGCCTTACGCCAAAAGGCGTGAGGCGTGGCAAGGCGAGCCTGCCTCACCATAGCCAGCTAAGGCGTGGCAGTTTTAGAAAGGCAAGGCAAGGCGAGCAAGGCGTCGCCTTTTTTTTTTGTTGTTTTTTTTTGTTGTTTTTTTTTTTAAAAAGAGCTGACTTTTTAAAAACATATTGAGAATAAAGAGTAAAATATTATTTCTAGGGTTTTATTTCATCACTTTTCCATAGCAGCTGCGTCTCCTCCTCTCCTCCTCCTCCTCCTCCTCCTCCTCCCCCTCCCCCTCCCCCTCCCCCTCCCCCCTCCCCCCTCCCCCCCTCCTCCGCCTCCCCCCCTCCTCCCCCGCCTCCCCCTCCCCCCCCCTCCCCCTCCCCCCCCTCCCCCCTCCCCCCTCCCCCCTCCTCCCCCGCCTCCCCCGCCTCCCCCGCCTCCTCCCCCTCCCCCTCCCCCCCCCTCCTCCTCCTCCTCCTCCTCCTCCTCCTCCTCCTATCACGAAGTTAGAGTTACTTGTCTAAAAAAAGAGGTGGAGAAGGTTGACAAGATTGTGGAGGAACACAAAGTGCAATGGAGCAAGTTTGGATGTTCCATTATGATGGATAAATGGACAGCCCGGAATGGAAAAATGGTCATCAATGTTTTGGTAAACTCTGCAAAAGGTAGTTTGTTTCTTGGATCATATGATGCCAGCCACTCTTCTACGGATTCCACTAAAATGTACAGCTTGTTTGAGAGGACTATTGAGTCAATTGGAAAGGATAATGTTGTACAAGTGGTTACCGATAATACTAGTGAGAATGTAAAAGCAGGTCAAATGATGCATGGCACATTCCCACATATTTATTGGACTCCATGTACTGCCCATTGTATCAATTTCATATTTGGTGACATTTTCAAGATCAACCCGTATGCTTCAGGTAACTTTAATATAGTTTTGACTTGTGTACTTGTGCCACAGCATCAAAGTGTTACATTTTACACTTTATAGTTTATACTTAATAACTATTTGGTATTTCTTTTGTAGTTTTTAGCAAGGCTACTAAGATGTATGCTTACATCAGTCAAAGGCCATTGCTATCAAACTTGATGAGGAAGTTTACAAATGAAAGAAATTTGGTGAAACCGGGCAAGACTAGATTTGCAACAGCTTTCTTGACTTTGCATAGTTTTTACATGCAAAAGAAAAACTTAAGAAGCCTAGTCACTTCAAATGAATGGAAACAAAGCAAACATGCAAAGGAAATTGCAGGGAAAGAGGTTGCGAGGAACATTATTTTTCCATCATTTTGGAATGATGTTTGTAAGGCACTTAAAGTTGGTGGCCCTTTGATTATCGTACTTCATTTGGTGGATGGGGAGAAAAAACCACCAATGGGCTATCTTTATGAAGCTATGGATCTTTGCAAAGAATCTATTGCAAAGGCATTTGGGGGAGATGAGAGGAGGTATGAAAAAGTCTTGAAGATCATTGATAAAAGATGGTCGGATCAACTTCATCGACCTTTGCATGCAACAGGACATATTCTGAACCCGGGGTTATATTATAAGACTGCAGCTGCTGAAACTTTAGATGGAGAAGTGTGAGATCACTACATTTCTGTCTTGAGAAGTTGGTCCCTGATCCCAATTTGAGAGATAAAATGTCGGCTGAGCTTGGTGAGTATAGACAAGCAGATGGGACATTTGGTAAGGAATCTGCCATTAGAGCTAGAGACAGTTTGTCACCAGGTAAGTTAGTTGTTTTACTTGTCTTTATAACTTATTTGATTTCTTTATACTTAATACTTTTTGAAATATTTTTTCCGTAGTTGAATGGTGGATGCAATATGGTAACCATGTTGCAGCCTTGCAAAAGTTTGCTATCAAAGTACTAAGCTTAACTTGTAGTGCATCCGGATGTGAAAGAAATTGGAGTGTCTATGAACATGTGAGAGAGAAGAAGATTTATTCTATTTTATATTACATAATTACATTATCCTTATTTTATTAGCATTCTTTAATTACTCTCTACAACTTATACACAGATTCACTCCAAGAAGAGGAATAGACTTGAGCTAAAACGTCTCAATGATCTAGTGTACATTAAGTACAATAGAACATTGAAGCGTCGTTAAAAAGCTCGCGACAACATTGATCCAATTAGGTTGGAGAATATTGATGAGGTAAATGAATGGGTAACTGGAGCACCCGAAGACCTTGCAGAGGAAGAGTTAGAAGATGATGGTCTCACTTGGGGTATTGTTGCTTCGGCAAGTGGATGTGAGGAGAGTATTTATGGTCTTAGGGCGAGTTGTTCAAGTTCAATGACCAAGGATAAAGAGGTGGCTTCTTCAAGTCGAACCCTCTTTGATGAAGACTCAGAGGAAGAAGAAGATGACAGCCAATATAATGATAACACTCTTGTGGTTGAAGAATTTTTAGATCTTGAAGAAGAATAGCTAACACTTAGGGACCTTATGACTTATTAACTATCTAGTTGGAGACTTTTAGACTTTTTTAGTTTTTCAATTGAAATATATGCTAGTATTTTGTTGAGCATTTGAGTTTTTGGGTATTTATATATGCATATTTAATATATTTTTTTTTTTTTTGTTAATTCTCGCCTCGCTCCTAAAAGGCGCTCGCCACGCCACGCCTCGCCATGAGGCGTGAGGCGAGCCCTTGTCGCCACGCCTCACCTTTCGCCATCCTAAACACTGATTCTCTCCCATGTGGAAAAGAACATGCATATAAGGATCTTCTTCCTCATTTTATTAGAATTCAGTATAACATGTCTTTCTCAACTTTTTTAGTAGAATTCAATATAACATGTAGTCCAAGCCCATAACAAAATAGTATATTTATGTGTACTGCCCTAGGAAAAAAGTCCATCTCTCCCATGTGGAAAAGAACATGCATATAAGGATCTTCCTCATTTTTATTAGAACTCAGTATAACATGTCTTTCTCAACTTTTTAGTAAAATTCAATATAACATGTGGCCCAAGCCCATAACAACATAGGGCATTTATGTGTAAGGGCCTGATAACAGGTAAAGCCTAAGGGTTTTTCTGTCCCTATCGTTGGTATCTCCAAAACCATGTCTCGTTTCTGCACACAGGTGCATCTTGTGAGTGGAAATGGAATATGCCATTGTTTATATGCATCAAAAGCTCCATGTATTTTGTCACCAACTCACCATAGGTAATTTCTCATGTCTTGTCACTAAACTCTAATGCAATTGATGAACAAACACTTCATGAATATTTCCCCATAAAATTCATTTGCGAAGTGCCCATAACTCAGAAGGATTAGTAAGGGAAAAATGGAAAAGAAGAGCCAGAAAAAAAAAAAGGGCAGTTTTAGGAGTCTTGGGTTAAACATACCTCCTGCGCAATTCCCAGTGACGCTTCCTTTCCATCACAAAATGAAAAACATGCTTCATAAGTAGATATACACCGACGGCAGAAAACCCCATTGAAGCATACTTGTACCACCTGAAAAGAAAAGAACTTATCAATACTATGTACGAGGCTACCGCCAACAATTCCTGGGGCCGCCTTGAATACTCATGGAGGAATTGATATGTTGAAGCAAGTTATTTCACGAACTTCCATTTTTGTAGACAAATCTTTGTTGAATCAAATGTGATAGTGGTAAGGGTACTTCATACAGATACTACGAAATACATTATCAACCTAATTGAAGTAGAATGTACTCGTGTCAATGACTTTGAACATAACAGTTGATGCGGGCATGTGAAGAAGTATGTAAAATTACTAGGGGAAGTATACGGGTGGTTACAGTTAGAAAGTAAAGCATACCAACCTTGCCCATCTCCCAAGATTTGCAATGAGCTGGTCAATAGTTTTATGAGAGATATAAAACGGGCCTTTGTGTGGTCGCTGGACCCGAACTGTCCCAATGTCATCTTTAACAGCCTGATACAATCACAAAGGAATAGGAACTTATCACACTATACAAACAGATCTTATATGCATCCAGACCCCATGATACACACAAAGAAGGGTCGACCAGTGTTCAAGCAGAGTAATGTAGTAGAAGTGAGCAATGAAAGCTTAAGTATAGCTAGAGTAATCTATTAATATTGGATGCATTTTCATCCTGTTATTTCCTTGATATCTATTTCTATTCGATATTTGCTATTTTATTTATTAATTTCGCTTCAAACTATTTCCTACCAATCAGGTCATGATGACCATGAAAAACACAAGGAAAGACAAATTACAAGCAAGTGCAAACTTTGGATGCTTGCTTCCACTCAACTGCAACAAAAGAACTGGGTCATTTTATATATTTCGAGGATGCAAATAGGTCTTGATATGTATTTTATGTGATTAAAAAAAGTTCACTAATTTACCATTTAGTTGAATTTCTGTAACTCTTGGATCATTTTGAGTTTGTTCTAGAATTCAAATCCTTTCTAGAAGTCTCCTCTTATTCCTTTTTTTTTTTTTTTTTTTTTTTTTTTTTTTTTTGTATTTTTACCTCTTTTCCCTTCCAAGAACCACAATTAGGTGATGCAACAAAAATCTCTAGAAACTATTACTAAGAGTTACCTTACAGAAAATAGAGAACTATATAGAAAGGGCGAGAACTAATAAGTATATAGAAGGTGTTTTGTTTCACTGTATCTGTCATCAATTTTATTTACAGATAGTGTGAGGAAAACAGTTTTTGATAACATCACTGTTAGGAATACATAGTGAGTGAGTAATCAATAAGCAGACAGAGAGTTGCTATTAGGCATCATCTGAATTCTGTTAATTTGTCTTACTCCCTTCTACGGAAGTGTTGTAGCTATTTCTGCTCAAAAGGTATATCATACCTCACCAACAACAGTCAAAGGAGTACCAACTGGCAGCACACGTTCAATCCTCTTCACTCCAAGCATCTTCAAAAGTAATCATCAGTTAATTAACTTCAACAAAATACAAAAGAACACGGTCACACATGAACAGATATGCAAGTGACTGGGGAGAGTGTTTTCCTGCAATGCACTACCTTCTATGCTTATGAAGCTAGTTAAAAATGGCTTCGGCCTCCTCCTTATGAAAATAATAGGCCACAGTCAAAGTTACCATCAATAAAAACTTTAGAGATCAAATATTAAGCTGGGAGAATATTGCATCTCTGCCAGCGGTACCATTTTAAGAAGTTCTGCCATTCATCTGACCCAACTCCTGGGAGCTACAATCAAGGAAGAATAAGGTACTATGAGGCCAATATTGGGAGTATTCTAGGTTGATCAGAAGACGCAGAGTTTTATGAAAATACAATTACAACCTGCACTATCACTGGTTGTGAAAAGTAGAGGAGGAAAAGGAAAGAAGACCAGACTGCTCGCCATCTCCATGGGAACTATTTATTATACCCCTTTTGTTTTACAATTGGCAAAGAAGATTCGTCTCTTAACCCCTAGATTTTGGAGGAGAAAAATGTGGAGAGGCATACTCCTTTCCTTTTCTTTAAGGTCCTCTCCATTTCCTTTAGTTCTCCTCCTCTTTATTCACCTAAAGTGAACTATACAGTGAAACCACACCCAAGCATGAACATGGCTTACACGCTGAACAACAGTTATATGTCAAAACAGACCTTAAGACCTTGGAGATAATCCAATGTCCCTCGCACAAATGATCGCCCCACTTCCTCAAAGACTTCACTTCCAACTGTCAGTACCAAATCCGTGGCACCACGACCACCAACTACAAAAGTGCGACCTGTTCCATCGTCCTAGTACACAAGTCAAAATATTAAAAATTCATAGATCAAAGCACTGCAAAATTCTTAAGAATTCATTTATACAGCCTTCAGCATTATTAAGATAGAAATACAAGAGGAAGTCATTCCAACCAGGTACCACGGAACTTCTTTACACATCGAGAGCATCAAAGCAGAATCCTGTATCCAAGATCCTGCATCATTGTGTTTCAGAAAATGTTGTTCGGCCTGTAATAGTATCAAGAACATTTAATAGAACATCACTGAAAGGAATACAGATATCCTATGCTATTATTTAAAGACCGAGATAACATACAGTTTCTTCCACTATCACGCCTCGTAGACCACTGTACTCACAGTTAATTGGTGTATCTGCACCAACCCTTCCAGATATAGTAACCACCAGAGGCAACACCTTGGATGCAGTATCTAGTAGTTGGGCTAAAATAGGAGTACAAAGATCATTCAAGGTTGAGAGAATTCACTAACAAAATGCAACAATAAGATATATAACTATCCAATGTTAAGTTCTAAAATTATGTGGAGCAAAGAGATGTTCTTCTTTCAAATATGATTTTATTAGTTACACCAAGATTGTGCCTGAATTACAATAACACATACTATATTAATCATCCAAAACATCCATCCAACTATCCATGCACAAACGACACCATTTTTACACCGAAGATATAAGGAACACAGTATATAACTCTTGTTATGGTAAGAACATACTACCAAAAAAATGTAACAAGTTTAGCGGTACTCGACAAAACTAAAAATCCATCTGCCTCTTTGCTCCCTCTAAACCCCTCTTCAGTTTTCTCAATGGATACAAAGTTAGTTCTTTTTATATAAAGTGGTTGAGTTTTCTTATAAACTATGAAATGCAACCTTTTGAATGACTCCTTCTAATGGCAATTTCGATGTCTACTAAAAGCGATTAGTAGAACAACTAAGCCATTCATATCTTGAAAAAACAAAGTCACTTACCAAGATCCTTCAATTGATTAACCCTTGTAACAGATTTAAGCACTTCAGCATCTCTGCATTAGGACACAGACATGTAAGCAACTAAGCAATTAAATTCGAGAACCACAAAAACAGAAAAAACAACAAAAGAAACAATTAATTTTAAGAAAAAAAAAAAGTGGATGAATTGATTATAAACCTTCCACTGCTTCTTCCGAGAAGATAAAGAGCAGCTGCACTTAAACAGCAAGATAGCCCGCCCCATGGAGCCATTTCCAGTAGCACCAATAAAACAAACACAATAGACAGGTATAAATAAAACCTAAAGCTTGGCCCTAATTAATGAAATCCGAAACAAAGTACGAAACTTATATAGAGCAATTACGAGGATACAAAACGGGGCATGTTAATTTGGACTTGGGACTGAAGAGAGAGAATTTATGTGGAAAAAAAGAATAATTATGAGAATTTGAAGATGAAGACAGTGCATAAGATGCCAAGAGTCGTTGTGAGGGTGATAGGGAAACTTCAAAGTACAGTTATGTTTGATCCACCAATGCTTTTTATCTAGTACCTGTACAACACTTGAGACACAAGTCCATAATCCAGCCATTTCTTTCTTCTTCTTTTTCCTTTTTTCTGATAAATAAAGAATTTTGTTTATATTATTGAAATTGAACTAAATAAAAATTTAAAATCTCTTGTAAATCATATGGCTCAAATATTTTTAGTGCAAATTTTTTCATTTCCTTAAATGCATTCTCTTACGTTGGCAACAAGTCTTCTTTTTCACTTGTGCCTACTAGTAACCATATAATGAAAATGGATATTGGTTTCCCTCAATTATGATACATTAATCCTTTCCATGCTATTTTAGGTAGATCGCTAAGCATTTGTAAAATGTTAATACATGAGAAGTTTATCCTTCAAGTTCCTTGCACATACTGTGGTGTTCATCAATTTCTACGTACCTAACTAATTTTGCTGGGTACCTCCTACCTTTTACTAACACTGATAATATTTAAATTTTACCATCTCTTGAATTTTGGTTATTCATAATTAATAAATTGTCCCATATTCGCCCTTGATCCTAACAGAACTCAAATACATAGCTTAATGGAAGGTAAATTTTTTACAAATCAAATATTTTGATACGTAAAATCCATCCAATTCACACTCGAGCTTCGTTAGAATCAAAGATAAATAAGTGATGTTTTACTAACAATAAGAGCATAATCCAAAAATATTGATAAAATAAAATGAATATATTTAGTATATAAAACATCCAAGGGCGTGATCTAGTAATCAATGAAATATATACAATCCTGAGGGTTCAAATCTTAGTAGTGCAAATCGCATAGCAAAAGCACAATTATAAAACGCATTACAGAATCATAGCTTATAAATCACATTCAGGAAGGGCAAAGGTCCAAATAAACGCATGGACTATACTAAGTAGAGTAAATTTACTCTATATTAAAAAGTGTCTTGTTTTTACCTCGTTGTTATCAAATGACACAATCTTGCCCTTCTTATTTGAGCTTATAAATGGTTAAAGTTTAGAGCCTGTTTGGATTATGGCTTATTTTAGGCGCTTTTAAGCAATTTTGCAGCGTTTTGGTAAAGATTAAAAAAAAAAAATTAAGCACTCTTTTTTAAGTCAAAATAACAAAAGTAAGCTAAAAATAATAAGTTAAAATTTCTAACTTGTGACTTTCAGCTTATCATAAATTATAAACTCATTCAAACAAGCTTTTAGCCTTTATGTTGTTGTTGTTATTCCAGAAGAACAAACTTGAGCAATTTTAATAACGGGTTATAAGCCCATTCAAACAAAGCTTTTAGCCTTTATATTGCTGTTGTTATTCCAGAAGAACAAACTTGAGCAATTTTAATAACTGGTTATAAGCTCAGTCAAATAAGCTTTTAGCCTTTATGCTACTATTGTTAGTCCAGAAGAAAAAATTTGAGCAATTTTAATAACGGCAAGGATAAAAATGAAGTACTTTTTTAACTCAGTTAATTGACTATTTGAACTTTCATCTTATTGGGGAGGTTCGATTCACCACCTTATATCCCCCGATCTTCAATTTTTTTTCTTTTTTTAAAAGTACTTTTTTAATTGAGAATAAATTTGCGCTAGGTAATATAGTCAAAGCAAATTTGGACTTTTGGAAAAAAAAAAAAGAAGAAGAAGTAAATTTGGACCTTTTCCCTTTCAAAAATACACTCCATTTGTTTACGCGAAAGGCCTCCAAAATTCGGACCCTGTTATCGCTTGAATTTCAAATTGAAGGCAGTCTCCAATTAAATTCCATTCTCGTTGGGCAGTGAACTTGTTGTCCTCTTTCTCCATTAAATTCCATCTGTAAGTTGCCATTTTCCTCCAACACTTTTTTCATCTGCATCTGTGTTCAAACCAAAACCCTAGTCCTTGTAGACTACAAAATCTGACAAAATTGTGCTGTAATGCTCTGTCTTTGCTCCGAATGTATAAATATAGCCTTAACTTCAATTTGTCATAGTTCTATGTAATTCTCCTTTGCTTTCCATGTGGCAGTGGTGTTTGATTTGCGATTATTTCAGTTAAGTAAAAGGTTGGATGAACAAAGCTGGTCAATTTGTTTTTTTTTTTTTTTTAGGGAAATTTACCAAACTTGAATATTTTAATGAATTTGAATTCTCAAAAATTGTGTAGAAATGGAATAGTGTGATTCTGATATAAATTGGAATGAAGGGAGGAACACTTGTGTTACTTAACATGCAAACTTTATGAAATTTCAGATTTTGGGTAGCTGAACTCGGAAAAGACACGCGAACTGACGAGATCTTCCCATAGAAATAGAAAATGGTAATGTTACTATGTCCTTTTCTTTTTGCTTTTCATTCCTCTCTATTCAGTCTAATCCCTTTAGTTTCTATCTCCCTTGAAGTCTTCTATGGAAAAAAAGGATCTTCTGATTGTTGTAGATTGGAAACTCCGGCTCCTTCATGAAAATCTGTCCCTTTCTTAGCTTTATATTTTTCACTTGTATCTAACTAAGTTTTCTTCCATCCTGTCCCACCCTTTCCAGTTGTTTTTTTCATACTTCAAGGACATGGTGGGCAGAGAAGTGACAGTGGAACTGAAGAATGATTTGGCTATCCGAGGCACGCTCCATTCAGTTGATCAGTATCTCAACATTAAGCTCGAAAACACAAGGGTCGTTGATGAAGACAAGTACCCTCACATGGTAATTGCACCCCTTTTTTCCTTTATACGGGTTTTGGTGGGTGGATAAAGTAATGCTTCTTGATTAGGAATGTTAACTTCTGCACTTGTATATTTTATGGATGGCCATTGTCAAGCATGTTAGAATTTTCTTTGGCCTCTGACCATTGTAAGTAAGTTAATAACTAGGAAATGCTGTAGGGTTCACTGCTCTTTCTTCCATATTTTTGCTATACTTATTTCTTATTTCTACTGTTGATTTTTTTTGGAAAAGTGGTACTTGCTCCTCTCTCTCTCTCTACAAACACATACACACACATATTCAAGAATTGCTATCCAACTCGGCTCTAATTATACTGTGGAGATCCATTCTATTTTCTGCATGTATGCACTTGGAGGAAGGATGGTATCTGTTCCCTAATATTGTGATTGAAGTTCTGACGAACCAATAGTTTTCTTACAAGCTATTGACTGTTGGTTGGATATGTGCACCGGGAAAGGTTAATAATGAGGATTTGTGAATATTATTTTGTAAGATTTTGATGATTTTGAACCTTTTACAAAGCACCTGCTGCCTCCATCCCTGAGGTTGAGGGTCCTAGTCACCAAGGGAGTAAAGTGGGAAGGGCCACTATGACATGGGGAGGCAGGGTTAGGTGGTAAGGTAGATGTAGCCATGTAGGTTACCATATATATTAAACAAGAAAAGAATCTTTGAACCATCTGTAACCTTGCATCTTCTTGATGTTTTACTAATGAATTTTATTACTTTACCAAAAAAATAAAAAAATAAAAAAAATTGCAACGCTAAGAAATGATAAGCAATAGGAGTCTAAAACAGCTATTCTCAAGCAATTGGTCAAGAATTTCTCTGGATCAAACTATTGCCAGATAAGAGAAATACTAGTTATCAAAAATGATAAGAGAAATACTAGTTATCAAAAATGTTATATAGGTTTTTCTTTGAGTTACGTGATCTTGCAGACTAATACCTGAAATGAGTACATTCTTCATCAAAAATACCTGAAATGAGTACATTATCTCTATTAGCAAGTTTCTGAGTGGATTGTATTAGCTTGAGTGGATTATTGTTATTTCTCGAAATTTCCCAATGTATCGATCATCTAGCATTCATGGTTAAATATGTTAGTTATTATTCGAAGGTACTGTTTAAGTTATTTCCAGGGCGGTATTGGCTGTTTTGGGATACAGGAATCTAATGCCATTTCCATTCAGTGGGAGCTTTTTAGTAGGTGGTTCATCAAATGGGCTTAAATTATTAAATTAATTTGTTAAGAAGGGTACCTACCATTCAAATGTGGTGTTATTCCTCAAAAGTATTAGATTGAATGGTTCATCAAATGAGATTTTTAGCATATGCTTTCTGTATTATTACAAGGACTTGGTATTTGCTATGAGCCTGTGATGTAGTAAGAGATGATGATCCCCATTCCAAATAAATCACTGTATTTTCTCTTTCTTCTGATTTAATCGTATGAAAAGTTAGTATCTTAACATATTGGTTTTCTGTAGTTAGTGATCTTGCAAATAACTAAAATATATGTGGAAAGGTTAGTCTATGTTGCTCTTTCCCATATCATTTTTTTGATAAGGTAGTTTAATTAAAAAAACAGTACCAAGTTGGTACTGCAGCTGACTCTCCAGTATCATTGACCAAGATGATCTTTGCATTTAGTTTTTAACTGCACAATTATAACTGGAGCAACAATTGCCAGTGGATATTCCTATGTAAGATCAATCTCCCAAGTATGCAAAGGACTATGTTTTCAGTATCAATACAAGTAAAAACTATACTAAAGTTGAACTATCAGCAAAGACCATAGAGTATATAGCCCACAGTTATGGCCTAACGAAATCCGGAATAACAATGTAAAAGTAGCCTTTATGCAGCTATTCATATGCCTTTGCTGGTGCACAAAACATTCAAAGTCCCAGAAAAATAAAAGTTTTGGGGAGAAAAAAAGGCAATACCGTATGTTTACTGGTTGACACTGGTGTTTCTAGCAGTCTCACCTTCTCCTTGTTTACTTGGTTCATGTTCCTTTTGTCTTCTCCATTTTCCTTTTCCAGATAATGTTTTTCTTTTCATGTGGTATGTTCCGTTTGTTATTACCATTACCATTTTTCATTTTCCTTTTGATGTAACAGCGTTCAGTGAGGAACTGCTTCATCAGAGGATCAGTGGTGAGATACGTCCAGTTACCTCCAGATGGAGTCGACATAGAGCTGCTTCATGATGCTACGAGGAGAGAAGCTCGTGGTGGCTAAAATCTGAGACTTTCAAAAGTGGATGTACTTTAACAAAAGATTTTGAGTGGGTAATCAGCATGTACTGATTGTCTTTGTTAAATGTATTTTCAGATGCTATTGCATGCAGTGCTTCCTATTCTGCTTTTCCTCCTCTCCATTTTCATGTAAGTGTTTTATTTGTGCGCGCGCGTGCGTGGGGTGAAAGCCCGGGATATGAATGTTGGGACTTGTCATCCCTTACCTACTGTTCATAGCAGACCCAGGAGTTTATGCAAGGGAATTAAAAAAATATATAAAAAATGTCACACTTGTTATCAATGACGTCAAGCAATTTTTGAACCCCTTAGCCACTACACTATAATATTCTCTTTTGTCAGAGAAATTTTACCAGTTTATATATAACCAATAAAGTGTGTTTTTACCCTATTTATACAAAATAATTTCTTGATGACTAGGATTCAATTAAACCCCCTCTCTCAAGCATATGTTACGCATCATTTATTTTTTTCATTATACATATGAGAAAGGGGTATGAGACATGGGGAGGGGAATACACGACTCACCTACACGATGAAGGTTTGGATAGCTATCGGCTCTTTTTTGTTCTTTTATGAATTTTAGGATTTTGCCCAAGAAAATCGTAAGACCGTGCAATTAATTAAATGAGCTCCTTAAATAAGTTGCCAAGAATGGAAATAAAATCATATTTTTTTGCTCGGATCCTGTATTATGGGTAAGAGATTTTGCCGAGGAGCGCTAGGTTACAACTACTTATTATACATTCATGATGAGAAAAGATATTTACACAATATTTAGATAACTTATTACAAAGTAATTACAAGCAATGTTTTTATAGTAAGCATTAATTTGCAATATCTTAAAATTGGTAACTAACCTTTTATTACATGTCAAACTACATTAATAGAGTTTAAACCCTTTGTCTCGCCTTCTTTGTCAAGTTTTGGGAGTTCAATAGTTGTGTTTCGTCTCACTCTAATTTCTTGGTATTTTTCCTTCGAGGCGTCTCTAAAATCCTTCTACTTTTTGTAGTTGTGGAGTTTGCACTTATATGCAAAAGTATTAGAACTTCTATTACTATATTTGTTTTTAAGTTTCTTTCTCAGATTTCAACTCTTTTCATCTTGACAAGTCGTACTGTGTTATTATTGTTGTGTAGGTGACAAACTGGAGAAATCACTTATTTTCTGTCTGCTTTATCAAGTCATCTTGATGGAACATAGTCCCCATGATCCTGTATATTCTTTCAGTCTTTTTTTTTTATTATTATTATAATAGTAATTTGTTTAACTTAGTACTTGTAACATTTAAAAGATAATATCTTTAATTCCTTGAATATGCTTTTAAATATTTCAGGTCTGTGTCATAAAAGTTGACGTCAACTGTTGTACAGCATGTCAAGGAAAGTTGAGGAAATTGCTATTAAGGATCACTGGTATGATATTCTTATTAATTTGATTATCGTTTTAATACAGTATCCCATTGATGTAAAAAAGGAAAAAAGAGGAGTTCATGAGATAGTAGTTTTTCCAGAAGTGTATCTTATTGTGAGGTTACTTCGTCACTAATCTGTGCACTAAGTTAGCGAGGATTCATGCAATGGACCTCAACCTATAAGAATTGAAACATAGTTGCAAAGGCGATGTCATAATTTGAGTTTTTTTTTTTTCTTTCAAATTTGAGTGTTATGGTTTCTGACTTTTGGACACTAGCCTAACTAAGTTCTGAATTTTATTTATGTGCATGCTTATTAATTTTTACTACAATACACTGTCTAGAACAAAGCCCGTGCTGCCGAACCCACAAGTTATACATTTCGTACGCCCCTTCGTAGCTGTGGCTTTTGTAGTCATCAACGTTTTACACAATCAGGTCACTTTTAAGGTAGTTACAACTTACAAGTAAATCACTGTGATATACATCAATTATTAACCTTTGTAAAAAGGGTATATATTTGTTGCTATTACGGGTTAAACTACACTGATAATGTAAAAATTCTTTATTTTGTAAGTGTATATAACTTAAATATTTACATTTGAATCTTGTGCAAGGTGTCTTGGAAGTTTCTTATGATCCAAAAACATATTTGGCTACAATAAGAGGCAAATTTGAGCCTTTGATGCTGATTAAGGCCATTGAGGAAAAGGGGAAGAAGGCAAAGCTGGTATCTTATTCCAATCCACTTTATGAAGCACATACTAGCACAAGTAGAAATTCAAATCACCACCACTTTGATAAGACTGATCAAAATGCACACAATAAAGAATATGCTGCGGCTTATCGTAAGGACAAGGGCAAAGCTAAAGTTGGTGATGAAAAGAAGAGAAATGAACATTGTTGGAATAGTAGTGATGATGATGAGAATTCTGATGATCGTGATCACATTCATGAGTGTGAAGATTATGTGAAAGCAAAGAATAAAAAGTATGAAGATTTTGTGTCAACCAAACACAAGAAAGAATATCATAAAGCTGAAGCTTATGTGGCCCCTCAAGGAGTTGATGAAAGAATATGCAGGTATGAACGAGCGAGAGTTAGGTCACATTTAAACGGATTAAAATGGCTCATAGTCCTATTTTTCTAATTTTTTTTCTTGGATCAAAATAGCTCGAGTCTAGATTGGATCGTTTTCTATTTTTCATATAAGAAAATGGGAAAATTATTTTATACTTTTCTTAAATTATTAGCTCAAGTTTTCAAGTTTACATAATTTTCTATCTCTAATTTCTTTTGGGCATGTTTGTGTTTGTTTGCATTTTGACCCGTTGGGTGATACTATATGATCCCAATATATAATCTGATGAGTCATTTCAAGTTAAACCTTTCAAGTCAGGTTAACGAACGGGTCATAACCCCCCGTTTAAACCTTAGGATATTATATCCTTCTAAAATTAGTTTGGATCATGAGTCAACATGGGTCAAAAATGGATACAATAACAATCCATCATGACCCAACCTCTCAAATTTTTAAATTTTTTCTTTTAAAAGAAAAGGGTTTGGATTGCATTTTGACTTATTGAGTTATACTATTTGATCGCAATAATTTGATGAGTCATTTCAAATTCAGCCTATTGAGCTAATTTAACAAACATGCCATGACCTTGAGCATTTAAACGTGGACGAATACTAAAATATGAATTGATTTTGACACCTCTATTTGCAGGGATTACTACTGCAAAATACATAGAAGAGGTGGAGGCATTCGAGACTATGTAAGTCAAGAACAAAGACAGAAACAATATGCTATGTTAATGCAAATGGGAGGTTACCCTGCTGGATTTTTCAATGGACAACCTAGTTATATGCAACCTCCATATCAATATTATGGGCCAGATTATGGTTTTTATCCCCCGGCCCAGTCCATGTCAGGGGTAAATGACTTCACCCGTTATTTTGCCGACCAAGATTCTCGCACTTGCAGCATTATGTAAAGCCAAAAGTTTCTTTTAGGTCTCCGCTATTATATTTTGTGAAGATTCTCTAGTTCAAATTTTAGTTTAGTTTTTTTCCTCCACAGAAGTTCTGCAGTACTTTACAACTTATTATAGTTATTCTATATACTTTTTTACTCTGTCTTGTTTCCTGTTTTTTCCTAAATGTATTGGTTGTGGTTAGAAAAATATTTACTCGCGCCCTATGCGTACACCAAATCAAACAATTTAACCTTGACAGTCATAAAGTAAAGTGAGAATACATAACATATAACTATGGTTAAGTGACAAGTTTATGTGCAAATCCTCATTTGTTTATTACAAATTACATAATCAATTTTAATTTATTCTATTTTTACAGCACAATGTCGCGATTTAGCTTTTATTTTTGCGAGAGACTTTTTCATACCATAAACTCCCATATCACGCGACGGTAACTCTTACTGTTGCCCCCCAAATCCCATCATAACAAAGTATGAAATGGTTAAACACCTATTTTTTCCAACAAAAAAGCCTCTATTCCAAGAGAATGACATTCTGCACATTTTGATGACCGAGTATAGTACATGGCATTATCACTGCCCTCTTTCACCTTACTTGTGTTGACATTCTGATGTAGAAGGCCTAACACAAGCTAATAGAAGGAAATCAAACAAACGAATACTTTGATTGTAACTCTTAACTGCTTTTGTTGACAAAACAAATTATAATACGAGCCGCATCTCAGAGACTGTCTTCTGTTCTTCAGAAGTGGCATTAGAAACGGTATTACTACTCCATCTGGAAGTCCTCTTTGTAGCAACAAGTAGATTATTCTCCTCATCATCAAGTTCTTTCAATATTTCTAGTTCAATCCCTTTGAGAACGGGATGCAAATAGGCATCCTGGAGATACTCTTTCAAGTTAAAGTTTGGTTCTGTAGTCCTTTCTACTGTATCCTTCACCACTGCGTCCTGCAGAGTGCATTGAACTAAATATATCATAGTGGAATATATCAATGATAACCACAAGTGTCCTAAACATAACTTAGCACAATATCTCAAACTAGTTTGGGACTGAGGTGGTGTTGTTGTAGTAAAATAATTTTATTCTCGAGGAGTATGTTGGTTTTTTAAAACATGGTCCAGCAAAAAAGGTTGGAAGAATGTTGAGATTCTCTCTCTTTAATTTTATTAAGCATAAAGGGCTTCTAATAGCCAACTTCATAACAGAAAATCTACATAATAATTTCAAAAACCTAAAATATCTCAACAACCTAATCTATCTAACATAAATTTAATTTTAAACAAAGTAGACTCCCCCTACTAGACTACTTATTATTCTAGTAAATCAACAGTAACAGAAGCAAATTTCAACAGAATATGTTGTATAATTCCAAAATTGGAACCTCATTGCTTAGAACATCAAGTGTAAGAGGTGAAGAACACTAACCTGCAAGGGGAATTTGACAAACACAGACTCAAATCTGTCCTTGCAAAATTTATGGAACCAGATTGTCAAAACTGTAAGCACTATCAGCAATGGAGTTGATTTGGAAGCATGTTTGGTGCTCAAGAGACCAATTAATAGAAGCTGGGATATTCCCAAACCAATAAGTATACGACGATTGACATCTGGCCAAAATGATGCACCGCTCTCATACTTCTGATCGTACACATTAATGATCTAGCAATAAAGAACCAGTTTCAGAATCTGATACAAATAGAAGGATACAGAATGTCGTGAAAGTAATATTATGCATATGATGCTTGAGACCTAAGAATAATCATGCTCTTATCTAAAATAGATGAAGCTGCATTATCAAATATTTTATCACTGGGTCCATTCTATCTCCTTAGCATATATTCCCTCCGTCCCAATTTATGTGACACTCTTTTTTTTTAGTAACAATATTACTTTAAATTGTTCATTCTACCCTTAATGAGATGATTTATAGCCACACAAATATCTGACTTATTTTAGACCACAAGTTTCAAAAGTCTACCTTTCTTTCTTAAACTTCACGCCCAGTCAAACACCAACACATAAATTGGAAGAGAGGGAGTATCTATTATCGGTTCCAAAAGTAAAAGCAAAACATACCTGATGGCGGAAAACCATATAAGCAAATGCAAAGAAGACAATGATGAAAGGCAGGAGAATTGGTGTGACCACCGAGTACACAAGGCCTAGTAAGAAGTACAGTTGTAAGCGAGGCTCTGCTACAGAAAAGTTCAATGAACCAGGGTCCATTGCTTGTTCCCTGTCATGTTCTGTCTTTACTAGAAATGTATTTTTAATGTGAAACATAACTAACGGAACCAATCTAAGGATCTCCGCAGCAATTCCAGCCCAGCCATCAACCATTATGAAGGTAATGAAAAAAGTAGCTTTCATGGGAAGGGTTACACCAATGGTTTTTGGAATCCTGCATTGCAAGCAAATGTTAATACTTGATGTTTGCAGAGTATATCACAGTAACTAAAGGAACCCTTTCACTTGTGCTGCAGAGATATATCGGACCAGTATAACAGGTTGGGCCAGTGGAGTGGGTCAATTTAATGGTTAATTAAAATGGATAGCATTTAAATTATTAAAAGTTTGGCTTAAAAAAGATTTTCAAGTCAGCAATATCCAGCGAAAATTTCACCAATTGGTAAAGTGACTTTAGGTGAAATGACAGTAGTTGAGTGACTTCTGTTACAAAACAAAGAAAAGTGACTTTCTGAGATAATTACTATTAGTTAAGTGAATTTTTTGTTACAAAACAAAACAAAGTGACTTTCTGAGATAATAACTATCGGTTGAGTGACCATTTAAGAAATCAACTGATCCAGCCGATGTAAGGTATTATTTTTGCTATGTAATCTGGTCTTCTTTCCATTACAAGCACTCCAAAGAGCGGTCGGCATGTTAATATGTTTTACTTTTAGATGAACTCACTCTGTTGGAGACTGGTGGAGAAACCTCTCAAGCTGTTCAAATGCAGCACCAGTGATGATACTTCCAAAGAAGACATTGACAATGACAAATAAATGATATTTAGCCGCTGATCTTCTGTCCAAAGATGAAAGTGAAGTAAAGCCTTCTATCTTTGACATGATCATTAGAATCATAGGAAGAAGAATCAGAAATATCTTTAATACAATCCCGGGCAGAAAACCTTGGACAAATGATTTGACAACATCCCTGCAACAGAAATTCCAGCAGCACAGACCTTAGATATCGATTTCCAAAAATACAAGGAGGTCCATAAGGACAACTAGATTCAAAATAACATTTAAGCATCGAGTCTATTCAAATGTTTTCTTAGTTATTTTATGTGTGAATAAACTACAAGCACACATATAGCAAATTTATCCAAGTTAGAAGAATCACATACATATCTATTAATGGCTTCAGGAACGGAAGAGCCTTTTCGATGCCATCAATGCTTGCAAATGCTTGAACGAATCCAATTGGGATCATAAAAAAGAAAGTAAGAAAGAATAAAGCAACAGCCATTAGCAGTCTCCGGACAGAGAGTTGAACATATGGTATTGAAAGATTATCCCAATAGACGTCACGTGGTTCAGGAGCCCAATCTGTCAACCAAATCGTTGAGTTTCTTGATAGTTGCGTTTGAGCACATACAGCTGCTCCCCAACGAGATTTAAACGAGACAAATGCTGCGGGAACGATTGCGTTGGGATCACTTATAACCTTTTCTCTTTCTTCAGCTTCCTACATCAAAGAGAAAAGTCAATTACTGTAGTGCAACAAAAGATTCGATATAATATTCGTTAACTGCTTTAAACTTTCTCTACTAGCAAAATTTACCCATAACCCATGGTCAGAGAAACTTACTTCTTCGGTCAACTTCTCAATTTCAGTCATATAATAGTCAATGGCATCCACGGATTTTCCCCAAAGGCCCCAAAATCCTGTCTATACATGATAGAATATGAGACTCAGTTATGAGCAGAAAATAAATACATTTACCAAGAAGAAGAAACAGATAAATGAAATTGAAACAAAATCTCGATAAACAAAGAATAATACCTTAATTTTTGGTTTGTTCTCAGGGTTTCTCTCATACTTGGTTTGGTAGTAAATAAGCCAATTATGGAAACTCTTTTTCTTCTCCACTAATTCAGCAACCTTATTTGCATTATAAACAACCTACAAGTAGCATGAATTCCAGATAGAACATACTTTGACTAAGTAATCTAAGATGAAAGAGACATGATATATCTTTGCCTGTCACATACTTCATACAGAAATATTTTTATACAATACAAACCTGATGTGTAAGATAATGATCTGGATGATTCACACGAAAGAAATGTTCTACATGCTCGTTCACTGATTCATCAGGATCTGGTGGGACATTTCTAACAAGGACCTATGAGAAGAATTAGAATTTGTAAACTAATCAAACTTTGGTTTGGGAACACCCATAACAGATGTTCAATAAAATACGTAAACACCCACTGTGAACTGATCTGGCCGACGTTTATCAGAGGCAAGAAAATGCAGTCTCATTGTTGATATTGTCTTGTATTCTTTGTACAGAATATAGAAGGTCCAAAATGTGTATACATAAGCCATCGCCACGTGTGCCCAAAACCTGAAAGAATATAAAACTAAGCTTTTTATTAGGAAAAAATCTGCAATGGCACGAGTCACTTCCTATGAGAAACGAAAAAACATCAAATTTTGTAGAAGTAATACATAATCTAATTCATTCCTTTGCAAAAATTTCTTATAATCTTCCATGTGGATACTATAGTTTGATAGGTTATCATGGTTATGTGTGCAACTAAAGGTAAGTGTCCCACGGCCTGCCAAGGATACTAAAATGAAGAACTACTTTTGGTACACTTTCTGTTTTGTGTTATAGAATGGTAAAAAAAAAAAAAAAAAAACAAGGGTGCCCATTTTGTGTCATGACTACATGTTCATAAATATCTTTACAAACATACAAAAAGTATATGAATATATCTTTAAAACCTTCAATATAGCAACTTATGATTTTTGACAAAGGTGTTCATGATTTCTGATGTGCATTTGTTCAACTAACTGTCAAACATTTTCTACCAACAAACTCCTACAAAAAAAAAATGGTTGGTTCGAAGCAACCAGCAAATATTCTCTTACAACAACATCAAATACTAAATGGAAACAAGTCAACCCTCACCTCGGTGATCCTGAAGGGACATTGGATATGGAAAGTTTGTCAATATTACTGAATGTTAGATCCTCAATGTGATCCAATGTTTCTCCAGAAGTCCAATTAACAGGCACTAAAACCGCAAAAGAAAGTACTGTGATAGGAACAAAGATTTTCAAGCTGCATCAATAATTCAGGAGTTAGATCATAATTAATATACAAGGAACTCAACAATTTGTAAAACAAGTTTCCAATGTCTACTACTTATCCTTTTAACTTTCCAAATAGTTGTGGAACTCACCCAAGAAGATAAATCCGTATATACACTGCAGAATCAAGACCAGCATGATGTATAAGCTCTTGTTCTGGCATTTTTAGAGCTGCAGGCATCCAGTTCAAGAACCTAATGTATGTTCTGAAGTCCAAATTGACAAATTTATTTACAAATGAACCGGAACTTCTAGGACTTGCTCGTATACCCTTCAAATACCATTTAGGGAAGTACACTCTGTCATTGATTGGCTGAAGCCTTACAATTGCAAAGGCCAGAAGGAAAACAAGTGCAGATATAAGGTTGATTGCAGCTGAAACAGAAATATCTTGAACACTAGCCATGTCTCCCTTCAAGTGTTAGCTATCACCTGTTATTTGGGTGGAACATTTTTGAGAATAATTGACAGGGTAAAATGAGCAAGTATAGATATTATTGACATTACACATATAAACTAAGCGATACTGCTTCGCCTTTTTCATAATTTCTCATTCCAATATTGAAAATATTTGCCAATAGTGGCTGAATGGGAAAAATAAGCAGTGTTTAAATAAAGCAGCCTGATAGAATTTGATCATCCAATCCAAAACATTAAAGAAATAAGCGGAGTGGCCTAAGACACCTTTAGATGGCTTTGAATATAAACACCTCCTGCACGTGTAAGCGAGTTCCCGGTGGTGGAATTTACTGCAAACTAATAAGTATGACAAGAATTTGCCAAGATTTATTTTGAAAGGGTGCAAGCATCCAATCTTCTTGAGCCGATAGACAGGGGTAAGGTCTGGGTATGTTGTTGTTGGTACAAGCATCCAGTCCTACAACTTAAAGGCAATAAATGGAGTGATCCAAAGCCTTTACAAAGCCATCTTGGATACCCTTTTCTAGCCGACGTGAATATATCAAAAAGCAGAATCACATACATATTGCCAATCTTTTGTCATTATCAATAGAGTACTATTTTTGGGATGTTGAGAATTCCACAATACACTATATTTCTAGTTTTAACTTCCTAAGCAAAGCTTCTTCAGAACTTAATAGCCTGTTTGATCAAGCTTCTCGAAAGCCAAAAATGTTTCTTTTTCAAAATTTTTTTTTGCTTATTTTAGAGCTTGAGGTGTCTAGCGAAGCAGAAATTGCTAACATAACATTGTTAAAAGTGCTTTTCAAATTGATTAGCAAACACAAATAGTTGTTCTCTAAAAGTATTTCTCACAAAAAACACTTTGTAAAATAAGTAGATTTTGAAGGTTTGGCCAAACATGTTATTAGTCTTTGAAAACACGGGGAAGATCAAGAACTGTGACTCAAAATGTCAGCTTTAGAAGAATAAAGTAAGAAACTAACCAGAAAAATGCCACTGCCAGAGGAAAATGCGATGTAAGATTCTTGCACACAAAACCATATGCATAATAACTTGGCCTTTGTGATCATAAAAGGTGAGAAGAAAGGAAGAATTGAGTTTAAGAAAATATTTTGTTTGCTTAGAAATATAATGCATAGTAGAGTTTATTAGCTGGATTACTAGGTCGGTAGCGGGACCTGCGAGGGCGGCAACAAGAATGGGATCGGCCGGCTTATGCATGGGCAAGGCCATGTGTATATATCCGTGGCATCCCAGTTTTCAAAAGTTAACTGCTAAACGGATAGCACAATATTTGATTATTTTATTTTATTTTCAATACCAAATCTCGTTTAGTTTTGGGATTAACTCATACTCGTATAAATATTTTACATTATTAATGTAGTTTCATATATTATTATGGTTGTTTACTTTTATTTTAGTATGCCAAATCAAGCTTGTTATAAGTTATTGGAGGTCAAATCAACTTAATTAATCTAGTGCAAGAAATTTATACGTTTTTAAAGACATTTTTATACAGTAACAAAATAATAGTATTATCTTATCAGGATAATCTTAGAGAATCTATATAATCCCTTCGTCCATAATTAGTTGTCACTATTATTACAGATATCCATCCTAAAATACTTGTTAATTTATAAAATCAAGATAGAATTTTTTTTTTTTTCATTTTAATCTTAAAATTAATTTTTTGAAAGTAAACAATAGGAGTATGGATTAGCTTAGCCTTGCAGTTTATGAAGAAAGATAAGGGTAAATTAGTAAAAAGATACTTTTATTTATGATTTTTTTTATTGGATGTGCAAAGGGAAATCTGGACAATTAATAGGGCTGAGTTCGGAGATAAAGAGTATGTTTGTCCCTATCTATACTCAATGCCAAAGCGTTCTTCATTTTTTACTTTGTTCCATTAAGGGATCGATTAGTTTGAGGTACTAGGAAAGATAATTTTGGCATAAACTCTTGCACTGCTTACTTATCGTGATTAATTAATGTGTGTTAAATGCGTAGTGAAAACAAATCTTGAGTACTTAATTTGGGCACGACCAAATTTGTTTGCTAGCTCTGCTACTCGAAAAACAATTACATATGTCAAATACTTATACCGAATTAAACAATTTAATGTACACATTAAATGATAAAAGTATACATGTAAAATAGTATATAACTTGCATTTACCTATCTTGTGTAAAATTAGTTTATTTATTAGCTCCATCTAGTCAAAATTTTAAACATTGGCTCTATCTCATACTGCTGGCCCACAGCACGGTGGTCATTGGCACATGTTAACAAATAGTGTTATTATCCTTGCTTGGAAAGGGGGTCTAGTTTTATCTAAGCTGTTCTCATGTTAATTAATTGCGTAGAATGCTTTAGTGGAAACAAATCTTGAGTGCTTAATATTAACACGAAAACAATTACTTCCCTTAATATTTATATCAAATTAAACAATTCAATGTGCATATAACACAAATTTAACTAAATGATAAAGAGTATATATATGTGAAAGAATATGTATTGCATCTATCTACCTTGTCCAAAATTAGTTTGTTTATTAGCCCCATCTAGTCAATTTTAAACATTGGCACATGTTAGCAAATAATCCTTGCTTGAAAAGGGGATCTAGTTTATCTAAGCTTTTTCGTGTATTATAGCGCTTAAATTAGAATCAGTCCATATTGTCAAGTTAATTTAATGAACGAAAAGTTTATCCTAAAAATAGAAAAAATTAAACCAATGATAAACTGTAAATTAAACAACAGGCTAAATTACAAAATTTATTCATTTCATATTCTCAAGTTAATAAATAACAGGCTAAGCTACAAAATTTCCCTCCTCTCTACTCTTTCTCTCTCAAGAATTAAGCCCGTATTTCAAACCATTTATCACTACCTGATTACCACCATTAAAATAAGCTTCCTCACTGCTATCTTCTTCTTCTTCTTCTTCATCATCACCGTCGATTTTTTCTTCATCTTCATCATCACCGTCGATTTTTTCTTCATCCTCATCGGACGATAAATGAACAAGCCAACAAGCCCCATATAAATGCCCATTCACACACACAAAATACTCTACCCCACTTTCCATCGAACCAAGCCGCCGCGCCGCACTTTTAGGTATAAGCTTAGCCGCCGTCATACTCCAAACCCTAGCTCGACAAAACGGACATTTCCCACCTCCTTCAAGCTCAACTCTTCTTCTAATCAAACACGCCCTTGTTCTACTCTTCATAAATCCCCAAAGTACCCCTCTAAATAACCCTAAATCATCATCTCCAGTTGGATGCTCGCACGGATCACTCACGTACAGCAAATCACTCCTACATTTCTTGACTAAAAAACTCCGACCCGAAGTCTTCGAAAAACGAGAAGTCTTCACGAAATGACCCGGTGCGGGTTGACCCACTTGGAAATGTCGGGTCGATTGACATCCGTTACAGAAAAACATCAATTTTGCCATCGCTTGCCATCCGCCAGCAATTCTACCGCTTGGTGAGCCGTTAGTTAACGCCGTTATCATTTGCGGAGCGCGATAAACACAAAGCTCTCTCCATAGAATCCTTCTTGCTAATGCACGGAGTTTTTTGTCAACTGACGCCGTTTGACAGACTGTACGGATATCCCAATCAATAGACCTAAATACGAGGATTAGAATCCTTTCATCGTAGATTCCAGAATCTTCTGAAACCGACGACTCTCCGAATGGATAAAGTCGCTGTCTTTGGCTCCGATTGCCACTCATACCTTTTTTTCCGACGAGAATTTTGTGTTTGTTCGGAAGGATAAATTAACTGCCTATCATTGCTTCCCAAAATAGAAATTTATTGCTACGTGGTGTGTTTTGTTTGGACGATAGAGACAGTGCGGATATGATATTTCTTTGAGTCAATGTAATCTTGTGGAAGCAAGCAAGGATTTACGACACGTGTCCTTTTCTTATATGTTATTTTTTGTGGCTCCAAAATATCTTGCGTAATACGTGGCGGGGTTTTGAATATTTGGGATTTTATTAGTACAAGTGTGTCTGATAATATAGGGTACACGTATCATGTTTTGACTTGTTTAGAGTACTGATTTGAAATCCAGAGTTTTGTCGGTTTGTATGTGGTAAAAAAGAGAAAAATAGCATGTCCTGGGCGTTTGGTTTTTCGATTCAATTTTTTTAAAGTTTGATTTGATTTTTCGGTTTTAATTTTTTGAAAGTGCACACCGAACACCGCATCGAATTAATTCGGCTCAGTTTGATTTTTTGAAGTTCGATTTTGATTTTTTTTTTTAATTTGGTTTTTTTCAGCATGGGCTTGAAACGCTAATTTCTTCTTGTAAAATTAGGGGGGACATTTTTATCAGTTAATAATCATTTTATAGGGCAAGGTCAATTTAATTGAATGGCTCTGCACTGCAAAGTATTAATTATTGAATGCTTGTTAATTGTTTCAAAATAAGATACTTCATATATATGACGAAGTCCTATAGATAAGTAAACATCATCACCAAAATATTGACTTCTATGTTAACTTCCAATACCACATTGTTTTGTTACATAACTTAAAAGTTAAAACACACAAGAGGACATAGAAGTTGATATCATACAGAAAATAATATTAAGCAGCTAAGAAGCAACAAGAAAATGGATCATGAACAGAGACTATCAAAGGCCAACATGAAGAATAGTTACCAAAGGTTCTTAACTTCTGATATACATAAACCAACCAACTGAAGAAGTACCAATATTAGCTATATTCGAGACAGACATCACATTTAAGAATGAATACTGGAAAATTTGAACTCGTGATGTAATCTTTTGAATTATGGATGTCAAGCTGATCATTAATTAAACTGACTGCAATTCATCATTTCATTAAGCTGAGGACATAGGAGAGGAATTGAGGAAGTGAGGAAATGAAGTTAGGGCTTAGGTTAAGTGAATGAAATTAGGGTGGGTCTATACACTATAAGGATAGACTTGGATACATTAATTTTGGGCAGTGGATTGAGTGTTGTAAAAACAAATTGTATTCATGTAGTAAATCTTCAAAAAAAAAAAAAAAAAACTTTTCGTTAAACCGAAATATCGAAGAACCGTTGACCCGAAATCGAACACCGAACCGAAACACCGAATTTGGTATAAAAAAAAACCGAAACACCGAAACCGAAAAGCCGAATTAATTCGGTTCGGTCCGATTTTTCGATTTTCGGTGTTTATGCCCAGCCCTATTCCTATTACGGATTGAGTAATATTTGTTATACTCCCTCCGTCCTAATTTATGTAGCCCTTTTCGTTTTTTGAAAATCACTTTGACTAAATTTTAAAGTTAAATTGGATTAGATTAGCTCAATACTTTAACATTAAAAATTATATATTAGAAAACTGCACGAGAAGTACTATAATGGCAACTTTTCTCATATTAATTTGGTGAAAAAATACATCTTAAAATGTTGATCAACATTCATGCAGTTTGAATCTCGGAAAGTGAAAAGTGCCACATAAATTGATATAGGGGGAGTAACTTGTCAGTTGAAAGATAATTCTTGAAGTGTCGAAGATGGAAGTAGTTGATAAAAGCGTGACAAGTGTTCTCACCCGAACACATATACAGTTTATGAAATTAAATTATATACGCTAACAATATATTTTATTGTCTAAGTCATCTTTTAAGTGTATAGAAACTGTATTTTGCTGTATAGGATGACCCAAGAAACTTAAAAGACATGTTTAGCCTTTTTAAAATAATTTTATAACTTACCGCTCTCCTCTCCTCTCTCTGTTCCAAACCTACTGACGAACGTTAGGGAAACGTCCGGCCACCGGAATGGCTAGGGGCGACCAAGAAAAGAAGGCAATAAGGGAGTGGGAAAGGTGATTGCAATATCCACCATGACGGAGCTTAGCGGAAAGCCATCACAAATAACCTTTGTGACAATTGACCAAAAGCAATGGCCAGCACTACCAATACGACGAGATGGGGTCAGAACACCAATGGGCCAGGGTTTCTCAGTAGGAGCAAAAGGGACACCTACAAACCCTATTGCTGAGATGCAACTTGTATCATCGGGATCTCAACTCAATACACCGATTCAACCAAATACGCAAGCAAATCTGGGGTTGGGGACTCGAAACCCTAACCCCAGCGAACCAATAACTCAAAACATGGAACCAGAGGCAAACCAGAAACCTAAAGCCCAAAGGAAATTGGAAATGTTCAATGAACGAGCGACACCAAACTGGTCAAGTCTGGTCAGTGGGAAGATGACATCTAGAGGTATGGAGTTACGATACATTGCTCCATTAATTAAATATGGAGAAAAAATAGCTAAACTACATAAAGAGGAAATGGAAAGAGAAAATAGGAAGTGGCAATATGCAATGGTACTATATGTATTAGGGGACTCACCTTCGATTGGGGCCATAGTAAGATTTTTGGCAACCCATGGCAAACCAAACACAAAATCCCCTGTTTTCTATCACAACAATGGATACTTTGTTGTTAGATTCGAAACTTTGAAAGAAAGGGAGATAATACTATTCTCAGGCCCGCATATAATTGGTAACAAACCAGTTATAGTGAAAGCTTGGACAGTTGATTTTGATTTTGACGCGGAAGTTCTGAAAGTGTTACCACTGTAGGTGAGATTACCAAACCTTCCACTAAATTGTTGGGGAATGGAGTCATTGAGTAGGATTGGGAGTACCCTGGGAGTACCTGTCTATGCAGATGAGTGTACATCTAGCACTCAAAGGATATCCTTTGCATGGATGCTGGTGGAAATGGACATCACTCGGCCTTTACTTGGGTCAATTCTAGTACAAGATCCGGATGGTAAATGCTTTAAACAGCAAGTAATGTATGATTGGAAGCCGATTTACTGCAGTACTTGTTGTATGATAGGGAATAGTTGTCCTGCTAAGACTCAACAACCCAAACAACAGGTAAAACATACCTCTCCTAAAATCTAGGCACTGCAAGCTGCAAAGAATCATGGAGGAAAGGGACAAAAGCAAAGTGCAGCAGAGGAGCCGAAGCAAATGAACGCCGAACAGGGTAAGAAGAGCACAGAAAATATTCAGAAAGAAGAAGAGGTTGCAGGTGGCATAAACAAAGAGACACAACAAGAAGACAATGCACCAGGCTGGATAATAGTCGAGGGGAAATCTGCAGCCAAGAGCCAAAAATCTAAACGAAAAGGGGGAGCAGTTAGCACAGGTAATGATTTCAAGTACTTGGAAGCAGGCCATACACATATGGGATCAAGTACAAGCGCAGGACCTGATGGGAGTAGCAAAGTTGATGAAGGACCACAACCCCCACCTTCAATTTCCAAATGAAGCTAATCCCTTGGAATGTGAGGGGGATGAATAAAGTTTATAAACAGAAGCAGTTGAAGGAGTTTATTAGGAGAAATAATGTAGGAGTTATAGCAATAATAGAGCACAGGGTCAAGGAAAATAAAGCTAAGAACATTATACAAAAGATCACTCGAGACTGGTGTTGGTGTGCAAATTATGCCTATTCACATAGGAACAGAATATGGTTACTATAGGATCAACGGCAGGTGGACTTTAGTTTGAGGGAGATGATAGGTCAATACATTCATGGGAGCATTCAATTGCTTGGCTCTCAAATAAAATTTCTGTTCTCAGCAATCTATGGGTATCACACGGTAGAGAATAGAAAACAGTTGTGGGAGGAACTAAAGGTCTTACACAATGGCATACAGGAACCTTGGTTGTGCATGGGAGATTATAACGCAATACACAGTGCAGAGGATCGAATAAATGGGACACCTGTGCAGGAAAGTGAGATAAGAGACTTTCAGGAATTTCTCTTGGATACAGGCATGACAGAATTGCAAACAGCAGGCAGACAATACACCTGGAAAAATAGCCATGTCCATATCAAAATAGATAGAGCCCTGGTCAATGTACAATGGATGATGAATATGCCGCAATGGGAAGTGGTAGCTATGGAACCATCCTTCTCTGATCATACACTTCTTGGAATGACAATACTCATGAACCAGCAGAGGAGAACTAGTGTTGACACCCAATTTTGTCCCGGCTCTCCTCGAAATACCCATTTTTTTGCTTCCAACATTTTGATGACTCCCAAAATAATTATCGGTATTTTTTTTTCTTTTTATTGTAATTATTAGCTTCTGTTAATACCGACATTTCATTATCCTGGCATTTATCTTTACTGCCGTTACTACTACCGTTATTATCATTATTAATTATTATCATTATTATCATTATTATTAAGTTATTATTATTATTATTATTGATTATTATTATATTTACCATTATCATTATTATTATTATTATTATGGTCATTACAACAAATAGTACCATTGTTATTATTAGCAGTATTATTACCGCTATTCACTCGCTACTATTATTTAGTATTATTAAAATGTGCATTTCAATGTTTTACCCACTTCCGCATACACATCGCATTTTATTTCGCGCATTTTAATGACAACGTTTATTTATTGTTAAAATATTATTGCACGGCTATTGCAACATCATATCATTTTATTACCCGAGTCCTAATAATCACACATTTTGTATTAAGCAATATTTTGTCACCCTCAGTATATCGTTAATTAAAATGGGTCTTTTATTCAAATTTAGAAGCCAAACTATTTCTTGCACTCAGTCCGTATTTTGATTTATCGGATTCCAAATCAAAGTCCAATCAACTCATAAATATTTTTTGACCAGCCTATATTTTGACCCAAATTTTAGACCAGTCCATATTTAAATTTATTAGCCCATTCTTTTAATACCCGGTCTAAAAATCGACCCAGTCCACAAATGGACCGGGTCCGATCTATTTTATTCAAAATAGGGGTCCTAAAGGGTTTCCCCTCATTTTCCTTTTCACCTCCGCCTCCTCTTCTCTTCTCCTCTTTCCCTTTACCCCTAAAACCCTAGCCGCCGCACACGCTCCCCCTTCATCTCTCTTCTCCCTCTCTGCTCTCCCATGCCTTCCCCACGTTTCCTCTGACACCTCCATTTTCTCGTGTTCTCCATCCCTCTGTTCCACTGAACTTCCACACGTTGTCACCACCCCCCATCTTCTCCTGCTCCCCACGCTCACTGCTACCAAATTCCCCCAGTTCCCCACGCGTATCTATTTTTATTCAACACAGTGCAAAGCAAACGAGAGAAATTCCCTTATAAATAGGAGTTTCGGAATAAGGAACCGGGATCGGAAAAAAAAAATCAAGTTCGGGAATTGCAAGAAACCCCTTTAAGGATATTAAGCTTCTAGAACCCGGAAATCCCTTGAAAAGAACAAGGGCGAGATCCCCCTAAGAAATATTATTCATGGCTGCTTCGAATCCGTGAAAAATAGGAGTTATTTCAATCCCTTTTGAATACCCGAAAATACAAAGTCTTTAATCGCTCAAATTCCATTTTAATATTAGTTTCAGTTTCCTGGATATTACCTCAAAAAATACTAAATCCATCCTGTTTGTGCTCGTTCGAGTTTGAGTACCGAGAGCTCGGAGTTTGTGTTATTTCGAGGTAGATTGGAGGCTCGAGGCTCCACTTCGCTGCACCTGCAAAAGGTCAGTAATCTTCCTTCTATTTAATTCTTTCTACATTTTTTTTATTACTTGTTATGTGTTATGTGTTTAGCTTAAGCATGTTGATTAGTTTATGTTAGTAGGATGATCTGTTTGTGTATTAGTTTTGGACTTGTTTAGCTCTTATGTAATTTGCTAGCCCTGTTCTTTTTACGCTGAATCAGTAGTTAAAGCATTTTGATATGTTAGTAAATTAGTTAAATAATGTCAATTATGTATTTAAGCCTATCTTATGTGATTTATGTAGTTTTATGCGTGGAAATGCCTTAGTCTAGCCTGAAACGTATGGGCAAGGTCTGTTGAGCATGTTTTAGGTTTTAGTTTAGCTTGTTTTAATTGAATATGTCTTAAGTATTGCGTTGGTATGGTATATTTAAGGTAGGAATATATGATATGTTAGTTTAGTTGATTTATGTGTTGCTCTGGTTAAAATAGATTAGTGAACTGCTGTGTAGTAAGATCTAAGTATTATGGTCCTGAATCAGGCTGTTATGTGTATATTTGTCTATGTTCTGCCTGCCACTTTCCCAAGCACGTGATATAATCCTGTTTAGAATCTTGTTAGCTTATTTATTGTGCTAAATATAGAAATATAGTTTGGTTAAATGATAAAGAGATGCTATAAATAACTCAAGTGTGTTGTTGTTAAGTGCCTGTTTAGACTCTCCTTTGTCAAGATGACTATGTTTGAATGTGTAATCCCTGCCTTATAACACCACCAATTAGTCTGAACCTCATCATGTTTGTTTTGTTGACTTAAGCACTACCAAGAAAGCCATGGTTGATCCTTGCATATTAGCTAAAACATGGGTTTGCTTAGCTCTCTACTATGGCACTGTTTTAATGTCACACTTTGCTATGGTCTAGAAATATGAAAATCATGTTAATATAGTTAGTTTCCCTGTGATTGGCTATCTTGTTGCCTTTTTATGCTTAATTTTCACTAATGTGTATTGTAACTGCTCAACCTGATGTGAGCATGCTATGCAGTATATAAGCTCATATATTTGCCTACCTGCTATCTGACCTAGACTAATGCATAAGCTGGAATGGACATTTAAAGCATGCCGATACTTGTTTAAGTCATCTTCAAGGTTATTTATGGCTTATGGTGTGTAATATGCTAGAGTAGTGTATCTGAGATATGTTGTTTGGACCCATTATTGCTTGCAAGGTGCGTAGTTGACTCTAGGACAACACCTTTATGCCTGCTAAACTTAAAATTGCACCTTTTGAGGGTGAAATGTCACGTGACTTGAGTTATTAAAGTAACCAAGACCTTTGTATGCTCCCTTAAATGACTCTGTTTAAACCATGTGGCCTATGTTATCAACTTGTTGTTTGTTTTGGTATCTATAATCTCAGAATATTTTTTCTTTTTTTGGGTCAAAAGCTTTTAAATTCAATCCCGGCTATTTAAAACTGTGTGGGCATTCTGTTGAAACTTGTGATCCATAGTTGAAACTCTTTATTGAGGAAACATGCAGTTGTGTGTTTTCTGGTCTGAGACTCAATTCAATGCCTTTTCTTTCCTCTTTTATATGTTGACTAAAGAAGAGTTGTACTAAGAGACCCTTTTTCCCAAATCTGTCATTGAGAATGTAGTTTTGACAGAGTTAATTTAAGACTGTAAGAAGTATAATCTTATCTGTTTGATCAATGAACGTAGGAGTCAGAGTTATAGAAGTCTATGCTAAAACCATGTTGACCTTATCTGTGGCAATGAATATGAATTCAAGGACTTGTGGTTGTGTTGTCTAATGTGTTGGAATATTAGTTGCATGTTAAGAGTGTTACTTAATCTTGTCCAGTTTCATACCTATCAACTCATTTTTTTTTTGCTTGCTTGGAAGCTGCTGATGTATTAATTAGAAGCGGTCCATAGCGTTTAATTAAAGTCGTTAAGTTGCTCGTAGACTGTTATACTTAGTAAATATACTTTGGAATATTGGTTTGCTGTTTTCTTGCCCTCAAACTGTCTCGAGAAAGGTTCAAGAGGGTAGGATCAGATCTGTGTGAAATTTGGGTTTATTTGAATTCATATATGTTAGTGTATTTAATACATCCCTATCCATATGACTGTGCATGTACGAAATATACTTAAATATACATAGTACATATATAATCCATGGAATTTGCTTTGAATTCGTATCTTTACATGTTTAAGCCTTATTGATCGTATACTAATCTGTCTTTTCTTTTGTTTATGCATGACCATCGCATATGAGTCCTAGGGACTCGTTCTTCTTCAGCATTTGGCGTTGGGCTAAAAGCCCAACATGACTCCTCTCGTGTCCACCCCCACAGCAGCCATGAAAGTTTGTTATTGGGCCGAAGCCCAACAGCAGCCCCTTGAACGCAGCATTAAAAAATGTGGGCTGAGCCCACTCCTACTAGCAGCCCAACCAGCAGTCCGAAAGTGGGCTAAGCCCATTTTGATATTATTTTCTCCCTTATTTCATTTTCTATGCATTTGATTTGTATTTGTGCAACTAACATTTTATTTGTTTGTTTCCTTAGCTAAATGAACCTTAGTAGATTAGTATAGAATTCAGTGTTAGTAAGGGGTAGTTAATTTAAGGAAAAACTAATAATTAATTCCATAAGTTTCATTTTTTCCCTTTATATTAAAGTTACTTATAGTATTTATAATATTCACTTTTAGAATAATGGATTTTCAATAGCGTAAAATTCGCATTTTTCCGAGTTAAAGGAATCATATTTCATTATCTTGGGAATTCTAATACCACTAATACGCAAGCATAACCTCAAAATATATTTTATATATAACCTTTTAAATTTTGAGTCAATTACGCATATTTTAGCATAGTTAATAAAAGGATAAAGAAAGCTCACATAAGCTGTTTTTTTTTTTTTTATAGTTCGTTTATGCTCTTAAATCGCGAAATCAATTAATGTCTTGCCATTTGAGTCGTTTCAAACATTTATTAAAGCATTGCATAAACTCGTGTTTCATTCTATTTATATATTTTATGCAAATTTTATTTTAAATAGCAATATTACCTAAAGTCTTTGCAACATTTATAAGTTTATTTTAATGGTTTTTTTTTTTTTTGAAGTTTTCTTTCATGCAAATTATTATATTATCTATATATCTTATTCTAAATGGCATTTAAAATTTACTTTTATGCAAATCATTATATTTTCTCTGAATCTTATCTTAAGCAACATTCTTATATTTTTCTTAAAAACCTTAGCAACATTTCTTAGCTCTTTTCTTAAAAATTCAGACATCTTATTTAGCATTAATTAATTAACCTAAGTTTGGCCGGATAACCGTATTTGACGGATTCTAAAGGATGCCTAACCCCTTCCCTTTAGGATGATATAGAACCCTTACCTAGAATCACACTGATTAAGCAGGCTATTAACGGAGGTTTAATTAGCTTTACCTTAGTTAATAATTAGGTGTCCTAATTCACCGTAAAATCAATTAGGTGGCGACTCCTTAAAACGAAACGATTTAGGAATCTCCAATATGTTGTACTCCGCTTCAACCCGGTTAAAATGGGGTATAACAGCTTGGCGACTCTGCTGGGGAAATATTCTAGGTTCTAACCATAACAAACTTAGGTTAATAATTAATTTGTTGGATGTTTGGTTGTTTTCTTTATATTTGCTTTTATTGCCTTGTTTGTTTCTTTGATGATTGCTTTATTATGTGAAATTTTCTATGTAATAATGTGTTACTGCTTTCCTTAAATTGGCATTCCGTTCATATTTCTTCCACTCCTGGAAAACTCACACATTCACACACTTAAACGGGTTCGCGGTTCGCGCCCGTGCACTACTAAATCACCCTTTAGTTGGATTGGTCTAGTGGATTTAGTCGATCAGCGGTGCAGTCGACGGCCACGGACTTTCCACTCCCAAGTTGTCCGCTTGGGGGAACCTTGTGTCATAAGGAAAACAATTCCTAGTCATCCTAAGATAGAGCTAAGCCAAAACCCTTTAAAGGACATGCACGAGCCTAGGAGGCTTAATACCCGAGGCGTATTAAGTTCATTAGTCAACCTTTTCCAAATGTCCGAGTGGGTCTACGTCCCCGAGCGACGGTTAGCATATTATGTGCATTTGATTTGAAGGATGAACGTGTGATATGTGGACCAGGCGCTATTTAGGTAGTACTAACCATTTGTGAATGCAGGTAGCCATGAGTCAGCACAATGCCTATCCGAGATTTAGCATGGTTCTGAGCATCCCTCCCCAACTAAAAGCATGGTGGATTGATTTAGGAGATTACGGACAGCGGGTCGTGCGTGGAGCGCTGGGGCACTTACCGTCTTTGATGGATATCCAGCCCTGCAGAGACATCATCGAGGCTGCAACTGTGTTTTGGGATGAGAAGAGGGTCGTGTTTAGATTTGGCAACATTGAGATGACTCCATTGTTAGAGGAAATAGGAGGCTATGTAGAAAATGTGGCATTATTACGCAAACCAAGGAAATGGCAAAACTGTGGCATGATTATCCCGAGGCAACCTTTACCAAAAGAATTTGCTGACAGCTTCGGGTTTAGAGAGGGTAAAGGCGTGGAATGTTTGCAAAGGTCTATGGTACCACTCGAGTATTTGTATCACAGATTCGGTTGTCAAAGGGGTTTCGTCGATCATCAAGATGAATTCTTCTCATATGACTCTTGGAAACAGAAACGGTGCTTCGCTTTCGCAGTGTGTTTTTTAGGGACTATAGTATTTCCCAAAGGAACCACAAAGGACATCCACACCCATCTTATTACTGTAACTAAGGCTCTCTTTGGTGGCATCGACGGGAAACACTACACTCTGGTCCCTATGGTCGTGGCAGATATCTACCGAGCGTTAGGACGTTGTAAGCACGGGTATAAGCATTTTGAAGGATGGAACTTGCTTCTACAGATTTGGTTAATGGAACATCTTCAGAAAGTCAACGGGGGCCTAGCATTCCGGAAGCCGACGGGTGAAAATCACATTCTGGGTCACGTTCCAGGCGCTATCTTGACGGCAAGATCATTTGAGATACCAAAATGTGTGAAAGTGTGGGTAGAATTTCTTAGCCATTTGAACGATGATTCGGTTCAATGGATGTTCAGTTGGTTTCCATCCGAGGTTTTGGTGTTTCGAACGAAGATTGTACCATTTTTAGTTTTGATAGGACTTCGGGGTTTGCAGCCTTACGCCCCGCTAAGAGCTTTGAGACAATCCGGAAGGAAGCAAAACATACCTTTAGTGACAGATATAAACCATTATTGTGTTGACTACAAGGAGGGGAAAATTCCTTTTGCAAAGGAGGTTATTCGCATGTGGAAATTGAGGGAGACTACGAAAGCAGATTCAGTTGAGCCGAATAGATACCAAGCTGGGTACGAGAATAACTATATGGAGTGGCTGACCGCTGACTTGGAGGTATCAATCAAACCCGGCGTTAGTCTGAAAGATCGGATTAAGGATGGGAAGCTGAAGCATGCATCTTACTCCGACAATTGCGTAAGAAAAGTCTTGTTTCTGAAGCCAAGCATCATGCGCAACTTAAGGAAAAGGAAAGGGAGGCAGAGAATTGGAAGCAGCGAGCACTTAGTTACGAGCAAAGCATGCAAGAGCTGGATACACTTCTGGCTGAACAGGGCGACACTTTTATCAAAGAAGGCATCAAAACAGGAGGTGTTTTAGCTATGTCATACCTTGCCCAGAATCGCCGGAAGATCGACCAATCAATCCAGGCAACCAAGAGACTCAAGAGCAACGAAGGGCCATCCTCATTTTAGTTAACTTGTTCGGTAGCAATTGTAATAATTTCTTTCGCATTGGGATTTTAAGCATTGTATTGGTTTTGGGGACTTCAATTAATAGCGCACTGGAATGACACATGACTACATATTTTATCCTTCAAATCCACGCTAGGCCTACCTTTGGCACAAAAGGTCCTTTGCATAATAGGACACATTGATTTCCTTCCAATATGTTTTGTTTGCTATTCAATATATGTTGTTTGCTATATGTGTTTCGTTTGCTACGCAATATGTGTTTGTTTGCTATGCAATATGTGCTTCTTTCAACGTTGTTTGCTAAATTTCCATATTATTCTAAACAACAATCATTCGCACCATACTAACACAGTTTTCTTCATTCTTTAAAGGTTTATTTTTTACTATCCCCCAGAGGTTGATTCGCGTTGACTGTGAACTGGAAGACCACCCGTACTTCACGAGATCAAAAGCACGAGCATCCGACGATATGAATGATTCAGGGGCATCCGAACAAACTGTCTTGGGACTCGTCACTCTTCCAAGAGAGGAACCTGAGGCTTCAGGAGGGGGAAATGATGAACTCATTGCCCAATTGTTGCAGCAAATGGCCAATATGCAAACCGCAATTGAGCGACTGCGGAATCTCACCAATATGTCCATCACCCTGAACGCCCCTCACCCTGAACAAAGAACAAACACGACAATTCCACCATCCTTTTCACCTGTCGATTCACCCGCTCCTCAGCCTTCTCCCTCAAACCCTCCGCTTTACACAGTCCATCCAAATACCTCCAACCCCCAACAAACTAACCAACAACAATCCACTTCACAACAATCGAATACACAACAGGCCATTCCACACCAGATCCACCCACAACCAACCATCCCGCAACAAACTGTCCAACAGCAAACCATCCCGCAACAAGCCAACATACAACAAACTACCTCACAACCAAATGACCAGCAACAAGCCAACTTCCAGCAAATTAACTTCCAACCAACCAATTCGCAACCTTTCACTACTCCTTACATTCCTCAACCTGCAATCGCCCAAATTAACCCACATACCCAAAACTACCAAGCAGTTCAACATACACCACTGGCGCGTATTGCTAGCCATAACACGCAATATGTGGCAGAAGCTCAGCCTTTCACTACCCAGATACAGACCCTGCAGCATCTAGAGGTTGACCCTTATGAAGAGTTGGAAAGGGAAGCTAGGACAAGAGCGGACGAAGATGTGGCAAAAGAGCTTCGCAGTCTGAGGGAAGCAGTCAGGAATATCCAAACCAACAGGGGATGTGAAGGACTTGAATATGAAGATCTGTGCAGTCACCCGGACATTGAGTTACCTGCTGGATATAAGGTGCCGAAGTTTGACATGTTCGACGGGAAGGGAAACCCTCGGGCTCATTTGAGGTCATATTGCGATAAGCTTGTCGGAGTAGGCAAAGATCAAGCTATCAGAATGAAACTATTTATAAGGAGTTTAACGGGAGAGGCACTCGATTGGTACACATACCAAGACCCGCAGAAATGGCACAGTTGGGGTGAGATGGCTCAGGAATTCATAGACAGGTTCAGGTTCAACACCGAAACTATCCCGGATCGGTTTTATTTGATGAAGCTGGAACGAAAATCAAAAGAAACTTTCAGGGAATATGCTATGCGCTGGAGGGCAGAAGCCGCAAAAGTCCAGCCCCCGATGGCAGAGAGTGAAATGACAATGCTTTTTGTACAATCTCTAAAAGATCCCACATACTATGAGAAAATGTTAAGTGTCATTGGACAGAAGTTTTCTGAAGTCATCAGGATGGGGGACTTCATTGAAGAAGGGATTAAAACAGGGAGAGTTACAAATCTTGCGGCTTTGCAGGCCACAAGTAAGGCTATCCAGGCGGATCCTGCTAAGAAGAAGAGGAACGGAGTATCCCCGGTCATGGCCATCCAAGATCAAAGACCAACCCAAAAATTAACCCACCAATATTCTTCACCCCAGCCCTCGCACTACAGCCAGTACACCCAAACACCTCAGCCTTATTACCAACCCCCACCTACCCCCCTTCCCGTCTATCATACTCAACCAGTATACTACTCACCTCAGACCCCTTCCTACCAAAACCCATCACAACACCGTCCAACCTACTCACCACAACCCCAGTACCATTTGCCAAACCGCCCGCAAAACGCACCCAGGCCGCGCCCAAATGTCGAAAGAAGACCAACCAAAACTTACACACCATTAGCCGAACCTTTATCCCAACTGTACGAGAGGCTGAAAATGGCAGGGATACTCCAACCGATTCAGGGAAGAATTCCTGATCCCCTCCCTGGATGGTACGACGGGGCCAAACATTATGCGTATCATTCGGGAGTTTCAGGGCATGATACCGGAAATTGCTTTGCCCTCAAGGACAGAGTTGAAGCATTGATCAATGAAGGGGTCATACAGCTTAAGGAAGCTCCCCCGAACATAAACAACAATCCGCTGCCGAATCATAGCAATGCAAATGTGCACATGATCACCATTGACGAAGATTGAGATCTGGAGGGGACTATCGTGCCAGTTAAGAAAAGGGAGGAGATTGAATCGTCAGCTTGTGTTGCTCCAATAATCACAGTTCAAAAGAGGGCCCCATTCGAAGTGCTCACTCCAAGGCCCAGGATCTCAACTTTCGTTGCCTCAGCACCTTCTCGTAACACCAAAGCGGCCCCCTGGGATTATCAATCCGGTGAAAGAGACAAAGAGAAGGGAAGAGTGGTCGTGGAAACCGTTGCCACCGGAATGACTAGGTCTGGGCGGTGCTATGCCCCCGAAGATATAGCGCGAGGGGCGCCAAGCAAGGAGAATGGTCCGAAGAAAGCTGTTACAGAAGCTGAAGTCGAAGAATTCTGGAGAAAAATGCCGACGAAGGAATATTCTGTTGTAGAACAATTGAAGAAAACGCCAGCTCAGATTTCCTTATTCGCCTTATTGATGAGTTCTGAAGCTCATAGGAGTGCTCTAGTGAAAATACTGAACGAAGCCTATGTTCCGGCCGAGACTTCCAGTGAGAAACTGTCAGCTATGGTAGGGGAGATCCTTGAGACCCACCGGGTCTCTTTTCATAACGACGAGTTGCCACCTGAAGGTTTGGAGCATAACAAAGCATTGAACATCACCATCAAATGCAGGGATAAGTTCATCTCCAAAGTACTGATTGACGGAGGCTCAGCTGTGAATATATGTCCTGTTGCCACTCTACGAGCCTTAGGGATCGATGTCGGAAAAATCCGCGGCAGTCAAGTCAGTGTCAAAGGTTTTGACGGATCCCAAAGAGATGTTGTTGGAGAGATCGATTTGTTTCTGGAGATTGGGCCTGTGGAGTTCATAGTGAAATTCCAAGTGATGGACATATCTACCAGTTACAACTTGCTGATCGGGAGACCATGGATCCACATGGCTGGTGCGGTTCCTTCCACTTTGCATCAGAGCCTAAAGTTTGTGTGGAATCATCAAGAAATAGTGATCCATGGAGAAGGCAACAATTCTCTCTACCCGGAATGTTCAATTCCTCCTATTGGAAGTGTGGAAAGGCTAGACGGATCTTTTTTCCATATCAAGGAGAATGTGTGCGCTGCTCAAGCGAGGAAAATGGAATTGCCACAGGTACTTATGATGGTGGCGTGGGAGATGCTGAAAAATGGCTTCCGACCCGGTCAAGGCCTTGGTCCGAACTTGAATGGAATTGTGGAACCCATTCAACTGCCCCGGCACAAGTATACTTTCGGTCTCGGATATGAGCCCACCCCCGAAGAGATTGCTTCGGCTAGTCTCAGAAGAAGAAGTGACGTTCCCTTGCCAAAGCCTGTTCCTTGCCTGAATCAGCATTTCTTAAGGCTTCCGCTGCTCAAGCACCAGAGGAAATACTTGAAGATAACCTCCTGGAAAGTTTTAAGAACTTATTCATCGCCGAAGAAGAAACTGAAAGCAGCATGGTTTCGAATGGGTGTTCTGAAGATCCGATTATCCGGGATGCAGAGCCAGGATGCCGTTTGAACAATTGGACTTGTACCCCGCCCCCGTTTCTCCGGGAGTCTTGGTAGACAAAATCGTATTCAGTATTTAATGAACAGACACGATTCGAAATTGAGGCCTGAATCGTGCCTATGCTTTTGTTATTTTTGCCTCCAAACTTTTGAAGTTCAAATGCAATTTTCAAGCCATGATTTTATTTATATTTTCCGTCTTCGTTTAATTAATTTTCTTTTATTTTTCAGCAATCAAATTAATAAATCTGCCGATACTGTGAATGTGACACATAATGAAACAAGCAAGCCCGTTGGAAATGCCGAGCAAGATTCTGAAGAATATGAAGGAGATATGCAACCTGATGGATTAACTAAGGATTTTGAATATTTTGAAAATAAGCCGAAACCAAATTTGGATGAAACGGAAATTATAAATTTGGGTAATTCAAAAATCATGATGGAAGTAAGAATCAGTGTCCACTTGACCCCGTCGCAGAGGGAAGAATTGATCAAACTTTTGAAAGAATATATAGATGTGTTCGCTTGGTCTTATGATGATATGCCCGGACTAAGCACTGACAATGTTTCACATAAGTTGTCTCTTGATCCATCCTGTCCTCCGGTAAAGCAAAAGAAGAGAAACATTAAATCAGACTTGAGCTTAAAAATCAAGGAAGAAATCTCCAAACAGTTCGATGCAAAGGTCATTCGAACTACGATGTACCCCACTTGGCTAGCCAATATCGTGCCCGTGCCAAAGAAGGATGGCAAAGTTAGGGTATGCGTGGATTATCGGGATCTCAACAAAGCCAGTCCGAAAGATGACTTTCCTCTCCCGAATATCCATATGCTCATTGATAATTGTGAGAAGCATGAGTTGCAGTCTTTCGTCGAATGCTACGCGGGATATCACCAAATCCTAATGGACGAGGAAGATGCAGAGAAAACAGCGTTCATCACACCTTGGGGGGTGTACTATTATCGGGTGATGCCTTTCGGGCTCAAAAACGCAGGGGCCACCTACATGAGAGCCATGACCACCATTTTCCATGATATGATCCATACAGAGATTGAAGTCTATGTGGATGATATCATCATCAAGTCGCGAAAGAGCTCAGACCATCTGACGGATTTGAGAAAGTTATTCGACAGGTTGAGGCGATACAATCTGAAGTTGAACCCCGCAAAGTGCGCATTCGGTGTTCCCGCAGGGAAGTTGTTGGGTTTTATTGTGAGCAGAAGAGGCATAGAGTTGGACCCCTAGAAGATAAAGGCCATTCAGGAATTGACTGCCCCAAAGAGTCGGAAAGATGTGATGAGTTTCCTCGGGCGTCTCAACTACATCAGTCGGTTCATAGCACAATCGACGGTGATATGCGAACCAATAATCAAGTTATTAAGGAAGTATGCCCCTACCAAATGGACTGAAGAATGCCAAAGATCTTTTGACAGAATCAAAGAATATTTGTCTAGCCCGCCTGTTTTGGTGCCTCCGGAAGCTGGAAGACCTTTGTTATTGTATTTGTCCGTATCGGAGAACGCGTTTGGGTGTGTATTAGGACAACATGACGAAACAGGAAGGAAAGAGCGAGCAATATACTACTTGAGCAAAAAGTTCACGCCTTACGAGGCGCGATATAAGTTATTGGAACGCACCTGTTGTGCTTTGACTTGGGTTGCACAGAAATTGAGACATTATTTGTCTGCGTACACTACTTATCTCATCTCAAGGATGGACCCACTCAAGTACATCTTCCAGAAGCCTATGCCTACTGGGAAGCTAGCTAAGTGGCAAATGTTGTTGAGCGAGTTTGATATTGTGTATGTTACTCAAAAGGCTGTCAAAGGGCAGGCGATAGCTGATCATCTTGCAGAAAATCCTGTGGGCGAGGAATACATACCCCTTAAAACCTATTTCCCGGATGAAGAAGTGCTGTTTATCGGGGACGACATCGCAGAAATGTACCCAGGGTGGAGACTGTTTTTCGACGGGGCGGCAAACTCTAAGGGAGTCGGTGTTGGAGCAGTTTTGATTTCCGAGTCAGGCCAGCATTACCCCATTTCAACAAAGCTCAAGTTTCTGTGCACCAACAATATGGCGGAATATGAGGCTTGTATTCTTGGCCTCAGAATGGCCGTCGATATGAATATACAGGAGCTTTTGGTTATAGGTGATTCAGACTTACTGGTTCATCAAGTGCGAGGTGAATGGACCACTAAGAATGTGAAGATACTTCCATACTTGCATTGCGTGAAAGATTTATGTAAGAGATTCATCAAGGTAGATTTCAAACACGTTCCAAGGACACAGAACGAATTCGTTGATGCTTTGGCCACTTTGTCTTCTATGATTCAGCACCCGGACAAGAATTGCATAGATCCTATCAAGGTAAATGTGCACGATCAACATGCTTATTGTTTCTATGTGGATGAAGAGTCTGATGGGGAACCTTGGTACTACGACATTAAGAAATATCTTAAGACAGGAGACTATCCAGAAGGCATAACCAGTGTTCAGAAGAAAACACTTCGTAGATTAGCAAACCATTTCTTCCTAAGTGGAGAAATCCTGTATAGGAGGACTCCAGATTTAGGGCTGTTAAGATGTGTTGATGCTAAAGAAGCGGGCCGGTTGATTGAAGAAGTGCATGCCGGTACATGTGGGCCTCATATGAATGGCTTTACTCTGGCCAAGAAAATCCTTCGCGCAGGCTATTTCTGGATGACTATGGAATCGGATTGTATCCATTTTGTGCAGAAATGTCACCGATGTCAGGTTCATGGTGATTTGATTCGAGTTCCGCCAAATGAATTGAATGTTACGAGTTCTCCGTGGGTTTTCGCAGCTTGGGGTATGGATGTCATTGGTCCTATCGAGCCAGCCGCATCGAATGGACACAGGTTCATTTTGGTAGCCATTGATTATTTCACAAAGTGGGTGGAAGCATCTTCGCACAAGTCGGTAACAAAGAAAGTGGTAGCGGATTTTGTTCGGAGCAACATTATTTGCCGATTCGGAGTCCCAGAATCAATTATAACAGATAATGGAGCTAATCTTAACAGTGATCTAATGCGGGAGATTTGCGAGACATTTAAGATTACTCATCGCAATTCCACTCCTTATCGCCTTCAGATGAATGGAGCAGTGGAAGCAGCCAACAAAAACATCAAGAGAATACTGAGGAAGATGATCGATAATTACAGGCATTGGCACGAAAAACTGCCGTTAGCTCTTCTCGGGTATCGCACTACTGTGAGGACTTCAACTGGGGCAACACCTTATCTTTTGGTCTATGGGACAGAGGCGGTGTTACCTGCTGAGGTAGAGATACCGTCTTTGAGAATTATCCAAGAAGCTGAGCTAAGTGACGCTAAGTGGATACAGAATCGATACGAACAGTTGATGCTCATTGATGGAAAGAGAATGAATGCAATTTGTCATGGGCAGCTTTATCAGAACAGAATGTCCAAAGCTTTCAACAAGAAGGTAAGACCAAGGCAATTCAAAACGGGGCAATTGGTATTAAAACGCATATTCCCATGTCAAGATGAAGCTAAAGGAAAATTTGCACCCAACTGGAAAGGACCTTATATGGTTCATCGAGTATTGACTGGAGGAGTGTTAGTCCTAGCAGAAATGGATGGCGAAATTTGGCCGAAAGCTATCAACGCAGATGCCGTCAAGAGATATTATATTTAGGAGCCTTCTTTTATGTAATATTCTGCAATACTTTTCCATGTAATGGCACTACTCTCCCGTGGCGGGATGCATAACAAACCTATATTGGGTTGGGTCTTTTAAGATAGGATTTCCAGATTTCTGTTTGTATTATTAACTACGCTTGACCTGATTCCCATGGGGGATACGTAGGCGGCCCACATAGGCCTCGGTCACATCATTTTATTCTCCCCAATTTCATTTCTGCTTGTAATTATGAACTACGCTTGACCTGATTCCCATGGGGGATACGTAGGCGGCCCACATAGGCCTCGGTCACATCATTTTATTCTCCCCAATTTCATTTCTGCTTGTAATTATGAACTACGCTTGACCTGATTCCCATGTGGGAAACGTAGGCGGCCCACATAGGCCTCGGTCACATCATTTTATTCTCCCCAATTTCATTTCTGCTTGTAATTATGAACTACGCTTGACCTGATTCCCATGGGGGATACGTAGGCGGCCCACATAGGCCTCAGTCACATCATTTTATTCTCCCCAATTTCAGTTCTGCTTGTAATTATGAACTACGCTTGACCTGATTCCCATGGGAGATACGTAGGCGGCCCACATAGGCCTCGGTCACATCATTTTATTCTCCCCAATTTCATTTCTGCTTGTAATTATGAACTACGCTTGGACTGATTCCCATGGGGATACGTAGGCGGCCCGCATGGGCCTCGGTCACTTTCTTACAAAACCTCAATTTTATTTCTGCTTGTAATTATGAACTACGCCTGACCTGATTCCCATGGGGGATACGTAGGCGGCCCGCATAGGCCTCGGTCACATCATTTTAGAACCCCCAATATCATTTCTGTTTGTAATATGAACTACGCCTGGCCTGATTCCCATGGGGGATACGTAGGCAGCCTACATAGGCTCGGTCTCGCCATTTTTGTAGCTCAACAGCCCTTGCACCAGAAACTGGGACAAATTTTTAAAGGGCATCGCCGCAAGATAACATCGAGAGACTTGGAAGAATATTGGTTCAACAGAATCATCGGGCAGAGGAAGACTTCCGAAAAGGGGCACTCGCTTTGTTTCACGATGTGTCACAGTTCCGAGTTCGGCAGAAACCATTTATCACTATACACATATTTTACTATGTCTGTTTTACTTTGAAATAATGTGATTGTAATCAGACTGTTTACCAGTTGGCCAAGACTTAAAATGAGCGGAGGTTACAAGTTCAGACGAAGTTGGAGGCATGAAGCGCCAAGAGCCGGATCCTCCAAGTCAACGCGAATCAACCCCCTCCCTAAACTTACAAAATTTTCTTTGGATGCAGGTTTCCAAGTTGCAGAAGCTAAAACCTGTACAGCCTTTTAAGGATGGCGCGTCAAACGGTTTGAGAGTTCTTCTATCAATTATGCCTTCAAATGTCAATAACTTTCGGCAATCACAATAAGCAAATCTTGCAAATTATTTTTTTCAAATATATATCAACGCACAAATATTTTCTATTGCCTTCGAATACATTGCTTTATTTATTTTTAAATACCCCTGCGTATGCTCGCGGCCGCATTGCACTGCACCTGCATTGCTCACCGTTTTCATATGATGCATGGGCTGCGCACCGCCCTTTGCATCGCTTTCATATATTGCCTGGGCCATGCACCGCCCTTTTAAATTTCTGCATAAGGCTGTGCACCGCCTTTCATATGATGCATGGGCTGCGCACCGCCCTTTGCATCGCTTTCATATAATTCCTGGGTCATGCACCGCCCTTTTAAATTTCTGCATAAGGCTGTGCACCGCCTTTCATATGATGCATGGGCTGCGCACCGCCTTTTGCATCGCTTTCATATGTTACATGGGCCATGCACCGCCCTTTAAATTTCCGCATAAGGCTGTGCACCGCCTTTCATATGATGCATGGGCTGCGCACCGCCCTTTGCATCGCTTTCATGTATTGCCTGGTCCATGCACCGCCCTTTTAAATTTCTGCATAAGGCTGTGCACCGCCTTTCATATGATGCATGGGCTGCGCACCGCCCTTTGCATCGCTTTCATATATTGCCTGGGTCATGCACCGCCCTTTTAAATTTCTGCATAAGGCTGTGCACCGCCTTTCATATGATGCAGGGGCTGCGCACCGCCTTTTGCATCGCTTTCATATGTTACATGGGCCATGCACCGCCCTTTTAAATTTCTGCATAAGGCTGTGCACCGCCTTTCATATGATGCACGGGCTGCGCACCGCCCTTTGCATCGCCTTCATATATTGCCTGGGCCATGCACCGCCCTTTTAAATTTCTGCATAAGGCTGTGCACCGCCTTTCATATGATGCATGGGCTGCGCACCGCCCTTTGCATCGCCTTCATATATTGCCTGGGCCATGCACCGCCCTTTTAAATTTCTGCATAAGGTTGTGCACCGCCTTTCATATGATGCATGGGCTACGCACCGCCTTTTGCATCGCTTTCATATGTTACATGGGCCATGCACCGTCCTTTTAAATTTCTGCATAAGGCTGTGCACCGTCTTTCATATGATGCACGGGCTGCGCACCGCCTTTTGCATCGCCTTCATATATTGCCTGGGCCATGCACCGCCCTTTTAAATTTCTGCATAAGGTTGTGCACCGCCTTTCATATGATGCATGGGTTGCGCACCTCCTTTTGCATCGCTTTCATATGTTACATGGGCCATGCACCGCCCTTTTAAATTTCGGCATAAGGCTGTGCACCGCCTTTTATATGATGCATGGGCTGCGCACCGCCCTTTGCATCGCCTTCATATATTGCCTGGGCCATGCACCGCCCTTTTAAATTTCTGCATAAGGCTGTGCACCGCCTTTCATATGATGCATGGGCTGCGCACCGCCTTTTGCATCGCTTTCATATGTTACATGGGCCATGCACTGCCCTTTTAAATTTCTGCATAAGGCTGTGCACCGCCTTTCATATGATGCATGGGCTGCGCACCGCCCTTTGCATCGCCTTCATATATTGTCTAGGCCATGCACCGCCCTTTTTAAATTTCTGCATAAGGCTGTGCACCGCCTTTCATATGATGCATGGGTTGCGCACTGCCTTTTGCATCGCTTTCATATGTTACATGGGCCATGCACCGCCCTTTTAAATTTCTGCATAAGGTTGTGCACCGCCTTTCATATGATGCATGGGCTACGCACCGCCCATTGCATCGCTTTCATATATTGCCTGGGCCATGCACCGCCTTTTTAAATTTCTGCATAAGGCTGTGCACCGCCTTTCATATGATGCATAGGTTGCGCACCACCTTTTGCATCGCTTTCATATGTTACATGGGCCATGCACCGCCCTTTAAATTTTCGCATAAGGCTGTGCACCGCCTTTCATATGATGCATGGGCTGCGCACCGCCCTTTGCATCGCTTTCATATATTTCCTGGGCCATGCACCGCCCTTTTAAATTTCTGCATAAGGCTGTGCACCGCCTTTCATATGATGCATGGGCTGCGCACCGCCCTTTGCAACGCTTTCATATATTTCCTGGGCCATGCACCGCCTTTTTAAATTTCTGCATAAGGCTGCGCACCGCCTTTCATAGGATGCATGGGCTGCGCACCGCCCTTTGCATCGCTTTCATATACTGCCTGGGCCATGCACCGCCCTTTAAATTTTCTGCATAAGGTTGTGCACCGCCTTTCATGTTGCATGGGTTGTGCACCGCCCTTTGTAGTTTCCGCATAAGGCTGCGCATCGCCCTTTGAAAATTTCTGCATAAGACATCGCACCGCACCTGCCCTGTCTTATTATTATTTTAAAATGCCCTGCGTGCGCTCGCAGCCGTATTTCACCGCACTTGCATTTTTATCTAGTTTAAAGTTTCGCAGGAGCTTTAGCGCAACATGGAACTATTTCTTCGGCAGCGAACTGGGGCAATACGTCGGGAAGGATAAGCAAACTTCCGACAAGGGTCAATGATCTACCTCGAACACTCGGCTCCAATTTCAAATTTTCCGTTCGCATTCCAGCACACTCAATTTTCAGAGTTCTATCACAATACCCAGTGTCATCATAACTCGACCCTGGGACAATATTTTGCAAAGATGCGCACCAATCGTAATTTGCCAGTCATAAGTGTCGTAGACATCCCGGAACTACATTCGACCTGATTCTCGTGCAGCCCGAGATATATAGGCAACTCAGAGACCGGAGTTCGGTCATAATCCTTTCAAGTTTCCCTTAGCCGGGACAAAATAGGCTACTGAATCAACGTCTTTGCCCGACAACTCTTTTCATCATTACCGGGCAAAGAGGGACAAATTGTTGACACCCAATTTTATCCCGCCTCTCCTCGAAATACCCATTTTTTCGTTTCCAACATTTTGATGACTCCCAAAATAATTATCGGTATTTTTTTTTCTTTTTATTGTAATTATTAGCTTCTGTTAATACCGACATTTCATTATCCTGGCATTCATCTTTACTGCCGTCACTACTACCGTTATTATCATTATTAATTATTATCATTATTATCATTATTATTAAGTTATTATTATTATTATTATTGATTATTATTATATTTACCATTATCATTATTATTATTATTATTATTATTATGGTCATTACAACAAATAGTACCATTGTTATTATTAGCAGTATTATTACCGCTATTCACTCGCTACTATTATTTAGTATTATTAAAATGTGCATTTCAATGTTTTACCCACTTCCGCATACACATCGCATTTTATTTCGCGCATTTTAATGACAACGTTTATTTATTGTTAAAATATTATTGCACGGCTATTGCAACATCATATCATTTTATTACCCGAGTCCTAATAATCACACATTTTGTATTAAACAATATTTTGTCACCCTCAGTATATCGTTAATTAAAATGGGTCTTTTATTCAAATTTAGAAGCCAAACTATTTCTTGCACTCAGTCCGTATTTTGATTTATCGGATTCCAAATCAAAGTCCAATCAACTCATAAATATTTTTTGACCAGCCTATATTTTGACCCAAATTTTAGACCAGTCCATATTTAAATTTATTAGCCCATTCTTTTAATACCCGGTCTAAAAATCGACCCAGTCCACAAATGGACCGGGTCCGATCTATTTTATTCAAAATAAGGGAAACCCTAAAGGGTTTCCCCTCATTTTCCTTTTCACCTCCGCCTCCTCTTCTCTTCTCCTCTTTCCCTTTACCCCTAAAACCCTTGCCGCCGCACACGCTCCCCTTTCATCTCTCTTCTCCCTCTCTGCTCTCCCATGCCTTCCCCACGTTTCCTCTGACACCTCCATTTTCTCGTGTTCTCCATCCCTCTGTTCCACTGAACTTCCACACGTTGTCACCACCCCCCATCTTCTCCTGCTCCCCACGCTCACTGCTACCAAATTCCCCCAGTTCCCCACGCGTATCTATTTTTATTCAACACAGTGCAAAGCAAACGAGAGAAATTCCCTTATAAATAGGAGTTTCGGAATAAGGAACCGGGATCGGAAAAAAAAAATCAAGTTCGGGAATTGCAAGAAACCCCTTTAAGGATATTAAGCTTCTAGAACCCGGAAATCCCTTGAAAAGAACAAGGGCGAGATCCCCCTAAGAAATATTATTCATGGCTGCTTCGAATCCGTGAAAAATAGGAGTTATTTCAATCCCTTTTGAATACCCGAAAATACAAAGTCTTTAATCGCTCAAATTCCATTTTAATATTAGTTTCAGTTTCCTGGATATTACCTCAAAAAATACTAAATCCATCCTGTTTGTGCTCGTTCGAGTTTGAGTACCGAGAGCTCGGAGTTTGTGTTATTTCGAGGTAGATTGGAGGCTCGAGGCTCCACTTCGCTGCACCTGCAAAAGGTCAGTAATCTTCCTTCTATTTAATTCTTTCTACATTTTTTTTATTACTTGTTATGTGTTATGTGTTTAGCTTAAGCATGTTGATTAGTTTATGTTAGTAGGATGATCTGTTTGTGTATTAGTTTTGGACTTGTTTAGCTCTTATGTAATTTGCTAGCCCTGTTCTTTTTACGCTGAATCAGTAGTTAAAGCATTTTGATATGTTAGTAAATTAGTTAAATAATGTCAATTATGTATTTAAGCCTATCTTATGTGATTTATGTAGTTTTATGCGTGGAAATGCCTTAGTCTAGCCTGAAACGTATGGGCAAGGTCTGTTGAGCATGTTTTAGGTTTTAGTTTAGCTTGTTTTAATTGAATATGTCTTAAGTATTGCGTTGGTACGGTATATTTAAGGTAGGAATATATGATATGTTAGTTTAGTTGATTTATGTGTTGCTCTGGTTAAAATAGATTAGTGAACTGCTGTGTAGTAAGATCTAAGTATTATGGTCCTGAATCAGGCTGTTATGTGTATATTTGTCTATGTTCTGCCTGCCACTTTCCCAAGCACGTGATATAATCCTGTTTAGAATCTTGTTAGCTTATTTATTGTGCTAAATATAGAAATATAGTTTGGTTAAATGATAAAGAGATGCTATAAATAACTCAAGTGTGTTGTTGTTAAGTGCCTGTTTAGACTCTCCTTTGTCAAGATGACTATGTTTGAATGTGTAATCCCTGCCTTATAACACCACCAATTAGTCTGAACCTCATCATGTTTGTTTTGTTGACTTAAGCACTACCAAGAAAGCCATGGTTGATCCTTGCATATTAGCTAAAACATGGGTTTGCTTAGCTCTCTACTATGGCACTGTTTTAATGTCACACTTTGCTATGGTCTAGAAATATGAAAATCATGTTAATATAGTTAGTTTCCCTGTGATTGGCTATCTTGTTGCTTTTTTATGCTTAATTTTCACTAATGTGTATTGTAACTGCTCAACCTGATGTGAGCATGCTATGCAGTATATAAGCTCATATATTTGCCTACCTGCTATCTGACCTAGACTAATGCATAAGCTGGAATGGACATTTAAAGCATGCCGATACTTGTTTAAGTCATCTTCAAGGTTATTTATGGCTTATGGTGTGTAATATGCTAGAGTAGTGTATCTGAGATATGTTGTTTGGACCCATTATTGCTTGCAAGGTGCGTAGTTGACTCTAGGACAACACCTTTATGCCTGCTAAACTTAAAATTGCACCTTTTGAGGGTGAAATGTCACGTGACTTGAGTTATTAAAGTAACCAAGACCTTTGTATGCTCCCTTAAATGACTCTGTTTAAACCATGTGGCCTATGTTATCAACTTGTTGTTTGTTTTGGTATCTATAATCTCAGAATATTTTTTCTTTTTTTGGGTCAAAAGCTTTTAAATTCAATCCCGGCTATTTAAAACTGTGTGGGCATTCTGTTGAAACTTGTGATCCATAGTTGAAACTCTTTATTGAGGAAACATGCAGTTGTGTGTTTTCTGGTCTGAGACTCAATTCAATGCCTTTTCTTTCCTCTTTTATATGTTGACTAAAGAAGAGTTGTACTAAGAGACCCTTTTTCCCAAATCTGTCATTGAGAATGTAGTTTTGACAGAGTTAATTTAAGACTGGAAGACTAACAATTAATTCCATAAGTTAATACTATTCTTTTTTCATGTTTCATTTTTATTTGGGATAATTGATTTGCAAAATGGCATGACTATAAATTCTAAATGAAAAGAATCATATTTTCTTCTTATTATCTAAACATTTCAAAAACGTCACTAATATGCAAGTATAAACTCAAGTATATTTTATAGATAACTCTTCAAGTTTGAATCAATCATGCATATTTTTAACTAAGCATAATTAATAAGAAAACTCACTTCCCTTTGAATCCTATTTATAAGCTTAGATTTTCTATATTGCTACATTCACATAAAGTTCAAAATTGCTAAATCTCTTCTCAAAAGCTATTATTTACGGGCAAAATCGTTATATTTCCTACAAGTCTTATCTTAAATAACATTTACTATATTTCATATAAAGTCTCAGCAACATTTTGAGTTTTATTTAAATAGCATCTAAAATCCTCTTTATGCAAGATATCTTTTACAAGTTTTATTTCTAAATAGCATCTTATTTAAAGCCTTAGCAATATTTATAAGTTTTATTTAAAATGGCATTTAACGTCCTTTTTTTAATACAAATTCTCACCTTAATTAATTAGCCTAAGTTTGGTCGGATAACCGTAAGTTAACGGATTCTAAAAGATGCCTAACCCCTTCCCTTTACGATAATATAGAGCCCTTACCTAGAATCGTATTGGTTAAGCAGACTATTAATTGAGGTTTAGTTTTGACTTTGCCTTAGTTAACCTCTGGGTGTCCTAATTCACCGTTAAATTAATTAGGTGGCGACTCCTTAAAATAAAACAAATAGGAATCACCAATATGTCATACTGCTAAATCAACCCGGTTAAAATGGGGTGTGACAGCTTGGCGACTCTGCTGGAGACTTTAGGCTCTAACCATAACAGACTTAGGTTAATAGTTAATTTGTTGAATATTTTGTTTGTTTTCTTTTTTTGCCTTTATTATTACTTTTTTCCTTATATGCTTTTGGGTGTTTGTATTTTATTCCTTATGTAAATTTTCTATGTAATATGTATGTTATGGCTTTCCTTAAATTGACATTCCGCTCATATTTCTTCCACTCCTGGAAAACTCACACATATTCACACACTTAAAACGGCTTCGTAGTTTGCGCCCGTGCACTACTAAATTGCCCTTTAGTTGGATTGGTCTTGTGGATTTAGTCGATCGGCGGTGCAGTCGACGGCCACGGACTTTCCACTCCCATGTTGTCCGCTTGGGGGAGCCTTGTGTCATAGGAAAACCACTCTTAGTCTACCTAGGTAGAGCGAAAACCAAAACCTCGTAAGGACATGCATTATTTTAAACCTAGGAGGCTTAATACCCGTGGTGTATTAAGTTTCATTAGTCAACCTTACCAAATGTCCAAATGAGTCTATGACTCTAAGTGATACTGCTCACTATTTATGTGCATTATTTGAAGGACAAATATGTGAAATATGTAGACCTAGTACTCTATAGATAAATATTTCAAGGAAACTGACCTTTTGTTGCAGGTTGCGTGGAGCATTCAATTAATGCCGGAGGTTGAAGACAACCAAAGGAAATTAGTGGAGATGAAGTATTAGATATCTTAGATTAACTTCGAATTGTATTGTTAACTGGCATGTAATAAATTTTTATTATTCTTGTAAATTAGTTTTAGGAAGAGTTATGGAGTGATACATAAAAAACATGTTTGTCCTTCAAATGTTCGTTAGGCCTACCTCTGGCATAAAGAGGTCCCTTGCATAATAGAACGCGATGTATTATGTGCAATCATGTGTTTATATGCAATAATATGTCCTTACCGTATACTGACTCATTTCCTTTTTCTTTTCTTATTTTATCTTTTTCTTTTAAACTTATTTTTCAAAACAAGAAGGTTGACTTGTGCTAAAGGGGAACTGGCGGAGCATCCATATTTCACACGGTCTAGAGCCAAGAAATCAGACTCTGACTCATCACTAATCACCTGGTTAACTAAAAAGACTCGTTCTAAAATGGAGCAAAGTTTGATCAATGCAACCACTTCATCTGAGCCATCTCTTAGTTTACCAATCACGAGTGATCCCACATCTTCTAACGAACCAGAAACACATTTGGAGATCATTGCTCGTCTGGAGCGACGAGTTGCTGAATTAAGTCACATGGTACTTCACAACGGTCATTTTCTCAAACGACACCACATATGACTCCATCTCAGGGGGTTCGTCAGACTTTGCCTATGCCACTTCCATTCCCAAATTTGGACGAATTTAACCAAACAAATTATTTTACCACTTCTCAGCCGGTTCGCTCCGAACCCCTCACTCACAATGCTCCCCTTTTATTTACAGCCACCTCTTCAAAAGCTCAGTTCATACCGCCGGCACATGATGTTACCAATACGCATCAAGTTTCGCCAGTATATACTTATACCACAGCTCCACCTATGACACAAATCCAGGGACAATGTCGCACAGATGTTGATCATTATGTCGAAGTTAAATGAGGCACGGTCAGTTAATGATGAAATGATAAATAGAAAGCTCAAAATTTTGGAGGATGCCATGAGAAGTTTGTGTGGACTTGGTAGTAACCAAAGCGTGAGATATGAAGAATTATGTGCATTTCCTGAGGTAGAATTGCCACCAGGTTACAACATTCCAAAATTTGAGAAGTTTGATAGGTCGGGGAACCCTTTCTTCCATTTGAAGGTCTATTGTGAAAAGTTGATTGGTGTGGGGAAGAATGAAGGGATAAGAGTCAAACTATTCAATCAAAGTTTGAGTGGAAAAGCCTTGGAGTGGTATTCCAAGCAAGATACAACCAAATGGCGTACTTGGGATGACTTGGCAAATGCTTTTGTGGATCATTACAAGTTTCATGTTGAGATTGCTCCTGACAGAATCTCGATTACAAAGTTGAAGAAGAAGTTAATCGAATCATTTCGAGAATATGTTATACGGTGGAGGGAAGAAGCATCTAGAGTACACCCACCCATGGAGGAGACATAAAAAAATGGTTACTTTCTTCATTCAAGCACTAGAACCGGAATACTATGAACGTTTGGTGACAATGGGCGGAAAAACTTTTGCAGAGGTGATCAAAGCCGGGGACATGATCGAAGATGGCATTAAGACAGGGAGAATAACAAGTTTTGCGGCTTTACAGTCTACTAGTAGGGCCATACAAACTGGTGCTCTCGGAAACGGAAAGAAAAAAGAAAAAGAAGCGACGTCGGTAATGGCTTTGGGAAACACATCATACCACCATCAACAACCCCCGCGATATCAGTCTAATGCTTGTTGCACCCCATTTTTACCAAAGGCTAAACAAAGCACAACTTATGGAGCTCTGAAATAGTTAATTATGTACAGAGTCGCCACCTAGCATTCAAGGTATACTAGGGTACCTATAAATTATTAATATATGCAGCTTAACATGGTCTACGAAAATAAATGAGATTCTAGGTAAGGGTTCAAATTATTCCAAAGGGAAGGTGTTAGGCATCCTTCAGAATCCACAAATGTGGTTCCCGACTGGACCAATTTAACTATACGAGGGATGTGTAAAAGGCTTGATTATTATTTACAAAAATTAATAGAATTTAGACTAAGAATAACTAACATGAATGTTTATGTAGTGAAAGGTGTAAGTATTTACATATGTATAAAAATATGTATTACGTGATAATTTACAAGTAAATAAAGTGCGCAATTACAGTGACTAAAAATTTTATCTTTAAATGAATATATTATAAAGGTATTTACTTAACAATGAACGATTTGCTTTTGAATGAAAAAAAAAAGATTTAAACATATGTGATATAAACAATTATTTAAAAAGGTTATCTACAACTTAAGAGCTCGAGTATGTGAAAAGGTGTAAGGAATGGGCATGAAATTATTCTGCACGCAAGGTGTGTTAACTAATTTAACTAGCTAAGTATGTACACCTAATCAATTAATTATGAGAGTACATTTTAAAACCTAAATATTGAGGCAAATTACCCTATTTATTTACTTAAGTGTGCTAAGCTACTAAATTAAAACTCTAGCGAAACATGATAACTATAAGAATATTAACTACAAAAATAATAACTGTCTAATATTAATTTATCTAAAACACATAAAATTTAAATCACCTAAGCAAATCATAAATAAATACCACTAGCCTACACCCTAAAAAGTAAAGTTTCACTATATTTTATGCTTGCATAATTTAAGAATGTAAAAAATAAAATATAAACAAAGAATTTAAGAAGCTACTTGAACTTCTTTTGAGTGCCATCTTTAAAAAAATAACTTCAGATACCTGCATGAGACTTAATAAAAAATGTTAATAAGAAAATAAATAATTATCGGATGAATTAAAAATAATGAATAAACTTAAAATAAAAATCCGTCTTTGTACATGGAAGGCCTTGGAAATCGACGGAAATTTCTTCATCGGCCAAACAATCTTTCCCTCAGCTTTCCATCCCAATAGTTCAAAATGAAATTGTGGGGGCAAGTCATACATAAAAACTTTAAGGACTTTTTTACTAGAACTACACTTGAACAAATTGTATTTTTTTTCAATGTTTGACTACTGGAATGTGAATAACCTTCATCAGACAAAGCAAGAATTTTGGACTTAGGTAATATATTGACGTAAAGAAAGTTACGCCGACCAGTTGAACGCAAAACAAATAATTTGTGCTATAACATGAACAAGATTGAAGTAATTGAAAACATACTAAATAAGGATTTTCAACCGAAAAATCCCCTAACAGAATGTACATTTCTCTCTGCCATTTCAATTCTCTAAATCAGTAACAAGTCACAACTAATATGTGCTATAAGCTACCTTTTTTTTGCTCCAAAACTTAGGATTTATCAAAGAAGATGCAAAGCCATTAACTACCATCAAAATAGTGGGTTTTTTTGTTTTGCATTATTAGACCATAAAACAGATCATATTATATAGCCAAGAACTATATAATCATTTCATTCTAAACAAAACTACACAAAACTCCTAACATTAGCTTACACCAAAAATCATATCTTTATCATTCCCTAAGCATTTATCACACTATGAAACAAAAAATAATTCAAGAAAATGATAGAATTGAAGACCCTTTTGTTAAAAAAGAACGGGGTTGTTAAAAAAACAAGAAAATAAAAAACAAAACAAGAAATGCGTTTTTATGATACCAACAAGAAAATTTGTCTATGGAACTGAAAAAAAAAAAAGTTCCAGAAATCACAACCCCAGATCAAGAAATTGAAAACCCATATCAGAATAACATCAATTTGATACCCCAAATATAGAAAAAAAATATGAAAATGAACAAAAAAAAGGGTCAAAAACAAGAAAGAAAAGAGGTTAAAATGGAAGAAAAAGACAAAATGGAGGATAGAGTAGTTACACCAAATACAAAAAGGGTGATTTGGTTGTTGGCTGCTTGGGTTCAGCAGCGAAAGAGATGAGGACGAGAAGGGGGGGACTATTTTGGGTTGCTCCGGCGACGTGAGTTCGCCGGAGAAGGTGGCGGAGAGGCGGCTGGAAAGAGGTGTGAGGGGAGGAGAGAAATGGGGGCAGTGGCGTCATTGGCGGTACTGGGTTGGCGAGGACAGAGGAAAATGGTGGTGTAGTTGGGTGAATCGCCGGAGCTCCGAGCTCCGGCGTGGTGTGGCGGCGGCTAGGGAGAAATGGGGGGGGGGGGGGGGGAATGTTTAGGGTTTTTTTAGAGAGAGAGAGAAAAAATCTGAGGTTCTTTTGTGCTTGTGTGTGTATGTGTAAATATATGTACAACATGAATACCCCTCATTTTCTTATAATGCAAAATGGCCCCTTATTTTGTCCAAAGAATAGAAGATTGCACTCTTTTGTCTCCTCAATGCTTACTTTAATCCCTTTTTTTTTTAAAGTGATGAACCTTGACTTGATCAGATTTTACTCTGCGTTAAAAAATTAGTTACTCCGATTTTCTCTGCACTGTCGGACTATACTAAAATATAGTTAATTAATACATGTATAAATAATAACGCAAATATAAAATATAAATATTAATGTCTATGATATGAAAATGTATTGATATAAAATTAAGAAACAATTATTAATTGCATAAAAATGGTAATATTACGCTGTACATGTGCAAAATAATTATTCTTGAAAAAATGACAAAAAAACGAGAAAATTTCTAAAATAATGATAATCATCAATAAATTGTTGAAAAAGTGTAAAAATGTGTAAAAATGTATTTCGTGCTCTTTAACGAATCAGGGCCCCCCAAAACGTTAATTTTAAGCACGTCGAGCCAAAATTAGGTGTCAACAATGCTCACTACTCACAATATTTCCAATACTTTCCACATCCATACAACCAAGCTTTGTCATCTTACCAACCCCAATCACCACAAATATCCTACCCCGTTTACAATACACAACTAACATATCGAGCTTCACGACCACCAACATACCCAGCTCCACCATCACAATCTCATCATCCAAACAATGCATCCGCACCTCGCCCAAATAAACCGCTTCGCAATTTTACACCATTGGGAGAGCTACTGAGCGTTGTTTTTTAAAGACTGCAGGCTTCAGGCTTAGTATATCCTGTGGAAGGTAGAATTCCGGATCCACTACCTAGAAGCTTTGATCCCACTAAAACGTGTGCATATCATTCGGGGGTAAAAGGCCATTCCACTGATCGTTGTTACGCATTGAAGCATAAGGTTGAAGATCTTATTGAAGCAAAACAGATCACGGTCAAACAACCGGCACCAAATGTGGTTAACAATCCACCCCCGACCCATGATGGGGCCACGATAAATATGATTGGAATAGATGAAAATGATGACGATCCAGCCGAATTCATAGTGCCTGTGGATAGCGTGGAAGATCATGGTCTTGTAGCCGTTGCATCTCCGGCTGTAGTGATAAGGAGTTGTGTACCTGTCGAGATATTAGGAGCTTCGTCGACGCCTGTAGAAGTAGTTCAAGCACCAAATCTGTTACCAGTGCTCGATACCAAAGCCGTACCGTGGAATTATCAACAAGCTGTGATGGAGTGTCGAGGAAAGGAAACGATTACTGACAAGATTAAGACATCAGGAATGACAAGGTCTGGAAGATGCTATTCTCCAGAAGAGCTATCTAGATTGGGGAAAGCTAAGGAAACCAATGTACCTCCCAAAAGGGTCGTGACAAAAGCCGAAGTGGAAGAATTTTTTAGGAAGATTAAGGCCAGTGAGTACTCAGTTATGGATCAGTTGAAAAAGACCAATGCCCAAATTCCTATCCTCTCTTTGCTTTTGAGTTCGGATGTGCACAGAAATGCACTCTTGAAGATTTTGAATGAAGCATATGTTCCAAGCGAAACAACTAGTGAGGCGTTAGCTGGGATGATTGAGCGCGTGCTTGATAGTCATCGAATCAGCTTCGATAATGAAGAACTGCCGCCAGAAGGATGCATGCATAACAAAGTGCTCTATATAACTGGCAAGTGTCGTAACATGTTTGTGGCTAAAGTATTGATTGATGGGGGTTCTGGACTTAATATCTGTCCATTATAAAGTCTGAAGAAGATCGGATATAATGTTAGTGAGCTCAAGACAAGTGATATGAATATTCGAGCATTTGATGGGGCTCAAAGGTGCCCTATTGGAGAAATAGAGTTGAAAGTGTTGATTGGGCCTGTTGAGTTCATTATGGATTTTCAAGTACTAGATATCTCCACGACATACAACATGCTGTTAGGAATACCGTGGATCCATCTGGCTGGAGCTGTACCATCCACTTTGCACCAAACTGTCAAATTCGAGTGGGATCGGCAACAAATATGTATACATGGAGAAGGGGACACGTCTTTCTATCGAGAGCAATCCATCCCATTCATCGAGGCAGAAGGAGGTTTCGACGGAGCAGCTTACCATGCTTGGGAGGTTGTGAATGTCACTAAAGTGGGTGAAGTGTGTCAAACTCAAGAGTTTAAAAGGTCATGCGCCGCAATTATGGTTGCAAAGGAAATGCTGAGAAATGGGTACCAACCTGGATTTGGGCTAGGGAAGACATTAAATGGGCGGGTTGAGCCTGTGTTTCTCCCTACGCAACAGTTTACATTTGGTTTAGGATATGAGCCAACTGAGGAAGAAGTGAAGAAAGCACGAAAGAATAAAAGGAAGGAGATTCCATTGCCAAAACCCATTCCTACCATTGATCAAACTTTCTCAAAACCTGCCATCTCAAAGACTTCAGATGATGAAGATGATCATGTTGTGGTAATCAAAAACCTGTTCGTGGAAGATGAAGATGATCATGCTGTGGTAATCAAAGACTTTGCTGAAATATTGACTTTATAGGCTGCTGAGCCAGGACCTTAGTTGCAGAATTGGACTTCTATCTTAGCCCCGGTCCGCCGGGAGTTTTCAGTAATTTAAGTTTAAATTTCCTTTTGTAATAGGCCGGAGGCATCAACTAGAACATTTAGTTCCTTTTGTCATGTTGCCTCTATGTTTTGTTACGGCCTTTCTAAATTAAGACTTTTCCATTTGTTTGTAACGAACTACGTTTGGCCTGACTTCCTGTTGGATACATAGGCAGCCCATATCGGGTTCGGCCACTCTTTTCAAATCATGTCAGTATCTTTGTTTGTGGTTGGAACTACGTATGGCCTGACTTCCTTTTGGATACGTAGGCAGCCCACATCGGGTTCGGCCACTCTTTTCAAATTATTTCAGTATTTTTGTTTTGTGGGTGGAACTACGTGCGGCCTGATTTCCATTTTGGATACGTAGGCAACCCATATCGGGTTCGGCCCCCTTTTTATTAAAAAACAAAAAAAAACCTCAAAAATTCTTATTTTGATCGCGAACTACGCCCGGCCTGATTCCTTTGGGATACGTAGGCAACCCGAGGCGGGTTCGGCCCTTCTATTTTAAAATTTTTAATATCTTCGTTTTGTCCAACCATTTTGGTTCCTATAAGATACATAAGGATTTTTATACAAGATTTTGGTCTTCCCACTGTTTAAATTCATGTGCCTCAGCATCTTGAAACTGGGACAAAATTTTGAAATCGGTCAAATCAATTTCAAAAACTTTAATTATAAGTTCTCACTTTTCAATCGTTTAGAACCAAGTGTCTTCAGGACTGGAAACTGGGACAAATTTTTAGAAGTAGTATAAAAGTGTCTTAAATGTTTAACAAATTTAAATAAAAGTCCATCCACATATTTCTAAAATGCGGATAAATTCAAACAATTCAAAAAAAATCGAGTCTTCCTAATCATTTTACCTATTAGACTCACTAAGTATCTCCTTTCGAAGTCATCCAAATCTCATTGTTTTTATTTTCAAAATACACTTTGTATAACTGAAACTCCCCGGTAAAGCAAGATATGTGGTGAGACATCAAAGAACGTGGACGCGACCGAAACAAGAGTCAATTCAAGGGCCAAGTTCCCCGACATGCACAAGTCAACCAATTTTCTTTTAAACTCACAATTTTTCTTTGATGAGATAGGTTTAATCAACACGAATGTGATCCGTATTTGACTCCTCTTAGAATTTTAATTATGGACATGATCAAAGAATTGGCTTTCTTTCAAAGGCAAATATTCTTCAATGTGGATGCAAGGGTAGCTTGCGCTAAACGGTGGACGTCGTTCCACTCGTCGAGAAATTTCGATTGCAACAGTGGACACAAGTTCATCTTCTCAACCAAGGGCTGTGAGTATAATTCTTTCAAACCCAGCTATTTATATATTCTTACCACTAACAGTTGTTTTAGCTCGTGACATTCCTCGATGGATCAAATACATATAATCATGGACACTGACCTTGGTCACCTGTTATTGGTTAGAATTCCTCAATTTTGTCATCACTTTATACATATTCAAATCGCTATCAAATTCTTTTAGAATGAGGTATTTTAAATAAGATAACAAGATCGAAATCTTGCGTCAAATTGTGGGGATAATTATAGACCTAACTTCAGTCACAAACGGGATATGGATTAAGATGTGGATATCTCTCTGCAATACTATTTCTAAAGTGGACGTGGATTTACATTTACATTGTGGATGTGAACGTAGAAATAGAAGTAGATTTATATCGTGGAAAAGGATGTGGATTCATATGAACATTGTAGACGTGGAAGTGGATTTATTTTTAAAAAGTTTGTGAAGATAAGGTGGATCTATGTTCTGGCACCGTTGGAAAGTGGATGTGGATTTATTTTTGCATTATGGAAGTGAATATGGATTTATTCGTGGAAACGAATTTATTTTCGTACCGTATAATACGGACGTGTAAGTGGACGTGGATTTATATTTACCTTGTGGATGTGAGTATGGAGGCGGAAGTAGATTTATACACATATAATTATGGAAGTAGAAGTGGATTTATTTTTTGGTACCGTATAATACGGACGTGGAAGTAGAAGTGGATTTATTCTTTACACCGTATAATACGAACGTGGAAGTAGAAGTGGATTTATTTCAAAACAACCATATGGTACGGACGTGGAAGTAGAAGTGGAGTTATTTTTTGCACCGTATAATACGGACGTGAAAGTAGAAGTAGATTTATTTTGTACCGTATAATACGGGCTTGAAAGTGGATGTGGATTTATATTTTGTACCGTGAAATGCGGACGTGGATTTATATTTTTGAACTGTGGAAGTGGACTTGGATTTATTTTTCTGCACTCTGAAAGTGGATGTGGATTTACATTTTGCACCGTGGAAGTGGACATGGATCAAATTTCAGTTCAGGCACCCACCTCCGAATGCGGGTATTTTATATTTCAGTTCAGGCACCCACCTCCGAATGCGGGTATTTTATATTTCAGTTCAGGCACCCACCTCCGAATGCGGGTATTTTATATTTCAGTTCAGGAACCCACCTCCGAATGCGGGTATTTTATATTTCAGTTCAGGCGCCCACCTCCGAATGCGGGTATTTTATATTTCAGTTCAGGCGCCCACCTCCGAATGCGGGTATTTTATATTTCAGTTCAGGCGCCCACCTCCGAATGCGGGTATTTTATATTTCAGTTCAGGCACCCACCTCCGAATGCGGGTATCTTATATTTCAGTTCAGGCGCCCACCTCCGAATGCGGGTATCTTATATTTCAGTTCAGGCACCCACCTCCGAATGCGGGTATCTTATATTTCAGTCCAGGCACCCACCTCCGAATGCGGGTATTTTATATTTCAGTTCAGGCACTCACCTCCGAATGCGGGTATCTTATATTTCAGTTCAGGCACCCACCTCCGAATGCGGGTATGTTATATTTCAGTTCAGGCGCCCACCTCCGAATGCGGGTATTTTATATTTCAGTCCAGGCGCCCACCTCCGAATGCGGGTATTTTATATTTCAGTTCAGGCGCCCACCTCCGAATGCGGGTATTTTATATTTCAGTTCAGGCGCCCACCTCTGAATGCGGGTATTTTATATTTTAGTTCAGGCGCCCACCTCCGAATGCGGGTATTTTATATTTCAGTTCAGGCGCCCACCTCCGAATGCGGGTATTTTATATTTCAGGTCAGGCGCCCACCTCCGAATGCGGGTATTTTATATTTCAGTTCAGGCGCCCACCTCCGAATGCGGGTATCTTATATTTCAGTTCAGACACCCACCTCCGAATGCGGGTATCTTATATTTCAGTTGAGACACCCACCTCCGAATGCGGGTATTTTATATTTCAGTTCAGGCGCCCACCTCCGAATGCGGGTATTTTATATTTCAGTTCAGGCGCCCACCTCCGAATGCGGGTATTTTATATTTCAGTTCAGGCGCCCACCTCCGAATGCGGGTATTTTATATTTCAGTTCAGGCGCCCACCTCCCAATGCGGGTATTTTATATTTCAGTTCTGGCGCCCACCTCCCAATGCGGGTATCTTATATTTCAGTTCTGGCACCCACCTCCGAATGCGGGTAATTTATATTTCAGTTCAGGCGCCCACCTCCGAATGCGGGTATTTTATATTTCAGTTCAGGCACCCACCTCCGAATGTGGGTATCTTATATTTCAGTTCAGGCACCCACCTCCGAATGCGGGTATTTTATATTTCAGTTCAGGCGCCCACCTCCGAATGTGGATTCAACTTTCGAAACAGGGGTTACAAGTGTAACTCCTTAACCCTGTCTTATTTACACATATATTTCTTTATTGCTAACAATTGTTTTTAGCTTGTGGCTTTTGACAATATTAAAGTTGGCACCACACATCAATTCGTGGAACTATTTCTTCGGCAGCGAACGGGGGCAATGCGTTGGGAAAGATAAGCAGACTTCCCGACACGGGTCAAGGATCTACCTCGAACACTCGTCTCTAATCACAAGTATTCTACCTCCATTCCAGCAATTCAATTTTCATAATTCTCAAGTTCTCTCACAATACCCAGTGCCATCATAATTCAACACTGGAACAATATTTTGCAAAGATTCGCGCCAATCGGGATTCATTAGTCGTAAGGTGTCGTAGTTGTCCCAGAACTACACTCGACCTGATTCTCGTGCAGCCCGAGATATGTAGGCAACTCAGAGACCGGAGTTCGGTCATATTCTTCTCAAGTTTCCTTTAGCCTGGACAAAATAGGCTATTGAGTCAACGTCTTTGCCCGACAACTCTTTTCATCATTACCGGGCAAAGAGGGACAAGTCGTTGACACCCAATTTTGTCCCGCCTCTCCTCCAAAATACCTATTTACGCTTTTAATATTTTTAGAAAATTAAAAATATATATATTTATTTTTTACTATAATTATTAGCCTCTTATCAATACCGGCACTTCTTTATTCTATTACAGTTACTATTATTATTATTATTATTATTATTATTATTATTTATTACTATTATTATAATTCACAATTTTTATCATTTCGGCATTTTACCAGCTTACGCACACGCATCGCATTTATCTTTGCATAATTAAATAATAATATTTATTTTACTGTGGATTTTCGAAATATTATTGCACGACTAGTACAACGCCATTTTTTATCTGAGCACTAATAATTGCATATTTTATATTAAGTAATATTTTAACACAAGTTATTTAAATAAGTCTTTTACTTAAATGTAGTAGCCCAATCAACCCATACTATTTTCGGACCAATTCATAAATCAGTCCACATTTTAATTTACCAGCCCAACTTAATTCACCCCAGCCCAAATAATTAACCAACACTTCGGACCAGCCCATTCATTTAATACCCAGTCTAAAAAATTGATCCAGCCCACACCACCGACCCGACCCGACCTGGACGACCCATCTATTTCCCTTTCATTTTTTCGTTCCCCTTTCCTTTACCCCTAAACCTAGCGCCGCACTCCCCCTTTTCTCTTCTCCCTCTCTCTCTCTTCACCTCCCTTCTCCCCCCCATTTTTGCCCATACCTTTCCGCCCCCACTACACCTTGTCCCCCCCACGCTCCTCTGTCTCCCCACTTCTTTTTGCCCCGCTCCTCTCTTCCTTTCATCAGCACAAAAACCAAACAAAAAAACCTATAAATAGCGGTTTAGTTGAATCGTTGAGGGAGGATTTTTCGGGTTCATGAAGTTACCTCAATAAGTAGAGGATTTTTTGGATTCAGGAAACCCCCAAGGATTGAAGCCTTAAAATCAACAAAACCCCCCAAAACCGAGAGGAGAATTTTCGGTTCAAGGAGTTCCCCAAGTCTGAAAACCTTGGAATCGCGGAAATTCCCCAAGAATCAAAGTCCTCGAATCATCAAAATTTCCTTGAAAATACGAGTCTTTGATTGTTCCAGTTCTTCTTTTAAAACATCGATTTTCAATTTTCTCGATATCGGCACAAAATATCAAATCTGGTTCTGTTCTTGCTTCGAGTGTTCGTTCAAATTTGAGCACACACGAGTTTGAATTTCGAAGTGTTTCGAGGTATGTCGGAAGCTCGAATCCCACTTCGCTGCACCCGAAGAAGGAAATTCGTTCCTCATCTTAGTTTATTTTCATCCTGGCAGCTTAGTTCGTTTATGAATTTTTGTGTGAATTGATTTAGTAATGATTTCATTAATGTATGCAGTCTGCTATATTAGTGCAATTGAAGAGTTTTTCTGGTAATTAAGCAGTGTTTATACATGTTTTAAATCCGGATTAACCATACCAAGACGCTGAATAATTGGTGTTATTAAATTTGATGTTGGTTAATTGAAGTCCCTTTTAGTCGACAATGTCGTAGCTGTTTTCTTTAAATTGATATGATTGATATTGGCTGATTAGTTTAAGATCTATTTGGTCTATAAAGTCATGGTTGTTTGTCTAAGTTTCTAGAATTAATGTCGAATAGATAGTTCGAGACTTAGGTTAGTTTACCACATCCTTACTGCATGTTTAAATCGAATTCGATTAACGCTAGATGATAGTTGCTGGTTTGGTTAGCTGAAATTCCCTCTAGTTTGCCTTGCCATGACTGTTTGTTAAAGCGGAATATGATCGATGTCAAAAGATTGGTTTGAGGTTCATACTGGTTCATATTGTCATAATCGACTGTCGTGAGTTGAACATGATTAGTATTGAACTAGCACTTTACAATTTCGCCAGCCCATATTGGTATAGTCATCTGCTTTAAGCTTGGATATGGTCAGTACTGAGCATAAGTTTTATGATATGATGTTAACCTCATTTGTCATTATTGTTTCCCTTATCTGAATGGGATTGATGCCTTATGAACCTCTGGTCTGGTTTTTGAGCTTACATTACTATTGTTGTTCAGATTAAATGTGATTAGCTGTTAATAGGAATCTCACATCAGTAGTAAAAGGCCTAAATCATGAATGTTTGCTGGTTGATATGGGACAGTGTCAGCACAAGTCTGCCTGGTTTTGAATCATAGATGATTGTTGAGTCATCTTGACCAATCTTGATTGTTAACTAATGAAAACTTGCCTAATTTGAACTATCTCAAAATGTGCCATGAAAACAACTCTAACTAGCATTGATGGTGTTTAATAAACCTTGCCTTGATGTGACTTTCCTTTATAAAAGCATGATTGCTCCTCACATGCTTGCTTACTCAATTGTCATGTTGGCTTAATGGAACAATTGCATACGTGACTCTATGTTTATTATTGCACTGTTGGAATCCTTCTTTGATCACTATGCCTTATCACTTGTTAATAATATGTCTATGCTCCATGACTCACCACATAATTATCTGTAGTTATCAAGTGTATAATACATATCTAGTAACCTCATATTCGACTGTATCTATCGGAATTACTGCCTTGATGACATAATATGATTCTGTGCTCCTCGATTCAACTCATATGTGACCATTATATAATCATAGCATTTGAATCTGGTTCGATATGACCATCAGTGCCTTGAGGAATTGATTTTTTGGATAACCTGAAATTCTATATTAAGAGTTCATTCTCATTAGTCTTGTATAGCTAGTTTCCTCCTTAGGAATTATGTGGCATTGCATCTCACTTAGGCATCTTTATTGATCATGAATATCAAACTTTATCCTTGTCCTGTTTCACTCCTTGAATTTTGCATTATTGTTTGTGATTTGTCACTCCCTCTGTCCTAGATATGTCATCATATACCATGGAATGAATTTTGCATAGCTCCCCCCCTTCAAACATGCTGTAACTCGCCTGTTCTCTTTCACCTTGGCTGCTGTTTTCGTTGTTATTCCATGATATATTAAATATCGTGTTCAATTAATGCATTACGTTGACTGAAATTGGGACTGGTACTGCTGGTTTGAAAGTTTGTACTTTGGAGAAGAAAAGTTGATTACTCTTTGTAGTTTAATCGAGCAAAACTGCTAGCTATTGGCAGGAATGATATTGTGCTGCAATTATTAGTGCTTTGCCTTGCTAACACAAAGGATATGAACTGGAAACGTGACTGAATACCATGAATATCCCTCTTGAATTCAGTAGATATTTGTATGCCATGTCTAGGCTCGACATGTGTTGTGTGTTGCCAGTGTACTTAATCTATATTCCGAGCATCTCCACGTGAATGAATTAGCAGGTCCTGTGCGTAGCCTATATTATCACTTGCTGTTGTTTGAATTCTGTGCGTTGCTGCAAGTATATTCCAGTTGGTTATGTATATTACGTACATTGCTGGTATACCTCTATATGAAACAGTTATGAATATGTATACAAGAAGTATACTTAAATATACATAGTATATACACAATCCGCTGATTTGTTTTTTTTCGAGTTTATATTTCATATGTCTAACATTATTTATTGATCGTATACTAATTCTTTTTTTTTTATGCATGACCATCGCATACGAGTCCGAGGGACTCGTCTTCTTCCGCATTTAACGATGGGCTAAAGCCCAACGTAATTTCTCCCGAGTCGTTCGTCATTCAATCCATCCACAGCAAAATGAAATATTCTGGGCCAAAGCCCACACAGCAGCAGTCCGGAAATAGGCTGAGCTCATTTAGCTTATTGGCTTTCCTATTTTTATTTTGTGCATTTAATTTGTATTATGCAACTAACTCTTTGTTTGTTTTGTTTTCTTAGTTTAGATAAATCCTAATGAATTAGGAGGTTAGTTTTAGTAATGGGTAGTTAGTTTAAGGAAGACTAACAATTAATTCCATAAGTTAATACTATTCTTTTTTCATGTTTCATTTTTATTTGGGATAATTGATTTGCAAAATGGCATGACTATATATTCTAAATGAAAAGAATCATATTTTCTTCTTATTATCTAAACATTTCAAAAACGTCACTAATATGCAAGTATAAACTCAAGTATATTTTATAGATAACTCTTCAAGTTTGAATCAATCATGCATATTTTTAACTAAGCATAATTAATAAGAAAACTCACTTCCCTTTGAATTCTATTTATAAGCTTAGATTTTCTATATTGCTGCATTCACATAAAGTTCAAAATTGCTAAATCTCTTCTCAAAAGCTATTATTTACGGGCAAAATCGTTATATTTCCTACAAGTCTTATCTTAAATACCATTTACTATATTTCATATAAAGTCTCAGCAACATTTTGAGTTTTATTTAAATAGCATCTAAAATCCTCTTTATGCAAGATATCTTTTACAAATTTTATTTCTAATTAGCATCTTATTTAAAGCCTTAGCAATATTTATAAGTTTTATTTAAAATGGCATTTAACGTCCTTTTTTTAATACAAATTCTCACCTTAATTAATTAGCCTAAGTTTGGTCGGATAACCGTAAGTTAACGGATTCTAAAGGATGCCTAACCTCTTCCCTTTAGGATAATATAGAGCCCTTACCTAGAATCGTATTGGTTAAGCAGACTATTAATTGAGGTTTAGTTTTGACTTTGCCTTAGCTAACCTCTGGGTGTCCTAATTCACCGTTAAATTAATTAGGTGGCGACTCCTTAAAATAAAACAAATAGGAATCACCAATATGTCATACTGCTAAATCAACCCGGTTAAAATGGGGTGTGACAGTAGCAGTTGCTACCTTCTTTGGTTCCTCCAACTCCCCCACGGCCTCAAAGTATTGTTCAACGTCAAAAATGAAATTTTCAACTTCCTTGGCATTCCGAGCACCGTGGTAGGCCTTTGGCTCCGGTATCTTGATTTTCTGGGGCATAGGCGCATGATTTCCAGCGGCCCCACCCTGATTTCCTCCTCCTCGGAGCACTCCATTTAGGGTCGCTTGAAAGATATTAAGCTGGCCCGTCAACTGATCAATAGTTTGTTGCATCGCAGCTATGTTAGCTGCATCCTCAGCCCTTCCTTGTCGCAACTCCTCCACAGTATGTCGTGTTCCCTCAAAATCACGACTCATGTGCACGATGTCGTTGCTAGCCATCGTTGTCTTACGGTCTAGGTCATTCATCCTTTCATCCATTCTGGCCCTCAGACCGGGCACAGTATCATTAGGCTGTCTCAGTCCCTTGACAGCTGCTTCGAGGTCCGCAACGTGTTCCCCTTGAGTCCTCACCATGGCTGGTGACAAAACCCGTCAAAACTTTTTCCTTCGTTTGCTAGCCAACCCAAAACATGGCTCTGATACCAACTGTTACGCGGCTCCTTCTTGAGATGTTTAGAAGGGCGACGTAAGGCTAAGTAATCCGACTTCCGTGTGATCACTATCCGCCAACCTGAGGTCCCCTCTATACGCTAGACTAGATTGTCAATGCCGTGTAGGAAAACCGTGTCGTCAACAATTTGCAATGAGAGAATTGAAAACGGAAATGCTTGCTTGTATTAACAGAGAATTGATTACAAGAGAGCTGGCGTGTTCGAGGTGGAGAGAACACCTTTGCAGAAGATTTGAATGCTTTTTGATTTCACCAACTATATCCCCCCTAATAATGCTTTAAAAATAAAAACCCAAGTTACAGGAGTAGACATAAAAAAGCTAGAGAATCATACTACAAGAACAAAAACTAAACTACTCTATATTTACATCAAAAGTGACCTAAACTAAAGCACGTCCATTACAGCATCTTCGGATCATGGCACTGTCGTGCGCACCGGGGTGCGGGCACGGTCTGGCGCGCGTGGGTGCAGGCTGTCGTGCGCGGGCGCGCGAGCGCGCGAGCGCTGGCTATCGGGCGCGCTAGGGCGCAGACGGTCGGGCACTGCGCGCGGGCTGCCTGGCATGGGCGCATGGGCGCATGGGCGCTGACTACAGGCAAGCGTTGAGGGCGCTGCTTGCTGATGGGCGCTTTGGGCACTACCGGCTGATGGGCTCGGTCATGAGCAACCGATGGGGCGACATTGACATAGGCGTTCTTGTAGCTTGGTGCGACCGAGACCACGGGGTCGTCCATGACACTGGGGCCATGGGGTGCGACCAAAGGGTCATTGGGCATATCGGTAAAGCCACCCATGACAGTACTTATGAAGCCATTTTGACGAGCCAAATGCCTCTAGATAGTTTAAGTCAGCAATTTGACGGGCAATGGTAAATATTCAGTTTTTACAATATTATTATTATTATTATTACAATATTATTACAATATTATTATTATTATTATTATTATTATTATTATTATTATTATTATGTGTAGTGGCACTTGAATGCTACTAATGATGTCGATTATATTATTTAGGGGTTATACACCTGATATGGATCATATCGGACGGTCTCCTCAATCGAGATGAAGGAATCAGGTTGGAACATCCTCAGCCTATCCAACAACTCAAAGAGAGAATGTGGTGGTTGCACCAAATTATAGGCAAAGGCCTGATATGGATGGTCCGGATTATCCGAATTACTATCGGTATATCTATTTTTTTAACATCAATAGTGTTATTTGATGTGTAGTAGTTAAAACACCCTAATTTCTTATGTAGGGAGAATGTGGTGGTTGCACCAAATTATAGGCAAAGGCCTGCTATAGATGGTCCGGATTATCCGAATTATATAGTGACATCATGTAGCGATAGTGAGGAAATACCTAATGCGGATGAAAGTGTCAATGAGCAAAGTGACGATGAGATTGAGGTTGGAACTAATCCTCAACATCAAGTAGAACTGCTGCAAGACATGATGGACAGTCTGGCACACGAAGAAGAACTGAATTCACAGCAACCATTTGAACAACCAGAGTCGACTCCGGTTCAGCCGCAAAGCCAATTTCAACAGCAAGAGTCGACACCGATTCAGTGGCATTCCGATGAGATCCCCTATCTTGATCATCTTCAAGATCGCCCAGATGCCTTTGTCTTTACTAGGGATGATGATTATATTCGGCGAAGTTTGTGGAAAGAGCCAGTGGATCTTTTAAAACAAAAAGCTCATATTGAAAAAGGGATGATTTTCAGCTCGAAAAAATCATTGCAAAGGGCTGTTAAGATTTATTGCATCCAGGGGATGAGGGAGTTTAAAGTTGACGATTCCACACGAAAACTTTGGCGATTGGTCTGCAAGCGAAAATATCAAGGCTGCGAATGGATGCTCCGTGGTAAGGAAACTGCTGAAAAGATGTGGACTATTTCAAAGTTCTACACAAAGCACACTTGTGATATGGGTGACCTCCCAGATGATCATTGCAATCTAGATACCAATATGATTACTCGTGTGTTAGTTGGCGACATTGCAAAAAACCCAAGGTATCCCCTTCGCCTATGTTCATTTTATTTTTGGTGTTAATATAATGTTCCTCGTTGCTATATGTTGATTCAACTTTTTCAGGTACCCTATTAAAGATTGTATTACAGCCGTCCTGAAAGTATATAGCAAAACTATTACTAGGAGGAAGGCGTATCTTGGGCGTAGACGTGCACATGAGATGGTCTACGGCAATTAGAAGGGCTCTTTCAAGAAGTTGCCGAGATACATGGCGGCTCTACAACACTTCAATCATGGTGCTGTTGTTGAATGGAAGCTCAAATCGAAACCTGGTGTGCCCGGTCATATTTTTGATTTTGTATTTTGGGCATTCAAACCATGCATTGATGGTTTTGCTCATTGTCGGCCTGTAATATCAATTGATGGAACACATGTGTACGGGAAGTATGACATAAAGCTGCTAATAGCAGTTGGAATGGATGCAAATGGAGCTATATTCCCTCTAGCTTTTACAATTGCAACTAATGACAGCATTAGTACGTGGGTTATGTTTTTGGACTACTTAAGGCAACACGTTATTAAGGATCGCATGGGAATCTGTGTGATATCAGATAGAAATGCTGGCATATTGCACAATATGTTCAATTTGCAGGGGTGACAGCCACCGTTTGCCTACCATCGTTATTGTTTAAGGCATTTGAAGGCAAATTTCCAAAAGGCATATCGAATCCCAGCACTTTGCAATTGGATGTGGGCGGCTGCAACAGAGCATCAGGAGAAGAAGTTTAACCTGCAGATAGACATTATTAGGCGGGAAAATGAGGAAGCCTTCCACTGGTTGAATGCAATTGATAAAGACAAATGGACATTACACCAGGATGAAGGTAGGTGATGGGGTATGCTGACAACAAATAGCTCTGAGTCATTCAATGGCTGGTTGAAATCTGCACGCGGACTACTGGTCACCGCAATGGTGAGAATGACATTTAAGCAGGTTGTGGAGCGGTTCGTCACTAGATCAAAAGAGGCCAAAGCATATGCAGCAGAAGGTCTAACGTGGATGCCAAACCCGTCAAAACTGTTCGAGTACCACAAATATAAGGCTCAGAAACATGACCGGATGGAGTACAATCCTGCAGAGCGCATATTTGAACTCACAACAAGTGTGTACCAAGGTAAAGGAGGTAACGTCCACACAATTTGTGAGATTCCAAGAACATGCACATACGGCAAGTGGCAATCATATCACATGCCATGTTCTCATGCCTTCAAGTGTTTTATCACAATGGGAAAGAACACCTCCTCGTACATGGCTGAGGAATATACAGTTGAATATTATGCAAGAACGTATGCTGGAAGGTTCTACCCACTTGGCAGTGAGAGTTATTAGCCACCGGATCCATTTTCAATGGTTGCAAATAAAGCATTTATCCGTAAATTCAGAAAGAGTGCATACTCGCGTATTTATAATGAAATGGATGTTCCACCGGGGAGATACACTCGAAAATGCTCATTTTGCAATTATGTTGGTCATGATAAGCGCAAGTGTCCCTTACGGCATGGTGGTCAAACTACATCTCGCGGTGGAAGTACCTCTCGTGGTGGAAGTACCTCTAGTGGTGGTGGCACATTTAGCGGTGGTGGCGGAAGATCAACTCAAGGGCATTAATTGATGAATATTTTTTAAGTTTTTTTCTTACTTTGATGATTGTATTTAAAAAGTTTGGCTTTCTCATTAATTAGTATGTTAAGTATTTTCATCCACTCAAGGTTATGAATGAATGATGCAATTTAATTAATTTTTTTTTTTGTATGAATGCTGCCATTTTGACTAAAAAAAATTAATTATTAATGAACAAGTTTAAATATTCGTAAAGAACTTAAAGCTAATGACACCAAGCCTTCAAACGAAAATGGCATTCGAGCACTTTTCAACCACTAAAACGGCCATCCGGAGATTTTCTTATCCTTGATGTGTTGATCCTACCTTATTAATCGCACAAAAATAAGTAGGGTTCTATACAAAATATTGAAGTTTCGGGGTCCCGAAGCATGATTAATCTATGGTCAAAATACGTTAAAAAGTGTAAAGGAAGAAGGGTTAACCAAAAGGGTCAAAAAAAAAAAAAAAAAAAAGAGGCACTATAGCGTAGTAAATTACTGCGCTATAGCACTTAACGGAGCCGTTCCCGTTAAGTGCTTTAGCGCAGTAAAGGCATTTTGATAACTTTTTTTTTATCGAGTATTTTGGTTCAAACTGTTTTTTTTGGGCCATTTTGGTTCCGGACTCATGAATTTTGGGTCGGACCACATTAAAAAAAGGTCCAACTGCAAGCTGTAGTTTGTGGACTGCCTCAATTTTCTGATCATGGGGACCTCCTTCATCTTTCTTAAAAATTTCTTCATTTTCTGAACCGCGTTGCCAAGAATCTCCCCTACTCTTGGAAACTATTCATCTTTTAACCCATTAATAATTGATGAGTTCTGAGAGTAGGGGGACATAGAATTATAAACAGAGACCTATATTTCCCCTATCAAATGGGTGCTTCTCCATCAGTTCCACAAAAATCAATACACGAATTCACCGTCAAGGTAATACTCTTACAAAATCATCTTGTTCATTTTCCTCTCTTATCAAGGCATTATCATTCTCGTATGTACGGGCGGATTTAGATGCAAAAAAATTACAGGGTAGATTTTCTGTGTTTATATAGTTTATTAACTTTTGAATATCTTGAACAAATGCAAAAAGTATCTCAAGTGGTATAGAGTGTTCAAAATTATTTGTAACATCCTAGGTTCGATTCCTGGGACAACATTATTTTTTACATTTAGCTTTTGTTATTTTTTTCAAACCCTTTGAGTGAAAATCTTGAATTCATCACTGCTCATATGTTATCTTTTGTTTCTTCATCTTGTTTTTGGGGTTGTTTCCAATTGACAGGATAGCAAAGGAAAGGATGTAGACCTCAGCATCTACAAAGGAAAAGTGCTTCTTGTCGTTAATGTTGCTTCCAAATGGTTTCCACTTTCCCCTTCTTTTTCATTTTTTGATATAAGTTTCAAACTTTAAGCTTTACTGTATTAATTTCTACGTATTGGTTAGTTATTCACGCCCATGTTTCTACTTTTTGTGTTTGTTTTTCTCACAACATTTTTTGTATTGTTCTTATGATATATTTACGTCCTTGCGCATATGGTGATGGTGTGCGTGTTTGTTGTAACAGTTCATTCACAAACTCAAACTATACCCAGTTGACTGAACTCTACAACAACTACAAGGATAAAGGTGATTTATACGTTATAAGTGTATACATCATTTGACCCTATTTTTATCTGAAGATGTGATTGTTACTGACTATACATGATGACATAGTCATAATCATATTAAATGTAATGCACTTGGCTCATTATTTTTATCTGAAGTATGTTTATCACTCTGTACACGCGCCAACATATATGTATATTTTAATTTTAAAATCAGGCTTTGAGGTCTTGGCCTTCCCTTGCAACCAATTCTTGAAACAGGAGCCAGGGACAAGTGAGGAAGCACAACAATTTGCTTGCGTAAGATTCAAGGCAGAATATCCCATTTTCCAAAAGGTAAGATGACAAAAATGATAGTAGTATCTTTTATATTTATTATTGAGACCTTTTCACCTATTGACATCGATTTAGTTATTGTTACAATTGCACTGATGCTCTTAGTAGTCTCTTAGGGTGACAAAACCAGCTCACAATTTTCTCCATTGGATGCTGAAAATGTACAAATATACAAATCAACTAGAACATAATACTTGTAAAAAGCATCTCTGTCCGACCTTGATGCATTTTGAATCCAATCATTCCACTGTTTATGATGGCATCATTTCCAGTTATTACTTCTTGTTCATTGTTTACTCTTTACTTTTGTTCAAACTTTTTAAGAGTAAGTTTCATATGTGCTGCACCCAAGGGTGTGGCCCAACATTCAATAAAGCTGGACTCAACACCAGAAGAGACCAGGGTTTGAATCCAGCAGAGGCAGGTAAGATATACAATTTCTTCCTATCTGCCGATTGAAGAATTACTTGGAACGTGCACTGGTGGGAGGATATAGGTACCTAGTGGGATAGTCATGGTGCGTGTAAGTTGGTCGTTTGTCGGGTGGCCCAGACAAAAGAATCTCAATTTGTCTTTGCTGTCTACTTATTATCTCTGTTAAAACTTTTCCTTAGTAATCCTCGTTTGTGTTTGATGTTTGCTTTTTAACTTACGTATTTCTATACCATATGTCAATTTTTCACTTTGGATCCTTTCTTGTTGCCATATAGTCATTGTAGCATTTGATATCAGTTACTTTGCAGTATCTGTTTTTAATTCTATTGGTGAGTATTTTAGTTTTAGAGTTTTCCTACTGAAAACTTATCATTTTGCTAGATTCTTCTCAAAGAAAACTTATCATTTTGCTAGATTAAATCTTGTTACAAGACCGAAAAGCTGATCAAATGTATTCGAATTGATAGCCATTGTTGAAAATGGATTATCTCTTTACCATTTTGGTGCGGGACTTCCCTAATCTAATTCTGTAGACTCGGCACAGATCAGCAGGAACTGTTTATAGGCATTGTGTGTGGTAGTAATTGCTTTTTTTCGCTCTGCTCCTTTACTTTTTAGCCATTTGTATTCATTTTCTTTCGGTATTTCAATTTAAAGGCAATAATTTAAGTTCTTCAATTATGTTGTATCATTGAACATGTTTCACCTTTTACCAGAAGTTGGAAGGACCTTTTAGCATTTCATGTATTAGTCAGTCTTGTATATCAAGATTTTGAAGAGTCTATCTCAGCTGGTTATTGAGAATAACTTTAATTGTTTTATTGCACTCTTGTGGACCTAATAACAAACTTGTAAGTCAAACTAGGTTCCAGTTAATGGTCCGGACGCAGCACCCGTCTACCAATTCCTCAAATCAAGCAAAGGTGGTTTTCTTGGTTCCAGCATCAAATGGAATTTCACCAAATTTCTGATTGATAAGGAAGGGAAAGTTATCAAGCGTTATGGCTCCACTACTACGCCCTTGGCAATTGAGGTTTTCCTCTCTCTAAACACAGAAGTTTATGTGGTTCTGCTTGCCCTTGCCTTTTCATCTCAAATCTTTTAACAATTCTCCACTAGGATGATAAAAAACTTATGTCCTCTATGGTTGTTTTTTTCCTAATGAAGCTAAAATACTGATTCCTGCAAGCCTTTCTTCTATTCGAATGGCCATGAGCCCATGATTGGTTGGACGAGATAATTTTATGGACAAATTTATCCAGAGCTTACTTGGTCTCATGGGAAATGAACCTATCCAAGATCTTTATCTTGTTAACATTTGCATAGAATTTTCATTTCAATGTAGTAGTAGAAAACATGCCTTGATCAGTGCACTTGCAGTTTAGAATTTTCCAGTCAGGTTGAGGAGGCTTCAAGTTGCTGCCATCTCTTCTCACTTATATAATGTTCATTTACTTATTTCTTGATAAGCAAGATCCCCATTATCTCATGTGCTAATGGAAGATTACTAGATTTACTGAAAGATAATTTTGGTTGACTCCAAATCAAGAAGCTAATTTAGTGCCCTTTACGAGGTTCATGTACATCCTCTGAGGCGTTTTTGAGTCATTCTTGGTTTTACTTGCAGGCTGATATCCAAAAAGCACTAGGGGAAGGGTGAGAGGCTGTCAAGTTCAAACACTTCAGTTGATGAGCTCATTTTATATAAATAAAAAACAGAGAATGGAGATATCTTGCATATTCTGTTTGTTCAACCTGCATGTGCTCTTGTATGTCTGGGGTTCAGTTTTTGCATGTCTCTTACCTCCCTATTCCTATCTCATCAATGTAAATTATATTGAATACAATATATGGTCTCTGTTTCATGGTACAAAAAATGTAAATTATACTCCCTCTGTTTCAATTTGTTTGAACCTATTTCCTTTTTAGTCCGTGCCAAAATAAATGACCTCTTTTCTAATTTGAAAACAAATTCACTTTATGAATGATTTACAGCCACACAAATCAATATTATATTTATTCTTGGGCACATTCATGGTGAGAACCTCTCAGAGTTGCAGCTAATATTAAAGATATCAGTTTGCTGTTTAAACTGTCCAAATATAATACTACTAACAATATTCAAATGATTAAAGATTTTGGTTACAAAATGATCAGAAGAATTTTATTTAATAGTAAGATGTTATATAACCAAACGTAACAAAATGAGTCATACTACATTTAATCTTTTAGGAGGTTAATTAAGCTCTATATCCCCTCCTATATATCTTATCTTATTGTCTATGAATATAGTAATAGGAGTCTGTCAAACTCCATGCGACATGATGTTTTAATAATAAAACAGAAAAAACATAATCATCTGAACATACTTCTGTTATGAAGGTAATGAGATATGAGCATCATGGAGATTGCGGTGACTTCTGATCATTTTCAGACCGCGGTGATTTCTCATCATTTTCAGACCGCGGTGATTTCTCATCATTTACTACCCTAATCGACGAACTACACGTGAAAGTGACACTGCAAGCTGGATCAACCACAGCAGTATACTGATGGATAGGCCTGACAAGGAAAGTAGGCAAATGAGCCAATAGGGCACAAACACATTCGCTATCGACCGTTCTCATCCACCTGCAACATTCTTCTTCTGCAGGAGTTTCTACGTGGGGCAGGCTCGGAGGAGAAGGAGGTAACGGTTCTGGTGAGGGCGCGGGTGTAGAGTCAGGTACAGGTGCTGCTGGAGATGGTGGAGGCAAAGGAGAATATGGCAAAAATCGACATGCATTGTTCACAAGTGCAAATTGGTGGAGACAAAGTGGACGATTGACAATAGTGGGCCAAGGCATAAACTGACAATTTGATCCTCCTAGGTGAATTACTAGGAATAACAAAGTTGAAACTATTCCTTGGATCATGTTCTGTCTGTTCATTTTGCTTGTTATGTTTGTCACTAATAACAATGAGAAAGTAGATATATATCCTTCATTGATCCTATGTTACTTATATAATGACAAAGTTGCATACATAATCTTTATATGTTCTCATAGTTAGGTAATTTTTTTCTGGTTTTGCAAGTAAAGAAGACTAAAGGGGGTGAGTAGGACTCACTCTTTTTATGTTAACAACACTTCTTTAATCAGCTGACGATAACTTAGGGGTATACAAAACAATTGAAACACCTAAAAACATCCTAACTGGCCGTAAAACTGAATTTCTTTTACGTACTCGTAGAATTCAATTACATTTGACTAATAATAATAGGATTCAAGATATATTCTCGGCAGTGTATAGTTTTTTATCACTATTAAAATGAATTTTAACCTTTGATAACATGTTAGTTATCATTTTTACCATATTATCAATTAGTGTATTGAGAGATTTACCTTTAATTATCTAATAGGTGATCTGATTATGTGAATATTATTTACGCATTAGTGTAAAAATGGTAAATGACTTGCTATCACAAGTTAAATTAAGTACATTGTAATTGCAAATAATATTTGCACCATTAATGTAATTTAACTTGCAGATTACAAGTTACAAAGACTATATACTACGCCTTTTGTCCCAATTTATGTAATGTTTTTCGTTTCCCGAGATTCAAACTGATGAACTTTGACCAACATTTTAAGATGTATATTTTCACCAAATTCATATGAGAAAAGTTGCAACTTATAGTACTTCTCATGTAGTTTTCAAATATATAAATTTTCATGTTAAAATGTTGAGTTAATCTAATCCAATTTAACTGTAAAGTTTAGTCAAATTGACTCTCGAAAAGCGAAAGTGCCACATAAATTGGGACGGAGGATTATCATTTTTTCAAACTAAAAAAGATAATTATTAAGAATTACCTACCTATACTTATCTTTTAAGTAGTATATACTCCATGCAACTTTACCATTGTGTTTTCTCAAGGCCACAACGTTTCATGCACAGTGCGTGCATGTTAGCTAGGTCAGACTAACAATATTTTTGCATCCTTATCCAGGGAAATTCTTCGAAGTACCACAATTAAATTTTCAAATTTACGTTTAATGACATGTCTTTACAATTTAAATACAAGTTCCGAAAATCTGCATTTTCTCATAAATTTTGTATCTAGTCAAACAATGCGGCGACAAAAATAAAATAAAATGAAGGAAGTAGTACGTTCTTACTGTCTTCACGTCAATTTTGATAATCTGAAGCAGATCAAGTTGGTGACAGTCTTACCAGCTGAAAGCCTGAGAGTGACATACATTGAGGAAGGCCAAAGCCATAGATGGACCTCTGAATTTGTTCTGATTTTCCATTTAGATCCCCCAACTGAAATGTTGACCATCTGAACCCCTGAACATAAGATAAACTGTGTCATTTGAACCCCTCGTGCCAGCTGGGCACACGTGTGAAGCTCACTTGCTATGACATGGAAAGTAGACCAATAAAAATAAGCCATGTCAACAAAAAAAAAAATTTAAACAAAAACTCTATTTTAAAATCTATTTAAATAATTAAAAAAAATTGAAGAACCCAACCCATCCTCTCCGATAGCCCACTTCACCGCCGCCACTGCCCCCGCCGCCGGCGCTTCAAAAATTTAAATAATTAAAAAAATGGTGTCGTTTTTCCTCGGAGATTTATTTAAATAGATTTTGAAGTGGAGAAGCGGCGGCGGCGGTGAAGTGGGATATCGGAGAGGATGGGTTGGGGTTTTCAATTTTTTTTAATTATTTAAATAGAGTTTTAAAATAGAGTTTTTGTTAAAATTAATTTTTAATGATTAAAAATTTTAAAAAAGAAAGCGGCGGCGGTGGAGGAGGCAGTGGCGGCGGTGAAGTGGGCTATCGGAGAGGATGGGTTGGATTTTTCAATTTTTTAAAATTATTTAAATAGAGTTTTTGTTAAAATTAATTTTTAATGATTAAAAATTTAAAAAAAGAAAGCGGCGGCGGCGGAGGAGGAAGCGGCGGCAGTGGCGGCGGTGAAGTGGGCTATCGGAGAGGATGGGTTGGGTTTTTCAATTTTTTTAATTATTTAAATAGATTTTAAATAGAGTTTTGTTAAAATTAATTTTTAATGATTAAAAATTTTAAAAAAGAAAAAATTTGGTCTCTCACGCTCTATTTAAAGCAGTGATCTTCACGCGTGTGCCCAGCTGGCACGAGGGGTTCAAATGGCACAGTTTATCTTATGTTCGGGGGTTCAGATGGTCAACGTTTCAGTTGAGGGGTCTAAATGAAAAATCAGGATAAGGTCAGGGTCCATCTATGACTTTGGCCATTGAGGAATAACAAAATTATGTTTATGCCACAGGTGGACATATAAGAATGTTATCTCCCAATCCCAGAACTGCCAATGCCACTGGAGTACAATTTTTTTAATTGTAGGTACAAATTAATGCACAACTTGCTAATCTCTCTTTCTTATCTAGCTAACTAAGTGTTGGATCGAAATAACATGGCGTCATGCGGAAGCTAACAATTGCAAATCTTCAACGATGATAAATCAGACAACAACAAAAATATACTAAAAAGTTATAATATTATAATATGATTTAGGCAAGTGACCTACGTATTGAAAAAACTCATATAAAAAAAAACATTAAAACTATGAGAGAATAAATCTCCCCTTAAACGAAACTCTTTTAATGACTACATTATGGATGTTTTTCTGTGTATTCTATTGCATGAGAGAGATTCTTCAATAAATAGAGGTCTGAAACTTTTTCCATCGAGAAAAGGACTAGCCAACTATGAAAGAGAATTATATTCTCCATTTGGAAAAAGTAAAATCAATTATGGTAAACTCTTTAATTTGCACTTCCTTCAAGAAAAGGTAAAATTCAAATATGATAAGAAAATTAAGCCAAAACCCTAACGGTAAGATGCTTCTGTCATATCCAAAGTATCTCTGTTAATGTCTGTCCCATCATTACAATTCCTATAATTTTCACGCAAGAATTTAGTGACAATGTTTTTGCTCTGTCCCACCACCAAATTCTTCCATAATTCTTCTGCCACCTCTTTCTCCTCCTCATTTCCTCGTTTTTTCAACGTGATTTCTGTTGCATCCAGTCGATGTACATTCCATCCCTTAACATTTGTCAAACGATTTATCTTCTCTAACTGCTGGCTTGCTAATTTACAGTTGTTAATCTTGACTTCGTTAATGGCTTCTTCAAGTAGCTTAACACGTGTCTCCGCGTCGACGGACTTCGACAATTCAGCCCGGAAATAACGATCGAATTCTGGGACACCAATTGCTTTTCGAATGCCTCTTGAGTAATCTTGATTCCTTGGATTGAACATGTTTCTTACCTCGTTGACCATTCCTTTCTCCACCATTTTGTCCACTCGTTCAGACAAATAAGAATTTAGTACGTGCATGGACACGTCGACCCAAAGGAAACAAAAGTCGTACCTGGTTAAAACGTAATTAGATACATAAATAAAAATATGTTCTCTTGGATAGTTTAACCGTTTGGATGACATTGTAATATGAGTCTGTGTTTGAGTTATATGTTTATATTAAATTAAAAAAATTAAACTAAATGCATACGGGCAGGGGCGGATCCACGTTGAAGTGAGGGTGTTCACCCGAACACCCTCAGCAAAAAATTATATTGTATATATAGGGTGAATTTTCTGTATTTATATGCATATATTAACTTTTGAACACCCTCGGCAAAAAATTACAGTGTATATTTAGCTTCTTCTTTTTTCCGAACACCCTGGATGAAAATTCTAGATCCGCCACTGCATACGGGATGTGTTAAAAAATGAATAAGGGCAATTCGCAGGAATGCCCTTATTTTGGGGTGGTTTTTAATTTTTGTCCCTCAAATTGGTGGTCTTTAATTTTCATCCTTCGCCGAATACCATGAGGTTTGGAGTTCGAATCCCGGCTCGGTAAGAAAAAAAATATCGCAAGACAGAGTTTTATGGCAAACCTAGGCTAATTCGGGCCAAAGTTAGGTCTGCAGGAAGAATTTTGCCTGCGAAACTCTGCCTTACGAATCCAAATTCTTCCTTAAGGCAGAGTTTCGCAGGCAAAACTCTGCCTTGCGAATCCAAGTTCTACCTAGCAAATTTTTGTAAAATTTTTGACTGAGCAGGGGTTCGAACCCGGAACCTAGAAGTTTTAAGCGAAGAGCAAAAATTAAAGACCAGTGCATTTGAAGTAGGGGTGTCAATGGTACGGTTCGGGCGGTTAATTTATAAAATTTATACCGTATCAATTTTTCGGTTATTTCATTTTGTAGAACAAAAATTAGACTTTTCGAAACCGTCCCATCATGTCAGTTTCTCTTCAATATCGGTACGGTTCAGTTAAGTTTTGGGTTTTTTTTTTTTTTAAAGAACATCATGTTATAGTCACTAGCTAGTAAAAGTTAAGACACAATATCATACATATATCTATAGGACTTTGACAAAAACTCTCTAGATATTTTTACTGATTAAAAGGTGATGAATCAAGAAAACATGAAAGACGACAAGAATAGAGATTGATTCCACTATTTTACAGTAGTGTAAAATAATGTTAAGCAAAAACAAATATATTTTAGATCGTACGAGGGGGGAAAATCAATGAAGATGAGACTTAAGAACTGAGACTACTAAGATTGAGTATCGACTAAGAGAGTTTAAAATCATACGAGAGGAAAAATATCTAATATTTTGTAGCTTTCTATCCAAAATCGTTGGAGTACCTTGTAGCTTACTAGTTACTACTCGAGATGCTAGAACTAATTTAAGTTCAATAGGATTAATATAATAGGTTTCAGAGTTGAAACTTTAGATGTTAATTATGTTGCAGGCTTGTAGTCATTTTCATCATCCCAAACCCAAGACAAAAAATTTAATATTTTATTATATGTAAATTTAATATATAAAATATATTTTACATATATATACTTATTCGATTCGGTTCGGTATTTTTTCAGTTTATATTTATAAAATTAAAAACCAACCTAATTATTCGGTACAGTTATAAATTTATATAAAAACCGACTGTTTTATTAAAAGAAACCTAAAAATCGGTTCGGTATGGTACAGTTCGGTCGGTTAAGTCGATTTTTTGAAAATCATTGACACCCCTAATTTGAGGGGCACTCCGCACAAAAAATGAATAATTAAATGTTGTAATTTGTGAAAGGGTTTATTTGCACCATATAGCCTTTTCTGGAGCTACTCTTTAAATTTTGTTCTCTTTTAATCCAGTGTGAAATTTTTTTGCCTTTAAAAGTAGTTGAAAGAAATTTTTTTAGACAAATTTATTAGCTCACTAGACAAATGGGGGACATAATATAAAGTGTGGCCTCAAAAGGCCATTCATACAAAATCCCCATAAAAACGTGTCCTCCAAAATAGTTTAAACTTTTAATTTAGATGAAATAGTCACACAATTTCAACAATACCTTGTAGATAACTCGTAAATTTTATCATAAACGAGTGCCTCGATGAACGAATTGGATCCTCCGGCGATGATGGGGAGCTTTCCACAGTCGGTTATGGAGTCGATAGCAAGTGAAGCCATGTTACAAAAGTTGTTGGCCGTAAACTCATTGTGAGGATCAATAACACCTAGTAGATGGTGAGGTATCCCACAACGTTCTTCTTCGGTAATTTTGTTTGTTGCAATGTCAAGTCCTTTGTACACTTGTATTTTGTCGGAGTTGACAATTTCTCCTTTGAAATGAGTGGCTAGGTCGACTGAGAGTCTTGATTTTCCGGCGCCGGTGGCTCCCATCACCACCACAACCTTATCCATTTGCGGTGGTTGCCGATGATTCCTAATATGTAACAATGGCCACGTTTGGTTGCACATTATTGCAGATATTCTCATACCAATCATACAACGTAATTAAATTGTAAGAAAGTTCGTAATAAGAACTCTAGTGTTTCTCCTCTTTTAGATGTTTTGTATATCAACTGAATATATACCATGCATGTATGATGTATCTAGTCTACTTGTTTTCCGCAGCCAATGTCGAGTATTTATATGGTGGAGTATCAAGACCATTTGCATCAAATTTTGTTCGAATAATTTTATTGAGTCCGGAGCCAAAATGACATATTTTTGCAGCCATTAGACCAAAATAGGGTGTCTTTTTTTTTTTTATATACCATAATGGACATTTCGTTGATTATTCAACGAAATGCCCAGCATTTACTGTTCATAGCCGCAACAAAAAAATATATATAATTTCCTATTTCTTTTTTTATTCACGAAATACAAAAAAAAAAAAAAAAACACCTATTTCGTTGATTGTGTCACGAAATGCGAAAAAAAAAACAAATCAGTTTTCGTTTTTATTCACGAAATTAAAAAAAAAAATCTATTTCGTTGATTGTGTCACGAAATGCAAAAAAAAAAAAAAAAAAAAAAAAAAAAAAAACCTGCTATTTCGTTAAGCAGTTCACGAACTGCAAACAAAAAAAAAAATTGTTGCGGCTATGAACAGTAAATGCTGGGCATTTCGTTGAATAATCAACGAAATGCCCATTATGGTATAAAAAAAAAAAAGACACCCTATTTTGGTCTAATGGCTGCAAAAATATGTCATTTTGGCTCCGGACTCTAATTTTATTCTTATAATACTGCATCAAATATGATCGACTTTACAAAATTGGTAACAAACTTGCTGTCACGGATTAAAATCCATTATTTTACACTGTCAATTTATACAACATAAATCCAGCATGAGCGGATGCAACTTTTCTTTATCGAATTCATTTGAATCAAATACTTTTAATGCGGAACATATATAAATTTATTATATATAGTTGCCACAGAATAGTAAATATAAACTTATAATTTTATCAAAATATAACGAATTCAATGTTAAGAACATTAAAAGTTAACCCATAAAGCTTATATCTTGAATCGGCGTCTAAAAGTGAATTTTGCATTATATCTAAATTCAGTGGGATATAACACTTTTCACCTTTAAGTTATTCTGGCCCGAGTCGTTGAAAATGATATTGAAATTCTTGTTGTACGGAAGTAGAAGAATATTTTGTGGAGGTGGGTTGACGCTTTTGTGTGTTGATAAACTGACAATAGGAGAGAAACATATCCTCTTAAGGAGAGAGAGATAGAGAGAGAGAACTGACAAAAGGAGCAAACGGAATTTTATCCTTATCACTTTTAGGGTAAGTTTGTTTAACTCAAAGATAACATAAACAATTTCTTTAATTACTTTAATGAAATGACCATTGATACGCATGTTTGTGATAAGCATATGCTTACCAAATGGGAGTTAAATAATTTTAAAAGTAACCAATCAGATGATAAAATTAGAACTTGTGACAGCGCATGAACATGAAACAATGTACTCCTAGTTTATGTCTTACTCTGAGTAATTTGATTGGCATTTTAGTAATTTAACTAATTGTTTTTTATGTCATTTATTAAAGTTCAAAACTCCCTCTCGGCCCTCCACTTAACTGTGGTTTCGCGGTGGTCAAATTACTAAATTGGGAATTGTCCTCTAAGGAATAAATACCTTAGGAACAAAATGAAATATGATCATAAATAATTAGTGCTAATGGAATTCGAATCATGTTTTGCCGCTAATCCTCTTTTTTTTTTTTCAACCTTAACAAAGTTGACCGACTAGCTTATCCATGACCACGGGAAAGTAAAAAAGACAGATGCGGACGGTGAAATTTCAATATTCTAACCTTACTAAAGTCAATATTTTCACATCTGATTCCTTATCCAAGTGGGAGGTTGATATAGTTTCTTCACTCTTTCGCCATCGACTTTTCATTAACTAACGAGTGAATATACTAATCACTTGTGCTGGTGATTAGATGTTTTATCTTTTGTTTTTCTTAAACCACACCGAGTATTTTAATATACATGCATGGAAACACTTTCTACCATGAAGTTCTTTTGTCCCATTATTCAAACCCGAAATTTTTAATTAAAAATAGTGGAATCGCAACAAGTACAGGCAGCTCTAATATTTTAGTAAATATAGGCCTCTATCCTATTCGTGAAATCAGGCAAGATCTTATGATTCGCAAGCTAACTAATTAAACAAAATTAAGGAGTAATAGTGCTCTTAAAAAAGAAGAGACTTATTCTGGATAGAAAACATTCACTTATTTAATTTGATCATCCCCACCCCGCACCCCAACCCAACTAGAAGTTTTTTGATTTATTGGGTTCTTTATTATGGTGGATAACAATTTGTTCATTTTGTAATATATGGCCCAAGTTAAACCTACTGACAAACGTATCTACGCGATCAAGAGGTACAATTGAAAGATTCACTCGGCTATAAACCTTGTAAACTTGTTTTGAATTGGCCTTTTGAAGTTTCAAGGGACAACACAGAAACAATTAGCTCGTTACACATTAAGGGCTCGTTTGGTATAACGGATAAGGATAAATAATTCTGGGATTATATTTGAGATGAATTTATCTCACGTTTGGTTGGGATAAAATGATGGTATAACTAATCCCGGGATTAGTTATCCTGGGATTGTAGTGTTATTTTATCCCTGTGGGAGGGTGAAATAATTAATTCCGAAATAACTAATCCCAAAATAAGTTATCCTGTGATAACTGTTTCCACCCAAACGACCCCTAAAGGCTTTGTGTTTATTTACCGATTTCATGTGTTATTTTTAATGGTATGGTATACTAAAAACAAATTACTTAAACGAAAGGGTAGAATCACAAAATTATTATATTTCTACTATTAAGAAGCATGGGTTGGGGCTCCTTCGTCGTCCGTTGTGGGGCCCCTCCCACCTAAAACTTCTTTTTGTGACTAATTACTTTATATTTTAAGTTTTCCTTGTAATCTGTACTCCAAATTTCATTGCAAATCAAGTGAATAAGATAGAATTTAATTATTTTTTTATTTTTTTCTTACTCTAATGAATGTGAAAAAAATTGTGGGCCTCATATTAAACACCATGCGTATTCGTAGCAAACATTAATATAATAAAGTTTTAAAATACGGAGCACAAACTACAATGTTATATTAATCGTGTTTTGAACATAGTATCTCATATTGACAAAATCAAGCAATATATACAAAAAAAAAAAGTGAATTCCATATTAAAAAAATAAACAATGTCAAAAAAAAAGTGCAGACTTTGTATTCTTAGCAAACACTAATATAATAAAATTTTAGATACGGAGCATAAATTACAATGTTATATCAATCGTATTTTGAACATAATATATATATATATATTATATGCATAAAAATAGTGCAAACTAATAATGTCCAAAAAGGTAGGCCCCATACTAAATAACACCGAGCAATAAAAAAAGGAAGAAAAAAAGTGAAACTCACCACATTCAAACTCACGGGAAAAAAAAGTGGACCCCATATTAACAGAATCAAACAATATTAAAAAAAAAAGTGAATCACATATTAATAAAACAAACAATGTTAAAAAACAAATGCTTAGAAAATTAAACAATTAAATCAATAATGATGGACTTATTGCCACATGCGTATCAACCCATTAGTGGGAGCAAATGAGATTATTGTACAACAACATACTTAAAATACTCATATAAAAAAAATGGACCCACATTAAAAAAAAAGGCAACGTCAAAAAAAAAAACGTGCACCCTGTATACTAAAAAATCAAATAATATTCATGTAATTCCCAAAGTATCCCCATCAAGTCAATAATAGTGGATTCATTGTCACATGCATATTAACCCATTAATGAGAACAAATGAAATTATTGCACAGCAAAAAACATGGACCTCATATTATTACTTTTCTTCAAAATATTTAATTGTTGTATTTGCTATTCCGCCATGTCATTTATTTATTATATTTACTAAAATAAATATACCTAAAATATATATATTTAAAAAATAAGATACAATCTAATTACTTCTTTATTTTTATTCTTACTCTAATAAATGTGAAAAGAGATTAATATCAAAAGAAGATCAAATAATGAATAAGATAAATTAGTCAAATTATAATTCTAATTCACGTTTCCTTAAAATCATGCAAAAGACAACATGACAAGTAAAATGAGTTAAACCGAAAATATTTACTAAAAATTAAAAAATAGCATTTCTTCGTTTAAATAGAAAATTAATTTCTACTTTGTTTCGTTTCAAACGTGTAAAATTAATTTAATAATGTGAATTAGAATTATCCAAATTAAAATTTGATAAGAATAATAAGTATTTTACACTTTTAAATTAATCGAATTAAAATTAAAAATATCAACTGATGCTTAAATATTGCTATTATTTTATCTCAAAGAGAGGAAAATAATTTTCTTTTAAACAAGTCTTCTCTTTTAAAAAGTATTAATAAATTTTCGTAGCAAACACGAATAAAATAAAGTTTTAGATACGGAGCACAAACTACAATGTTATATTAATCGTATTTTGAACATAGTATATATATATATATATATACATTATTATTATTATTATTATTATTATTATTATTATTATTATTATTATTTAAACACAACTACATATATATAGATACACTATAATCCGAAGTGTTGAGCCCGTACGCAACACGAGCATAGGCCATCTAGTTAACTATATAGAAGAGTGAGTTGATCTCTTAGGATCGTCGTCGACATGGCTGTTAGTGGCCATTAAATTTAGTTTTTAGGACATATTGTCCTTTCACTCATTCTAACTATTTAGAAGAGCCGGTTGGGCTCCTTTTTCATCGTCCAACCGGCTTCTTTTTGGTCGTCATATATATTAAAAAACACGAGCCCCATATATATTAAAAAACAACAATTAATATTATAAAAAAAAATTGGGCTTTATATTAAACACTAACCAGTATTAAAAAAAAAAAAGTGGAACCCACCACATCTAAACTCAAGGGAAAAAAAAAAGTAGATCCCATATTAACAAAATCAAGCAAAGAAAATCAAACAATTAAATCAATAATGATGGATTCATTGCCACATGTGTATTAACCCATTAGTGGGAGCAAATGAAATTATTGTACAGCAACATACTTAAAATACTTATATATTAAAATAAGATAGAATTTAATTACTTTTTCATTTTTTTCCTTACTCTAATAAATGTGAAAAGAGATTAATGTCATAAAAGAAAAAAAACTATTAAATGGAGATCAAATAATTAATAAGGTAAATTAGTGAAATTATAATTCTAATTGACGTTTCCTTAAAAATCGTATAAAAAACAACATGACAAGTAAAATGAGTTAAAGAAAAATATTTATTAAAAATTAAAAAATAGAAGTTCTTCATGGACCCATATTAAACACCAACCAGTATTAAAAAAAAAAAAAACCAACCACTATTAAAAAAAAAAAAGTAAAAAAAGTGGAACCCACCATCTCCAAACTCACGAGAAAAAAAAATGGACCTCATATTAACAAAATCAAGCAAGATAAAAAAAAGTGAATCCCATATTAAAAAAACAAACAATGTCAAAAAAAAAGTGCAGACTTTGTATTCGTAGCAAACACTAATATAATAAAGTTTTAAATACGGAGCACAAACTACAATGTTATATTAATCGTGTTTTGAACATATTATATATATATATATATATATATATATATGTTATATGCATAAAAATAGTGCAAACTTATAATGTCCAAAAGAGTGCGCCCCATACTAAACAACACCAAGCAATATAAAAAATAAAAATAAAAATAAAAAGAAAAAACTATATAAAGCATGGGTTTAGACCCATGCTTCGTCGTCCATTGTCCCTTAAAAAAAGGGGTGGACCCCATACTAAATAACACTGAGCAATAAAAAATAAAAGGAAGAAAAACAAGTGGAACTCACGATCTCCAAACTCATGGAAAAAAAAAAAGTGGATCCCATATTATCAAAATCAAGCAATATAATAAAAAAAAAAAAAGTGAACCCCATATTAAAAAAATATAATGTTAAAAAAAAAAGTGCAGACTTTGTATTCGTAGCAAACACTAATATAATAAAGTTTTAGATACGGAGCACAAACTACAATGTTATATTAATCGTGTTTTGAACATAGTATATGTATCAATCCATTAGTGGGAGCAAATAAAATTATTTTTCTTCAAAAGGTTAAGTAGTCAAACCATACAATTTTCTTTCTTTTTTTATATTAGCTTGAGAGCTAATCTAGATATTAAACTATTATATTTGCTATTCCGCCATGTCATTTATTTGTTATGTTTACTAAAATAAATATATTTAAAATATTTATATTTTAAAATAAGATAGAATTTAATTATTTTTTTATTTTTATTCTTACTCTAATAAATGTGAAAAGAGATTAATGTCGTAAAAAAAATATCAAATGGAGATCAAATAATGAATAAGGTAAATTAGTCAAATTATAATTCTAATCTTAAAAAATCATACAAAAGACAACATGACAAGTAAAATGAGCTAAACCGAGAATATTTACCAAAAATTAAAAAATAGTATTTCTTCGTTTAAATAGAAAATCAATCTCTACTTTATTTCGTTTTAAACATGTAAAATTAATTTAATAATTTGAATTAGAATTATCCAAATCAAAATTTGATAAAAAATAATAAGTATTTTACACTTTTAAATTAATCGAATTAAAATTAAAAGTATCAACTGATGCTTAAATATTGTTATTGTTTTATCTCAAAGAGAGGAAAATAGTTTCCTTTTAAACAAGTCTTCTCTTTTAAAATTTATTAATAAATTTGTCGATTTTGTATTCGTAGCAAACATTAATATAATAAAGTTTTAGATACGGAGCACAAACTACAATGTTATATTAATCGTGTTTTGAACATATATATAATCACTATTCAAAGACAACTACATACACATTGCACTATAATCTAAAGTGTTAAGTCCGTGCTGTCATCTAGTTAACTATATGGAAGAGTGAATTGATCTCTTAGGATCGTCGTCGACATGGCTGTTAGTGGCCATTAAATTTAGTTTTTAGGACATATTGTCCTTTCACTCATATTGCTGAATGACAACTTGCACTGTGAGCTCAGCTTATGTCATTTCATGGACCCCACTTTCCCCAAACCCTCAAATACACATAATCCTAATTCAAACATGGATTGTTACTTTAATTAAAGAAAAAATCAGGTCTGCCATTTTTATTTGTCTGCTTTATTTATAATTTTGCAGTGAACAGGTAATTGTTCTATTTTTAAATAAATTATTTATCAATTGAATTTAAAAGCTTTACTACTATTACGGAAGAGTTACATTAATTTCTTAACTTTAATTATAAATTTGGATATGGAATCTTTAAGTTTTTTGAATTAAGTTTACATATTTAAAAACTAAATAAAAAGTACTATAAATTATAATAATGGACAATTTAAAGTATTTAAAAGTGATATGAGAAGCATTGCAACTTATAACACCTTTCTTATAGTTTTCAAATATCTAAACTTTAAGTTTAAAATATTAAATTACTTAATCTGATTTAGTTTCAATCTCTTGAGAACTGAAATATGACGAGAGAGAGAGAGAGAGAGTAGTAAATCACAACCATATTTAAATTATGTGACTATTTTTTGAAAATTGTGCAAATTAATTAAAAGAAATTCTGCTGGACTTAACCATAATAATTTATCGTTAACTTGCTTACTCTTAATTTGTGATAGACAAATTCCTTAACCATATAAAAGACAAGAGACAATTACAAATAGTTTCGAACATTAATTTATGATAGTAAGTTCATAATTGTTTTCATTTCAACTATATATGAAATATGGGGTTGTACTTGGAATTTAGGACTATAAGAATGCTATTTGAATTAATTGAATTATAATTGTTTTCATTACTCACTCCATCCCAATTTATATGACAACATTTGCTAGGCACAATTTAAGAAAGAATCGAAGACTTTTGAAATATAAAGTTCAAAACAAGTTTTAAATATTTGTGTGGACTGTAAATTATTTAATAAAATTAAGTTATTTGTGCAAATAGAATTAAAAATGATATTCTTTTGTCACAATACACTAAAAAAATAATTATGACATATGAAGTACTAAACTGTCTTATTTTCCATTCTAGTAAAAATAATAAAATGTATTAGTTTCGTAGTCCGTTGCCGATTTATAGGCACAAGAGATCTGCAAATTCCTCTTCTTTTCATAGGCGCACGACAACATTTGACGGAGCCAGCGTGGCAACTCATCAGAAAGATAGGACAGATATTTAGGCCTCGTACTATCAAAAATATAAAAAGGAAAAATGGGAAGGCCGTGGTTGATCCACAAGCTCGTACTAGAAAATTGGAAAATGGCCCACCATTGCATCCTTAATCATCCACAATCGATCGATGAATTATCGTTTTTCTATTTTTCTATTTTTCTATTCTCGGTCTTTTTGTCGTTGGGTTCATATCCTCAGTTTAATTTGAGTGACGTAATTTTGTTAGAGGCAATGTTTAAATTTGCACATCGCGCATTGCCTTCTCACTATACATTAACTAAAAATTCTGGACCCAACTAGCTTAAAGTTTTCATGACCTCGCCTATGAGACTATGAGCCTATTTGGATGAGCTTATAATGGCTTATAAGCATAAGTCATAAGTTATAAATTTAACTTTTATCTTTTAGCTTATTTTTATTATTTTAGCTTAAAAATAAGTGCTTAAAATTAATTTTATTTATCTTACTCATAAGCTACAAAAGTACTTAAAAGTTATTTTGACTTAAAAGCATCTAAAATAAGTGAATCCAAACAGGCACTATGACACGCTCTTGAGGCCTTGATTGATACTCGGTGACAGTTTATTTTCATTCAATAGGGAAAGAAGTTTTTGAGTGCCCAGTGCCAACTTATTAACAACTTACAAACAAGTGCACAACACATGTTCCATCAAGATACAATCTTAGCTTAGGCATTTGTATTATATGGTCCTAGAAAACGTGCAAGGAAACTGCAAAAGAGATGGTCCTTGAGCAATGGACCATCTCAGATTTGAATTGATTTAGGAATTGACCACTCCCTCTTTTGACTGGATCCACCTTGACTCAACTTAATCATGAAAACTCACGGGACCAATGGCTTTGCTTTTCCTATATGGCCCTATAGTTGCGGTCAACCCTACTGATCTCTGTATACGATAAAAATCGGATTTATGCTAGATCGGTGAGACCGGGAATCGAGGGAAGAAAGAAACAAGCACGAGCATGAAGACTTTCTTTCGGACCGAAGGTATCGCACTAGAAGTGGTTGATCAGAAGAAAGCGAAGGAAATCGTTTGGTCCGGTTTCTCCATAGCCGAGTTGATCGTGGCCGTTAGTCCAGGTTGTCGTGGCCGTTAGTCCGGGTGATCAGTTACACAATGGCCACGCGTCAAAACCGTTCTGCCACATTGTACTGCCAATTGTACGGGTGTCAGACCGTACGGACCAATCTTATCCTTTTAGGTTTTCTTTATTCAAAAGGGTTTTATGTTGTATAGAAGGCCCATAAGGCAAAACTATAAATAGGATGCATTTCCCTACTTTCAAGATCAAGAACTTTGTAATAGCAAAATATATAAAATCTCTCTCTCTCTCTCTGTGATATTGGTCCGGATTTGTGTGTTCTTTAGCTTTATTTACTCATCCAATATTTGCATACTACTTAATACATATATTTGATATAAATCATCAAATATCGATTCATTTGCTCACGGCAATCACACATATAGACACATATCTATTGCAGCAAATCCGTATACATTTCCTACCAACCAAATAGATTAAAATTCACCCACATATCCTATACCTCACTTACAAATTCAATTGATTACCTAAATTCGGGGTAAACAGTTTGGCGCCCACCGTGGGGCTAGGATAATAGTGGTCTTTGATCTTGGTTTCTATCTTTTACCCGTTAGGATCGAAAAAATCTTTTGTTTGTCTCTGTGAAAACGGATCAAATGGCAAACAGTGGACAATCTGGTCATGTCAACAACAACGAGATTGTGGCCGAAAATGAAGACAGTGGACCACGAGGATTACCAGCAAATCCCGTCGACCCAAACCCCATTAATTCGAGGGAGGGCCTCAACCGGCAAAACACCGTGAATCAGGAGAATGTCGCTCCGCCGGCTATCGATCCCTTAAATACTCACAATTCAATTACTTTGTCCCGGACACAAGGCCGGAAAGTGCTGGATACTCCGGATGATAATATTAACTTACGTTTAATTTTTGAAATGTTGCAGGAACAGAGGGCAGCTATTGCCGAACAAGGAGTCGCAATAACCCAGTTGTAAAGCAGAAATGATGAAACTGCCCCGGAGAGGACCAAAAGTGTTGCCAAACCCAGAAGGGACGAGACACGGATAATCGAGAGTAATGGGTCCGGAGCTGGTTCATCCACCGAAGTTCTGAGAATGCTCGAAACATTGGCGAAGCGGGTAGACTCGACTGAGAAGAGGGTAGAAACATATAACTCTCGGGTGGACCAGATCCCGGGGGCTCCGCCTATTCTGAAAGGACCGGATTCGAAGAGGTACATTCAGAGGCCTTTTCCTCTTAATGCGGCTCCGAAATTGATCCCGAAGAGGTTCAAAATGCCGGATTCCAAAGGGAATGGATGGAGCTCCCTCCGGTCCCGGAGGAATGGGTTGCACAAGCTTTTACCAAAGGGCTCAATCCTCGGAGCTCGACGGCCTCGTTCAAACTAAAGGAAAACTTGTTGGAATACGAGACTGTGACCTGGGCGGATGTCCATAACAGATACGAATCAAAGATTCGGGTAGAGGATGACCAACTCGAGCTTCCCCCGGGGCCCGTAAATATCAACAAAAGCTCGGAGAGATCGCGAAAAAATTACGAGCCGGAGTCCAGACCATCGAGGGAAAGGTATCGACCATACTCTCATTCGGAAAAGCCAAGCTTCATGTTGGAAAAATCAAGGGTTGGCCCGAGTCAATTCTCCGATCGTGGTGATAAACGGACCGAGCGCCCATCAAACAGTCGAGGTCTCTCATTTAGGAGCGATGCCGGAAGCTCGGCCAGCAACAAAGACTTTCCAAGGATATCGGAGTACAACTTCAACGTCAACACTTTGGACCTCGTCTCGGCTATTGGCCGTATCGCAGAAGCAAGATGGCCGAGACCACTGAGGTCAGACCCTAGCCAACAGGACCCGAGCGTGATGTGTGAATATCATGGAACCCATGGGCACAGAACTGAGGACTGTCGCTAGCTAAGAGAGGAGGTGGCTCGGTTACTAAAGAATGACTACCTCCAAGAATTGCTAAGTGAACGATCCAAAAGCCACTACAAGGAAAGGGAATCTCATAAACGGGCCGAACCAGTAGAACCTCAGCATATAATCAACATGATAATTGGGGGTACCGATACCCCTCGAGGGCCGGTGATGAAACGGACGAAGGTTTCCATTGTGCGTGAGAAGCGCAGCCGGGATTACTTACCCGAGGGTTCCATCTCTTTCAACAACGAGGATGCAGAAGGCAGCATTCAACCGCACAATGATGCATTAGTAATCTTTATTCTTATTTTTAAATCACAAGTTAAACGTATTTTGATTGACCCAGGTAGCTCGGCCAACATCATCCGGTGGAGAGTGGTTGAACAGCTAAGGCTACTCGATCAGATCGTACAAGTAGCCCAAGTTCTCAGTGGGTTCAACATGGCGAGCGAAACCACGAAGGGGGAGATCTCTTTGCCGGTCAATATTGATGGCACTATCCAGCAAACGGTGTTCTATGTAATCGAAGGAGATATGAAGTATAATGCATTGCTGGGTAGACCTTGGATACATAGCATGAGGGCCGTGCCATCGACATTACATCAGCTGTTGAAATTCCCGACCCCGGAGGGGATAAAAACCATCCGAGGCGAACAGCCCACTGCAAGGGAGATGTTCGCGGTCGAGGAAGCGTCACCTCTTCCCAAAAAATCGGATAAAAAAGAAGATGAGTCAACCAGGGGCAAGGACTCCAAATAACAATTAAAGTACACGGGTTCAACAACGGAGCAGAAGGGGTTGGACCCGGGGTATGAAGAGGATGATTTCGGTGTACCCAGATCGTTCGTATTGCCGGATGACTCGGATGCAACCAAGTCAACAGTAGAGGAGTTGGAGCAAATCATCTTGTTCGAATATCTACCGGATAGAAAGGTATACCTGGGCACGGGGTTAACCTCAGAGCTCAGGAACAAGTTAATTAAAAAATTTCAAGCTAATGCCGATTGCTTCGCATGGTCCCATATAGATATGACAGGTGTGCCACCGGAAGTAACAACTCACAAGCTCAGCCTAGACGGGAGGTTCCCTCCGGTGAAGCAGAAAACAAGGCCCATGGCAGAGGCAAAACACGCCTTCGTAAAGGATGAGGTAACGAAGCTTTTGAAAATAGGCTCTATCCGGGAGGTAAAGTACCCGGACTGGCTAGCTAACGGAGTAGTGGTGCCGAAAAAAGGTAATAAATTTCGAATGTGCATTGATTATAAAGATCTAAACAAAGCATGCCCGAATGATTCATTTCCGTTGCCTCACATCGATAGAATGATCGATGCAACGGCCGGGCATGAGATGTTAAGTTTTCTCGATGCTTACTCCAGGTATAACCAAATCCGGATGCACCCGGAGGATCAAGAGAAAACATCCTTTATTATCCGGTATGGGACTTACTGTTACAATGTCATGCCTTTCGGATTAAAAATGCTGGTGCAACTTACCAACGCCTAGTTAATGGAATGTTCGAAGAACAAATAGGGAAAACAATAGAAGTTTATATTGACGACATGGTGGTCAAGTCCCTGGAAACAGAATACCATTTAAAGCATTTGCAGGAAACCTTTGATGTACTCCGCAAGTATAACATGAAGCTTAACCCGGAAAAATGTTCCTTCGGTGTCCGGTCTAGTAAATTTTTTGGGTTTCATGGTGTCAAACCGGGGGGATTGAAATCAACCCGGATAAGATCAAAGCCATCGAGGATATTGAGGTGGTGAATAACATCAAAGGAGTGCAGAGGCTCACCAGAAGAATAGCGGCGCTGAGTCGTTTCATATCGAGATCCTTGGATAAGAGTCACCGTTTTTTCTGCTTACTAAGGAAGAAGAATGACTTCGTTTGGACACCGGAGTGTCAAAGAGCTTTGCAAGAATTGAAAAGGTACTTGTCCAGCCCGCCGCTACTGCACACACCGAAAGCGGACGAGCAGCTTTTTCTCTACCTTACCGTTTCCGAGGTAGCGGTAAGTGGTGTTTTGGTCCGAGAAGAATCAGGTACGCAATTCCCAATATATTATGTGATTAGAACTTTAGGGGATGCGGAGACCCGTTATCCCCACCTGGAAAAGTTGGCATTGGCATTGGTAAGTGCTTCTAGAAAGCTCAAGCCTTACTTTCAATGTCATCTGATATGTGTAGTGACTACTTACCCCCTAAAGAATATCATGTAAAAACCGGAATTATCGGGTAGACTAACCAAATGGGCCGTATAAATTAGCGGATATGATATCGAATACAAGCCTCGAACAACCATCAAGTCCCAGATCTTGGCCGATTTTGTGGCGGACTTCACCCCAGCTATGGTCCCCGAGGTTGAGAAAGAACTTCTGCTAACCTCGGGGAAAGCTTCAGGTATTTGGTCGCTACACATGGACGGGGCCACGAACCTCAAAGGTTCCGGGCTAGGAATCATCCTTAGAACTCCCGCCGGGGATGCCGTTCGACAATCCATTAGAACTGTTAAATAGACTAACAATGAAGCCGAGTATGAGGCTATGATTGCAGGTTTGGAATTAGCTCGGAGTATGGGGGCCGAAATAATTGAAGCAAAGTGCGACTCTCTCTTGATCGTTAACTACGTGAATGGCGTCTTCGAGGTCAAGGACGAACGGATGCAAAGGTATCTGGAAAAAATCCAAGTGATACTACACCGGTTTAAAGAATGGACCATGCAGCATGTACTCAGGGAGCAGAACAACAAAGCCGATACATTGGCTAATTTGGGATCTTCAGTCGAAGGGGAAGAAATCAACCCCGGGACTATGATGCACTGGATGAATTCGGCGATAGAAAACGGACATGCTGAAATAAACACAATGGGTTTAACTTGGGATTGGCGCAACAAGTACATCGACAACTTGCGAGATGGAAAGCTCCCGAGTGACCCAAAAGAATCACGATCACTAAGGACAAAAGCTGCGCATTTCTGCTTGGTAGACGACCAATTGTATCGACGGTCTTTCTTCGAACCCCTGGCCAAGTGTTTGGGTCCCGAAGAAACGGAGTATGTGATGAGAGAAGTACACGAGGGGACCTGCGGCAATCACTCCGGTGCTGAAGCCTTGGTCCGAAAAATTATCAGACCCGGTTACTACTGGAACTGGATGGAGGAAGATTCGAAGAATTTTGTCCGAAAATGTGACGGGTGTCAAAGACATGCCCCAATGATCCACCAGCCCGGGGAGTTGCTGCATTCGGTGATGTCACCTTGGCCCTTCATGAAGTGGGGAATGGACATTGTTGGTCCATTTCCATGGGCACCTGGTAAGGCCCGTTTTATTTTGTTTATGACTAACTATTTCTCCAAATGGGTTGAAGCGCAGGCCTTTGAAAAAAATTAGAGAGAAGGAAGTTATTGACTTCATATGGGACCTCATTATTTGTCGTTTCGGTATCCCGGTCGAGATAACTTGTGGTAATGGTCCTCAGTTCGTTGGCGGCAAAGTCAATGATTTCCTCGAAGGGTTGAAAATCAAGAAAATCGTATCAACTCCATATCACCCGTGTGCGAACGGCCAGGCGGAATCCACAAATAAAACAATAATTCAAAATCTGAGGAAAAGACTTGAAACGTCAAAGCATCACTGGAGGGAAGTACTACCAGAGGTATTGTGGGCTTACAGAACCACATCGAAATCAAGCACGGGAGAAACACCTTTCTCGTTGGTCTACGGGGCCGAAGCCCTCATTCCCGTAGAAGTTGGTGAACCGAGTCTCCGGTTCAGGTACTCCACCGAGGAGTCAAACGAGGAGGCCATGACCATAAAACTCGATCTCATGGATGAACTTCGCGAAAACGCGTTGGTCCGTATTGCAGCCCAGAAGCAGAGAATGAAAAGGTACTACAACCGGAGGGTCAATTTTCGACATTTCCAAGTTGGGGACTTGGTGCTTCGGAAATTTACCTTGAACACCAAGAATCCCAACGATGGAAAACTGGGTCCGAACTGGGAAGGGTCGTACAAGATAACCGAGGTAACGGGCAAAGGATCGTATCAGCTGGAATCCATGGACGGGCAACGGTTACGCAATAACTGGAATGTGGCTCATTTGAAGAGATACTACTGCTAAGGTATGAACACTTGTGTTTATTTATTAACCTTTTCTTTTTTGCAGGAAGCCGAGTACTGGATAAAGTTAGGTGCTAGGTCTGAAAACACCTGTTGCACTCTTTTCCATAGTACGGTTTTGTCCCAAAATGGGTTTTCCGACAAGGTTTTTAATGAGGCAACAAGTACAATGTGTTACTTGATAAAAACGAGGACAAACGCCCGAAAACTCGGGGCCACACCCTACGAGTGGGGACTTGATAGTGCTTACCCGATCTTGCAGCTCGGATAAGCACTAGGGGACTACTATACCTACATCGAGGTTTACCCCGGTTAGTCGAAAACGGAGGAGCTCAACAAACCAAAATCGGACCTTCTGTATTAGGTTTCGATGTAAGGACCAAACGATCAGAATGAATCGTGTCCACTTAGTATTTGCTACGGCAAAACAAAAACCGGACCTTCTGTATTAGGTTTCGATGTAAGGACCAAACGATCAGAATGAATCATGTCCACTTAGTATTTGCTGCGGCAAGAACATAAGGAAACGGAAAAAATCCTCATATCATGTACGTACAAATACTTGCAATACAAAGATTATCGAAAGTTCGGATTATTGCATTTCGGATGTGTCTTCTTGTTAAAACACCCTACCCCGGTGATTATCGCCGTATTTCGGCATCGCTTTATTCATATACCCTACTCCGGGCACTGCAGTCGAAATTCGACAAAGGCAATAAGGTCACATTGAACCGAGCCAAAATCTTTAACACCCTCGAATGGGGACTGCCACATCAGAAATTGGTAAGGCAGAGATTCAGGTGTCCGAACCTAATCTATGATAAGTGAATAGCCGAAAAAATATCAGCCCTAAAAATGCCTAACGTGATTCGGAGACGTCTGAATTCATAGCATAAATAAGTCTCACGGGCAAATCACTCGATCAAGTTCCCGGACAAAACGTACCGGACGAAGAGAAAAGCCAATATTCAGGCACAGTCCGAAAAAATGACTCCGAGTCTCTACTTGTCCTTAAAACGGACCGACAATTCGGGCAAAAATCATAACAAGCATTCAAGCAAAAGAATAAAGAAAGTCAAGAAAAATGCACATTCCATATATGTAAGGTTTTTTACACCTGAAATCCCTACGAAGTTGAAAAACAAAAATCAAGCCAAAAAGGCAAAAGACAAAATAAAGCCTAAATACAAGCCCTGATCTATCCGGAATGTTCGGATACTGTCCGCTCGGAATCTTCAGAGTCAGTATCGAGGGCTCTCTTAGCTTCTTCCTCGATCCTTTTAGCTTCGAGTATCAGGGCCGAGAGATCCGCAAAGCCATGCTCGGCTTGCTCAAGGGTGGCCCTCCGGGACTTCCACCGTTCATACTCTACCGCAATCGTGGTATGAGCCTCGGCAGCCTCCACACTCCTAAGGGCCTCTGCCAAATCGGCCTCAGCTTGGGCCAGTTTGGCCACTAGTTCGTCCCTCTCTTCATCAAGGACTCTTTGGATTTGAGTGGCCGACTCGAGCTCGGCTTTGAGATGGTCATTAGCCTCGTCACATATCCGGGCCCTTTCCTCGGCTTTTTGCTCGAACACCCTCATCCTCTCCTTGTACTTAGCACTCTCAGATTCAAGCAGCCGATGCCTCTCGGCCATGTTCAAGCGCATCAGACTTGACCGAGTCAAGGTCCTCCCGGAGTTGAGAGATAGTGGTCTCGAGCTCACCAAGCCTCGAAGAAAAACGAGCGTTGTCTTGGCTAAGACCAACCTTGTCCGCTTCCAGAAGCCGGTTCTTCTCGACCATCCCGGCCAACTCATTCTTTAACCGAAGGTTTTCGGCCTTTGCCGCTTCAAGATCGGGTTGAAGGTTGGAAAGGGCAACAACTCGATTCAATTCATCTTCCTCCACTCGCAAAAGGTGCTGGACCTTCTCCGTTTCTCGACCCTGGGCGGTTGGGCATCCAGCTGGCCCTAAGGTCGTCTACTTCTTGCTGAGCGCGGACGAAGGCTTCATTAACGAGCACCACACTCTGTAAAAGAAACAAGAAGTTAAAACTCGAATAAACGAGAAGCTAAAATTCCCAATGAATTATGCAAGGATAGGCTGATAAGCTTACTCGATTGCCCGCGTGCATGCCCTCGTTAATGAGACTCTACCAGGGGACTCCGTTCATCTTCCGCTTATCTGAGTCCGAGACGAAAGGCCTCAGGTAGCTTGCCACTCCCACCGAACGAGACAAAAAGTTGTAGTCCTCGGGGACGGTAATCACGGCCGATCTTGTCCTCCTAGGTTCCACACTTGGGGCCGGGAAGATGCGCACCAGGATATCCCTTGCACCAATCCCGATGGACCGGCTAGCTGCCCTCGTGACTCGAGGGATAGGGAGATGTCCGAAACCGGCAGCTCCCCCGGTAGCAGGAGGAGTATCCGAGAACATATCATCAAAATTATCCGACCTCGAAGCTGGAGTTGGAGAATTCGGAGCAGCCTCAGCAGCCTAGGTATAGGCAGGGATCTCGGAAGTTGCAGCAGTCTCATAGCCGGGCAGTGGACCAACATCCATTGGAGCCTCGGTCTCGGGAACCGGCTCAGCCCCCTGATCGGCTTCGGCAACTGGTGTATGCCCAGACCTTCTGGTCCTTTACAGGGGGGTCTTCTCGGATTAAGCATCACCTAAAATATCAACATATTCAATCGACCTTAGAGGAGTCGGGTAATGAACTTCTTCCCCACCTGTGTGCAATGCCGGAGCTGACGGTCCTTCCCCGGCTGAAGGAAGTGATGAAATGGTGGTATCCTCCTCCGGAATAGAAGCAACAGAAGGGGGCACACCGATCCTCCGGACGAGGAAATCAGGTTTTGTTTCGTCTTTTAGAGTCCGAACGATGCTCCTTGCCCTCTTTTTCGGTTTCTGCCCTTTGTCGTTTCTCCTCCTCTTGTTGGCAGCAACAATAATACGGGACGTACCCGCTGAATCAAATTCGGGTGCCGGAGCAGCGGGTTCGGCCGCTGGCTCCGGTCTTGGGTCCACTGAGCCCTTGGGTAAACCTGAATACCGAAGTTGTTATAAAAAGAAAAAGGTATAAAATGCAATGAATACCGACCCAAGCATAGTATTACCGTGGTTTTGAGTGACCCATCGGCCACACGATAGGAGTCCCCATGTTTGTGCTTCATGGGTGTGTTGGCTATGGAGAGCACTAACCCATCCGTTCATGTTCCGGACAGCCGGAGGTATCCATGCAACGGCTGGTATAAAGAAGGGGACAAATCATGATAATGTGAAAGGACTAGTGTTTGACAAAGCATTCAAAGGTAACTATTAAAAGAACTGAGACACTTACGACTATCATTCCACCTCTCCGGAAAGGGAATATAGTTGGCCGGAATGATGTCCGCGGTACTCACCCGGACGTAGTGCTCTAGCCAACCTCGGTCTCTGTCTTCATCCATCTTCGAAAAAATTGGGTTCCGGCTTCGCTTGGCGAGCTTTATACACCCCTACAGAACAACCTCGGGGAATATAATCGGATGAAGTGAGTCATCGTAAACTCCTTCTTCAAGTTGTTGGCCAACAGCCGGAGGCAGGCCACAGTCCTCCAGACAATCGGACTAATCTGGGCCAGGGTTACATTATATGTCCGGCACATATCCAAAATAACCGGGTCGATTGGGGGGTCGAGCTTGGGTGTAAAAGGATAGGTGTAAACGTATAGGAAGCCCTCCCGATGATCGGTGATCGATTCATCAGGTCCGGGGGCAAACACTTGTACCGGACGGTTATCCTATCCGTAATCAGCCCGGACTTATCAAGTTTGTCCTCGGTAATGGATGACGGGTACCGTCTTACATCAAACCCTCTATCAGCAACCGAAGAAGGCTTCTCAACTTCAAAATCCTTGTTATAGTTGGGTTTGGACGGTACAATGTCCAAAGCAGTGGGCTCAAAGGCGATTTTTCCCTTGGGTTGAGAAGTTGGCTCGGTTCCTTGAGAAGAAACCGAGGGAACATCATGGGAGGTAGTTTCGGTGTTGGCAGACATTTGGAAGTTATGGAAAAGGATATTGGCGAATTCGAAAAGGAAGAAGGAACAAGTTAAAAATTAAGCGAGGGAGCCAGTTGAAAAAGTCAAAATGGCAAAGTGAGAGGAAACAAAGCAGCACCTTCGATAGGAAAACAGCAAATGAAGAAGTTGGAAAAGTTGGTTTTCTTACACACAATATAAGTAACGAATCGAAGGGAGAAAACGGTTGAAATCGGCAAAGAAATATGAGATGAAGATGATCAGAAGTGGAGAAGAAGAAAGTGAAGTAAAAATGGAGAAATGAAAGGGTGAAAGGCCTTATATAGACATGGGAACCAAGACGGTTACAGATCCCAGCCAACTGGGGGATGCCATGTGTCCCACAATTAATGAGACGTGATTTGAAACGACGTGCATTACGGCGGTTGCCAAAGTTGGCCGTTCGGGATGAGACACGTGGCTGATGGCAGAAGGACGTGACACAACTGTTCCCGCCAAAATGAAAAGATAAGAACGAGCTTATGGAACCACCGGTTTCGTGAATCATCCACTTCCCGTTACTCCGGTAAAACTACGGTCCAGAAAGTGTGGGGACTATCTGTATACGATAAAAATCGGATTTATGCTAGATCGGTGAGACCGGAAATCGAGGGAATAAAGAAACAAGCACGAGCATGAAGACTTTCTTTCGGACCGAAGGTATCACACTAGAAGTGGTTGATCAGAAGAAAGCGAAGGAAATCGTTTAGTCCGGTTTCTCCATAGCCGAGTTGATCGTGGCCGTTAGTCCGGGTGATCAGTTACACAATTGCCACGCGTCAAAATCGTTCTGCCACATTGTACTGCCAATTGTACGGGTGTCAGACCGTACGGCCCAACCTTATCATTTTAGGTTTTCTTTATTCAAAAGGGTTTTATGTTGTATAGAAGACCCATAAGGCAAAACTATAAATAAGAGGCATTTCCCTACTTTCAAGGGTTAGCCTTTCAAGATCAAGAACTTTGTAATAGCAAAATATATAAAATCTCTCTCTCTCTCTCTCTCTCTCTGATATTGGTCCGGATTTGTGTGTTTTTTTAGCTTTATTTACTCATCCAATATTTACTACTTAATACATATATTTGATATAAATCATTAAATATCGATTCATTTGCTCACGACAATCACACATATAGACACATATCTATTGCAGCAAATCCGTATACATTTCCTACCAACCAAATAGATTAAAATTCACCCACATATCCTATACCTCACTTACAAATTCAATTGATTACCTAAATTCGGGGTAAACATCCTCCATCCCAAATTTATGTGACACTCTTTTCTTATTTAGTAATAATTTAACTTTTAACTTTTAATTTTACCATTAATGAAATAATTTATAGTAATGTAAATTTCTATGCCTTATTAGACTAAAAATTTCAAAAGTCTTTCTTTTTTATCTTAAACTTGGCGGAGGATATGATAATTTTCAAAAACTAGATATAATTTAAATAGCAAGGACAAAAACGTGCAATTCCTACATGAGACTGCGGCCCACGTTTAGTCGATTGGGCCTTGCTGTTTTCTGCCCAAGATGAAACGGCCCATGTGCTCCGGGGCACATAAAACACACGACGCCGTTATAACGGGAGGTTGTGTTTTTGAATAACCCTGGCGCTCCTTGCCCTATTTCCATCTGTGCTTCGACTTAAGCCCTAGCGTGTCTCCTATTTCTTCATCAACAATGAAGCTCGTCAGGTGAATGCCAAGTTTCAATTTATTCTCAGTGAATACTTTTTTTGTGAGCTTAGTCTTGGATTTAACTTAAATTTTTTGTGCAGATTCTTGATGAAGCTCAACAACGAAACTGTATCAATTGAGCTCAAAAACGGCACCGTTGTTCATGGAACCATTACAGGTCTCTCTGCCTTTCTGTCAATATATTTTGGTTCTTAGTATATAACTTGTGTGGCTATTTACATATATTAGGTATAAGTTAAAATTTTGCACTCTGTAAGTAGTTGAATTGCTCACGCCAATATGTGTTTTTATGGATTTGATTTTCTGAGTAGAGAAGTTATTTGAAATTGTGGCTAACTGAAAGTGTTGTTGCTGGGAGGGATATGCATGTTGCTAAACTGAATTTGGTTAGTGCCACAGGTTAAGTTAGTTCATAGTAGATGAATGGTAACTGCAATAGTTTACTTCACTCTCCTTTACTCCACGAGTCCGTATGTGTATGTCTATAAATACATGGAAGCTAGGGAAAGAGAAGCTATATAAAGTATTAGACGTAACCCTTCTCGATTGTCTTCACTTTCATTACGAGTCCCTATTATCCTCTCTGATTCTCACTTTTTATCTCCCCTTTAATCCCTTTTCAACTCCGAAGTTCAACACTAATAAGAATTAATTCTGTAGTGTAGAGGTATTACTGCCTATCGTAACTGCAGTTTATGCCTAGAGCATTGTAGTTCCTCCTCTCTGTTAGTGTACACTTCATGTACTGACATGCAAATCTCTGAACAACCAATAAAAAATTGTTCAGAGATTCCTCCTCTCTGTTAGTGTAACTTTTACCTTATCCAAAAAAAGATTCCTCTGTCAATGAGTTAATTGTACTCTATTCCATTGTAAAGGATATCTTTCGCCCTCTTTTCCGTGGCTCTACAAGTTGGATTATTACACAAATCAAAGAAATTGAAGTGTTGTATATTTACTATAATCTTTCAACAACTCTTTCATGAAAAACCTTTTTCCAGTACTATGGGACACTTGTTTTTGGCTCTCCAACTCTGATATAATACCTTTTCTAGAAAATGATGCATGGAGCCACGGTCAAGAACTCAAGTCTTCTATGAATTTCTGCGCATTTTAGTACAACTATTACGTCTCAATCCCAAACTAATTGGTTGCCCGTATAAATATCCTATATGTGTAACGCTCTATTCGGACCAGTTTGTACACTTCATGTACTGACATGCAAATCTCTGAACAACCAATAAAAAATTGTGGGCGTGAACATGGGATTCATACAATTTTTTTTTTTTTTTTTTTTTGTCAATTTTCTTAATATTTTTCATAAGTTATCCATTCACAAATTCTTTTCTTCAAAACTTAAAACTATGTTTGGTTGGGGTGAAGAAGCTTAAGAGGAATGTTAAGAGCTAATTTTTTGCAAGTAAGAAGGGATGGGAAGCAAAACTAGATAGGTTGTGTATCTTCTATCTGGAATTTTCCTTGTATCTGAAATTTGTGGAAAAAGAAAACACATTTGTCTTACTTCTCTTCCAACCATATCAAATAACCCGAAGCATACCACTTCTCTCCATTTGAGGGATGTAAAGCACAGAATAGCCAATAATCCACTTAAGGGAGGTAAACCAGTATGAGCAATGCTTCACTTAAGGGAGGTGATGAGTAGAATCTCTCTCTTTGCTGTACCCTTCCGTCAAGGGAACTTTTTTATTTTATTTTTTATTTTTATAATGAACTTCCATCAATGACAACTTGAGGTTGAGATCTATAGTATTTCCTAATCCTTTTCAATTTTCACTCGTAAGACTGTTACCATTATTTTATACATCAGTAGAAAATATAAAGAACTTCAAGTACTTTTTATTTTTATCATGTATAGTATTTGTCCGAGATAAGTTTAGATGGAGTAACATGTGTCAGCGAGGATTCATATAGCCGACCCCAACTTTGTTTGGAACTGAGATGTCGTTTTTGTTGTTGGTGTAAGACGGTCACCATCATTTTGTCTATACAATAGGTCAATAGCGTAATGCTCTTCAGAAACTTAGGTTATCATTCACGTGGCTACAGATCATCATGCTACTATTGTTCTCAGTTCCCTACAAGTGAAAAGTTCTACGCTGGAATCATTTGGTCCAAGAGCTTTCTTACTTTTTATGCAAAACCCTGTTGTCTTCACCCTGTTTCCAATATCTGCGTTAGTTGCTCTTATCCCCACAAAATATAACATTAATCAACAAAACCTGTGTTCAATGATCAATTTCATCTGTATAAATTTTGATTACCTAGTTGTTGCTATGCCATTACTTTATCTTTGTATAACTGATTATATAAGCAACAGCCGTGATGCCTTCCCTTATTTGTCACTGTTTATGTGAGGCGTGAGTAAGCTATTAGGTTCCAGCTTGAGGTTAAAGTTTTAGGTACTTAAGATCAGAAGTAAACACATCATGTTGAGTACTATAGGCTGGTCACATTTGATATTTGGGCTTGTAGAACTAGCGAATAGTGAGAATGTGGCATATGAGATGTTGTGTACTCCAGCAGTCACTTTTGCTATCAATGTTTACTGATCTTAGATTAAACTGGACAAGGAGCTAAAGTTGTGTGTGGGAAATAATAAATGTCTAACTCCTGTTTTTTATTGAGAACTTTAGCAGGCGTGATCAACTTACAGCTTATTATGTGGTACCCAGGTTTTATGACGATAGCACTTAGTGGTGCATGTATGATTCTTTGCTGTTGTTGTACTCTTGTTGTCAGTGCTATATATAATTCATTGTACTATACCATATCAAACAATAATTTATCTGCTGTAGCCTCTTTGTCTGGCAATAGAGAATGCTACTTAGCCATGGTCTCTTAGCAAACTTAGATAGGTACTTATGGTAAGTGCTAGAGCTTGTGCTGGTTGCGAGATGCATCGAAAATGTCATTTGCTTTCTTTCTCCCCTTCCTACCCCCATGCCCATTGCTTTCTTTCTCCCCTCCCTACCCCCATGCCCGACCCCCACAAAAAAAAAAAAAAAGGAAACATGAACACATTTTTACCATGCGAACCAGGGAATCAGCATCCAAGTTATGGGTCCTAATTTTGCATGGAAGCATAGTTGATGGCTATCTCTGTATTGCAGAAGTTTATCTCCGCTGGAGACCTAGAATAGTCAACAATTAATATTTGTCTTATCCTCCTCATATTTAGAGACGTATATGCATTTTTCCTTTCTCTGTTGGTTGTCCTTTCCATGGTTTTGACTTTTATTCCGTGAGTGTTGTTTATACCAACAAAAAATTGCTAGATATATTTGGTATTTAAATATGTTTTCGAGCATATCAGTATGTGTTTTGATGTTGAGTAGGCACAGTGGCTACTACTAAATCCGTCTCTTTATTGACTTTACTAAATTGAGAGTTGTGTGTTAAAGTTTCTAAAGGGGGTTATATTTTATAGGTGTGGATGTTAGCATGAACACACACCTGAAGGCTGTCAAAATTACACTCAAGGGAAAGAATCCAGTGACGTTAGATCACCTGAGTGTGAGGGGTAACAACATCCGTTATTATATCCTCCCTGACAGCTTAAATCTCGAGACGCTGCTGGTGGAAGAAACACCTAGGGTGAAGCCAAAGAAGCCAACAGCTGGTATTGTCATATTGTTAAGGATTTTGTTCAGACGTTTTTCATGCCTTATGGCTGTACTGTTAAATTTCCTTGATGCTTGGACATCCTATTAATATCCTCTTCCTTTTATTCTTCCTCTTCAGGAAAGCCTTTGGGACGTGGTCGTGGGCGCGGCCGTGGTCGTGGACGTGGTCGAGGCCGCTAAATGCATTCCGGCTGCTCTAATTTTTTGCAGTGTTGCCTATGTAAACATATGTACGGATTGAGAGATTTGCTTTTAGTTTTCCAGCGGAAAAAAGATTGATCTTATGCAACAATTTATTCTGGATCTTGAAAGTTTGAGTACGTTATTTTGTTGCATCATATGGACTACTAACATTACTTTCGTATCTTGTTCAATTTTGTGCCGCCTAGTCAAGTCACTGAAGTATATTGGTCACTTTTGTCTTTGCTTAGTTGCATTTTGCCTATCTGATTTTTCCTTACGATGTGTTACTTTTAAGCGTCTTACTGCATTAGACCTTTATGAACCTCCGTAATGCGCAGACTGACTTCGGGCCCGTTTGGCCAGAACCTAAGCCAAACGGGCTCTTCAAAATTCTTTTAGAGTCGAGGTTGTGTCCATGTGCATGTGTGAGATTCTCGAATTTCTATTCCTAACTTGTTTATCTATCAACAAAAATATTAAAGGATGTATCAACTAATCTTCTGTAAAATAGATAGTGTTTAATTCATTTTTTGACTAATTATCCAAGATCACATTAACTAAACTGTGAATACAACTGTTTGTGCGAAGTACTTTATTGAAATTATAAAAGGTAAGAGGAAATGAAAAAGAACCAAGAATAGAGTTGCATACTGCTATTGCTATAAATATGCAATTCATGTAATATTTGAAATTTCATCTGACTAAAGTTTAGGTACATACACTTGAAGTTTAGTCAAGTACATATGACTGAAGAAAAATATTTTTCCTTTAACTTCAACAGAATGTGGTTGATTTTGGTAATTTTACCTACACTTTAACCATTTTTCCCTAGAGTACAGATAGAAATGTTTGAATTTTAACCATATGAAATTTCAGATATTGTATATCTAGAGTTGTTCCGAACTGAATAAACATGCAAATAAATTTTAAAGTTAGGTAAAAATTAAATAGCATGTCCTAATAGCCCTATGAAAATTGGGAAATTTACACGATTGCCCGTATTCGGGGGTGGTCTTTAATTTTGACCTTCACCAAATACTTCAAGATTCTGGGTTCGATCTTCGGCTTAGTAAAAATAAAAAATAAAATCGCAAAGCAGAGTTTCATAACAAAATGAGGCCTATTCGAGAAAAAATTAGGCCTTAAGATAGAGTTTGAATCCAAAACTCTGCCTTGTAAATTTTCTTTTAATTTTTAACTGAGCGGACAAAAATTAAAGAACAGCGTGCAAAAAAATGGTTTACTTTACCTGTCTACAGTTGGACCAAATTGGGAATTGAAGGCCCTAAGTAATCGGGCCCAATAGGATTCGGTCATAATGGGAGCTGACCCATATAATTCTCCTTCTCCTCGCAGTATAAAGGTGCGACTGACAGTAGTAAATCGTCTCGAAAGCTACAACCTAAAACCCTCATCGGCACGTATATCTGAAAACTGCATTCCTTTCTCAATGGCAAAGAATAACAACTCATTGAAATCGACAGCAGTGGTATTCGGAGCCCTAGCTTTTGGATGGCTGGCAATAGAGCTTGCTTTCAAACCATGGCTTGAAAAAGCCCGAGCCGCCATCGACAAGTCTGACCCTACTCGTGATCCCGATGATGATGATGAAGCCGCCGATCAAACTTCAGAAGCCGCCAAGTCTCAAGTCGATGTTGATCCTCCCGAGAAAAACAACTGATTTCAGAGTTCCGTTTAATTTTTGGGATGTAAAACCCCCAATATATATGCTTTAATTTAACTTGATAATAATAATAAAAAAAATTAGTTGGAATATTTTGAATATGGTGACTTGTTCATTTCTGTTTTTCTTCAGTATGTGTTGCTAGAAGTTTAACTCGGTTCAAGTGGGAATTTCACCTACCTTGCTACTGTAGATTGGATTTTGATTAGAGAACATGTCACTAGACTATCTATAGCGGAGTATAAGCTTTTGAAATATCATTGGATTGCCTTTAATATAAGCATTTGAACGATTTATTTTTCATGTTGATATAATGCATATGCATACTTATATCTTTTGAAAATGATAATGTGAAATTACTTCATTGTGAGGAATGTCACATGAGATGACATTGATGCACAAAGTAACATTACTCAGAAATCGATTGAGTAATAACATTGATGCATAAAGTAACATTACTTTGTCTACAAATAATAATGTACTTATGCCAAATGAGGGGTCTTTTAAAACTATAGTTGTCATAACTCACTTTTAAACATCAGGATTCAAAAAACATTCGACAAACATAGTTAATAACAGTAACAACGACAACTATACTTCAATTTCATTGCACGAAAAAGGTAATTATGTCTATCTCATTATGAGATTTGATATAGATGTGCCATCGACAATTTTTTCTCTTTTCCGGAATGGTCAATTTGTATCCTATACATGAATATCCTTAACATAACAGGACTCAAAATGTGATTATGACATTTTTCGTGTTATTGTTGATTCATCATACATCACATAATATATACTCCCTCCGTCCCAAAAAGATTGTCTTAGTTTGACTTAGATTCGGAATTTTAAAAAAATAAAAGAAGACTTTTGAAATGTGTGGTTCAAAATAAGCCTTAAATATTTGTGTTGCTGTAAATCAAATGTTTCTAAATATAGAAATATATCAATCTTTTTTGGACAAATTAATAAGGAAAGTAATACCATCTGGGAAAGAGAGTACTAAAGATTGTCTACAGAGGATACACTGCATATGGCAGCGAATGAGTAGGGGCCGACACGAGATTTGGAATATTACTAACTAGTAGTAGTACTATTTTTTATCTGATTTTTCACATTAAATACAGAGATAGGATTGAGAGGGATGGTGTTATTAAATTCAATTTGACTACTTAATTATGATATGAATATATATGTTGACGCCACCTCTTTACATATTGCCATATTGGTCATAATTTCACCAGATTTGTGGACTATACTACATGGATAAGCTTGTGGCTCTTGCTTAACATCAGCCTTTGTTGTGACTTCTCCAACCCTCAACCACAAATTAGCAGTGGTAATGACAAGATTAAGTTTACTTATAAAAAAATGATAGTAAGAATAGTTGTAAATAATATTTCACTATTTCTAAGTAATATATATGTCTAAAAGCCGAGCAATAATTTTAAAACAAAAGAATCCGTTCTTCTGCAAAGCGATAAAGCAACGCGACCCTTCAAGGTCCAGATATTATCACCATCAGAACAGGATGAATTAAATTGCATAAAGAGGGAACTTGTTTCAAAAGTGATTAAAGTAGTTGGCTGGAAGAAAAAATTAGCTCAGTTGGGTCGAATCTATATTCACTTCATAACAAAGAAAGAGACTGGAAATAATTGCACAGTTTGTCCTTCAAAATGGAGTGGTCTTTAATTTTTATTGGCAAAAGTCATAGATAGCCCGGTAAACTTTACCACATTTTCCTCATGACTATCTAAACCGAGGGTTGTACCTATTGGGTATCTAAACTACTCTGAATTTGTACCACATAAGCACCTTTTGGCCTTTTTTTAATTACACTTGGGCGCGTGTATATACGCCCCGATTACGTGTATTTTCGCTCCATTTAACCCCTCCCACATGGAAAATAAAATCCACGTGTTTTTTTTTTTTTTTTAAAACGGTTTCCTAAAGTAAATGGGCCTACCACTAACCTAATTCCCAATTTGCTCTTTTCTCTCTCCCCGACCCGTCTCTCTCTCACGACGATATCATCGACGGTGAGCATCACCGTCGATTAAAGGTGTTTGAGGAATAATGTCTTACGTGTAAGTATCTTAAACCTTTGTATCTCTCTAGATTAGCTGTTAATCGTGTTCATAATGGTTGTTTAAACTTGCTAGGGTTTTACTTTTTGAGATTAGTTTAGTTTTTTTGGTGTTTGTTTAATATTCCGTCCCTTTCCGTTACTATATTTGTAGTGTAGTAGTCGTTTCTCGGTGGTGAGTGGGATTAGAAAGTTAGTATATTCCGTCCCTTCCCTAAACTATCTTTGTAGAAAGTTAGGTTTTTAATTTTCAGATTTGGAGTTATGTGTTTGAGAATATTCCCTGCTCCATTTCTGTAAAATATGCCTTAAAAGTGTGCCCTTTTGGTAATTTTGCTGAAATTAAATCATTTTGTGAATTTATTTTCCAGGTTTACCTTACTAATTGACCATGGAGGAGGTCATATTTACACACATTCACTACGGTGGGACATTTGTAGAAAATCCTGACCCTAATTACCATTCCTTTTTAGTGTGAGTCATCAGGTATATCGAGAAAGACTACTATTCCCTAATGGAATTGCTTTATTATACTAGAGAATTAGGTTATTTAACAGTTGATGGTTTTTTTTACCAAGATGCAAATACTAGAGAATTCAGTGTTATTGAGTCTGACAGACATCTACTGGACCTAATAAAAGACCTAAAAAATGAGGACCCCTTTCATGTATATGTCCTACATTCATTGGATACTGCCTTGGCTGAAACTGATGGGCCTATTGGTCTCTTAAAAGGCCCAGAAGTTTCTTCTAGTCAAACTAGGTCATCAAAAGGGGTTGGGGCTGCTGATAACTTAGATAAAAAGGGTGTTGGGGCTGCTGCTGATAACCTAGATCACGAGGGTGTTTGGTCTGCTTATGATAACCTATATCAGGAGGGTGTTGGGGTTACTCCTGAGTTTGTATATGGGGCTGCTAGTGACAAGTTAGGTGAAGAAGCATCTAATATATCTGATTATGTGAGTAGTGATTCAGATCTAGGAGAAATACCACCAGAAAATGGGTCAGATATAGATGAGGAGTTGAGAGCTATTAGACAAGAAAGAAGAAGTAAACAAATAAAGAAAAAAAAGGCTGCTGCAACTCAAGAAATTCCAGTTGGAGAGGCTGGTGGTATAGATACAGGGTTTGAGGATATTGGGAAAAATAAGTATAACAAATATGCGGGGAAATTGGGTGGAGATGAGGAATATATTGATAGTTCTGACTGTTAGAGTGAAGATAGTAAAGAACAACTTGATATAGATGTTGTAAGGGGGGTAGATTTACCTTCTAGAAGGAAAAGCAAAAAAGTTAGGTATGATGAAGATTGTGAGGTGGCTGTTTCTGAGCTTGGAATGGTCTTTGATGGTGTAACACAATTTAGAAAGGCTCTAGCAGACTATGCTGTAGAATATAGGAGGCAGTTGAAGGTAAGACCAAATGATAGCCATAGGGTGAGGGCTAAGTGTAAAAATACCAAGTGTAAGTGGTTGTTGGCAGCTAAGCTTGATAGGGACACATGTGATTTTAAGGTGATTACCTATCATCCCATTCACAAGTGTATTCCTTTGAACAAAAGCAAGATGTGCACTTCTGAGCTAATAGCAAGGAAGTTTAAGGACATAATTGTTTCTCAACCTTACATAAGGATATAGGAAATTCAAGAGTTGGTAAGGGACAAGCTTGGTCTTTTATGTTGGTAGGACTTTTTGCCACAAGGCAAAACAGAGGGTTATGATAGAAAATATGGGTGACTGGAATATGAAATTTTCCAAATTATGTGACTATGCTGACATGATCAAGCAAACCAATCCAGGAAGTAATTGTTGGGTTAAAATTGATAAGTAGACTGAACCTGGGAAAAACTTTTTTGTGTACTTCTATGTGTGCTTCCAGACATTTAAGCAAGGTTGGTTGGATGGGTGCAGAAAAATAATAGGATTCGATGGTTGTTTTCTGAAAGGAGCTTGTAAGGGTGAGCTATTGGTAGCTGTGGAAAAGAATGGGAACAACCAAATGTATCCTATTGCCTGGCAGTGGTGGATACAGAGACTAAACATAGCTGGAATTGGTTCATAAAGTACCTGATTGCTGATCTGAATTTGGAAAATGGTGAAGGGTTGACTGTAATGTCAGACATGCAAAAGGTACCATTTCTGTTCCATTTACTTAAAATTTCAGTTTAGTAGAGGACATTTCAGTATGTTTAACTGTTTTTTTTGTACTTTACACACTTTTGGAGGGCTCAAGTTGGAGCTGGCGGGGGAAGGGGCAGAAAAAAATTCACAAATGCAAGAGGGGTACCATTTGTGAGTGCAAGAGAAGACTTTTCTTCAAGTCAATTGCCACCATTATCAGGCCACAAAAAGGCATGTACTACTGCCGGTTTTGCTGCAGCTTCTGGAAATAAAAGTAGGCCTACAACTGGTTTTGGTGTATACTCTAATCCTGTTACTGGAGCACAAGTCTTTAATGTAAGTTCACTTTATGATTTGCCTTTATCTTTGTTCAACACAATTTACTAATGTTGCACATTTTAATTGAAGCCTGGTACAACAAGTGAAAGGGTTCTACATGGTGCAACAAACTTGAAGAGTGCTTCACCAACAAATATTGATATTGGTTATAAGGCTCGTGGACTGAAATGGCAAGGAAAAGATGCAATGACCACATCACAACTATCCCGAATGAGAGCCAACAAGAAAAACCAAAAGGCTGCATCAGTAGCAAGAAGATCTTCAGCAGAAGGAAGCTCCAACAAGTAGTTAATGTAGGAAATTTGTCACATTTAGGGTATTTGAAACAATGTCTTTAGTATATGTAAAGTGCAGCAGTGCTGTCTAGCTAGACTTATTATTATGCATTACTGTTGTGCCAATGACATTAACAATGGTACTCTTCGATTTGTGCTAATCAAATTTGTGCCAATACTACTCTTCAATTTCTGCCACTGAGTCAAACATGCACGGGGCAGATTAACAATAGGATTGGAATATAGGCAGCCGTGGCAGTTATGCCATTTCAAGACAAAAAACACAATAAATGGGTCAAAATACTCAACAACCAAATAAATGGGACGGTTGGAGTCAAATATAACTAACTAGGCCATAAATCAAAGACCACATCGAGTGAATTCAATTCACTTCATTGAATTCACCCCATCCAACTTCATCCAATTCACTTAATCTTCTATTTCAACCATCTATAAAACCCACTAACTTCATTCCCATTCTCTTCATCCCATTCAAATTATCCCATTCACTTCTTAAAACAAGTTCATTCAACCTCAAAAATGTTGGCATATTTCGAGAAGAAATTAACACGGTCATACGTAGAAAGTGATGATTTCGTACGTTTAATTTAGCATCCATGTTTCATTTGCTATTTTTATTGCAATAGTTTAGTAATTTTTCATGTTTTTTTTGCAGGTGCTTCCTAGTAATATTCTTGACGTTCTACCAACCAAAAAAACTCATGTTGTTGTTGCTTATGGAGAAAAACATTACTCTATGACCTACAAAATTGGAAAACACGCGCGCTTCTGTCTCGGGTGGAAAGACTTTATGGAATCCGAGAAATTGACGGAGTAAGTGCCTGGAGGGCATAGGATTCGGTGTTCAAAAGAAGGAGGACGAAGAGGTCATAGTTGTTGACTAGGTCTCTATTTTCTTTTCTATGTATGATGCTCGCCTTTTAATGAACAATTGCTATGTTTCTTTGCTGATTTATATTTGCAGATTCTACTCATGTCATATTTGCGACTAATTCACAACGCCAAACACAAGCCAAGTAATTCACAAAATCTAATAACCAAAACATTACTACAAACATAGAAAAAAAAATCTTTGTAGGAACATTACAAACAGTAACTAGGAAACAATTAGACTACCCAAAGATAATTTTTGCAAGTAAAAAACATAGAACAACGACGACAAGCCTGTTGAATTTGGCTTTTGCACAATCCCTCTCTTGCTTAATTTCCTTCAATTTTTGTTTCAATGAATCAAACTTGCCTCCAAGTTTCTTCATTTTATATTTCAATGTATCCCTATCTTCTTCAACCTCTTTAAGCTTCTTCTTCAAAAGCTCAACCTCTGGAGATGGATCAATCCATTTAAAATATCCACATCCACCCTTATCTTACATAAAAGTAAAAGAAATTATGAACACAAACAAATCCAAAAAAATGGCCGAAAATCAAATTTTCAAAAATCAAAATTTTAAAATAGCTACTCACTTTTGGCATCTTGCAACCAAAAAATCTACGACCTGGGTTGTTATCTGCTCTCGAAGTTCTTACATTACAAGAATTACCACAATTACAAATAACATTTTCATCTATAATCCCTGAATTTTGTAACATTGCTATGAAGAAGAGAGAACAAAGAGAAAAATAAGAGAGAATTCAGACAGCAACAACTATAAATCGAGAGAGAAGGAAGAAAGAAATTGAATAGAAAAAAGAGAGATAAACGGGGGAGGAAGGAGGAGAAAGATGAGAGAGAAACGGCTGAGAAAGGAGAGAATTTGGAATTGGGGTTTTAAAAAAAAAAATGGTACGTTGGGAGTTGCCATGTAAGCAACAATACAACCCTTCACGCGCCCATTTTGCGTGTAGCACACACGAGCTGCCATGTAGGCAAAAGGTGCTTATGTACCCAATAGGTATAACCCCCGGTTTAGGTAGCCATGAGGAAAATGTGATAAAGTTTAGGGGGCTATCTATGACTTTTGCCATTTTTATTCTTCAAATCGAACTTATATCTAGCTGGGCATAAGTTCTTTAACAACGATGGTATAACCTGTGAATAATATGATGTGTATCTTATGCCCCTCTATGACTCTTTAGGCATAAGTTTGATTTTGAATGATAAAATTAAAGACCAACCCATTTGAAGGGCAAAGTGTAAATGACCCGGAGACTGCGGGTATAGGAGTTCGTCAACTTATGACGCTTGCGACATGAAAATTGCAAGTTCAAATTCTATCATCATCTAATTAGTGAAACATTATTCATCGAAGTAGAAGACCGTCCCAACCGGTCTACAGAATAGGGCTAGTAATTAGGGCTGCATATCGGTCGGTTCGGTTCGGGTTTCAAAATTATCGGTTTAACTTATTGGTTATCGGTTTGTAGACATGTCAAACCGTTAAAGAACCGTTAAAATATCGGTTAATCGGTTGTTGTATGTTATCGGTTCGGTTATCGGTTTAACCGTTAAGATTTCACACAACAATAAAATAGCTTGACCACCAGTGGAACCTGCTTTGTTTGTCAACAATCAGTTATACTTTCTATTGCTCCCAAATAAACTATAGGATGGCAACCAAAGAAGCATTTGATCCAGCAGATATTATGAAGCACAGAATGGAACTTTGTTTGCACAGGTAATTAGAAAATGAGGAGTACTGAGAGAATACTTCTTCACCTCATGTATTAGATCAAATAATCATACGGATCTCTATTTTTCTTTTGTTTTAAAACTACTTCCTTTGAACATTGATATTAGACTCATACATCTCCTAATATTGAATCAAGCAAGATACTTAAATGACAATTTAACTGAATACTTCTTTCCGGTCATTCTGCTCTAGGTAGCATATGAAATAATAATACGAGTATCACAGGATGATACTGCTGGAGGTACTAAATATAGGCAAGGGAAAGAATTGGAAGAACCTAAAGCAGAAGATTTTTTTACGTAAGCTTCATAGGAAGAACAAAAAGTAGAAATTTCTGCATATATCCAAAAGAAGACATATATAGAAGCATTCTTACGAGAAAAATAAAAACAACTACCAAAAGAATAAGATGAAATGGAGCTTAAGTGTTCAGATTCCATTTGGATTTTGTGTAACTTGAGTTCAGTTCATCTTACATTGTAAAGAAAGAACACAAAAATTAAGTAGAGAACCCTTTTTGCAAGCAATGCTTCAACCAAAAATAGAAATTGCACAAATTATTACCAGGTTTGCAACATTAACAGCAAAAAAAACAAATCCATAACCAAAAACTCAATTTGCAAGCAATACAAGAAGAAATTCCCACTATTTCTCAACCCAACAAAGAAAAGACATTAAATTTACAATTCTAAGGAAGTGATTTCCCTAATTTCCCAACCCCAACAAAAACCCCATAACAGAAGAGTGAGAATTGAAAACGTACCTATTCGTGAAAGAGGCCGAAATCATCAAAGAAGAGGCAAGAAAAAGAGGGGCTTGAGAATCATCGTGAATGGGTAAGACGTAAAAGAGGCTTAAAGAGAGGCTTGAGACTTAAAGAGAAGCAGAGAGGCTGTTTTATGAAATGAAATGAAGTAACCCTAATTGTAGTGTAAGTGACTTATATATATATGAAAGTGTAGAAGTGTAATTAATTAAATTGCTATCGGGTTATCGGATAACCCGTTAACAAAAATGGTCAACCCGCGACCCGACCCAATAAGCCAATAACCCAAAAACATCACCCGGTACTCGAATCGGTAATCCATTAACCCGAACCGTTAACCCAATAACCTAATAATCGGTTCGGGTTATTGGTTTAACCGTTAACATGCACAGCTAGGGGTGTCAAATTTGGCCCAAAAGGTGATGGCCCGCCCAACCCGCCCAAAATTTTATGGGTTGGGCTCAAGATAATTTTATATTGGGCTGATTTTAGCTCAACCCAACATAGCCCATTTTAAAGTGATCTCCATCTTAGCCCAATACTAACCCAATTCTAGCCCATTTTTAAGATTTACTTAAATTTGGGTTTATTGCTTGAGATTTACTCTTTTTTTATTTTTTATTTTTTATTTTTTTATGTATACACGTTTCTTGTATCATGTATCTTACAAGTTTGTGGTATGTTTAATATGAAGGGAAATATTTTCAAGAAAATATGTTTAATATGATGGGAGATATTTTTCACGAAAAATGTTTTTCTCGAAAATATTTACCACGGAAAATGTTTTCCTCAAAAAAAAATTTCACGAAAAATCCGCGAAAATAATTTTCAAGAAAAATATTTTTCTAGAAAATAGACCCTTCAAAAAAACTGGGTCAAGTTGGGTGGGTCATGACCCAGCCCATTTTTAGCCCAATTCAGCCCAACCCATTTCAGCCCAAGTAACTTTTGAGCCAATGTTAGCCCAACCCATTTATTACCTCAGTCCATTTTAATTGAGCCAATTTTAACCCAACCCGCCCATTTGACACCCCTGTACACAGCCCTACTAGTAATACGTGCGGCATCTAGCTCACTTTTTGATAAACACAAAACAATAAAGACTAGAAAATTTTAATGCATGGGGTTGGCAGTATTTGGTTCTTGGGTTAACAAAAAGGTCTCTACTCTATTTAATTACTGTGACATCGTGGGTGAATTTAAGTTGGCTGACACACGTCTTCACCTTATTAGGCGTATTAATCAATACTTCTTTCGGTACTTTCTAATCTCAAAATTCTCAATTACTACTCCCTCCCTTTATTTTTACTTGTCTGTTCTTGACTGTGTACGCCCTTTAAGAATTAATAAATAAAATACGTAATTTATCAATATACTTATATTAATTGATGCATATTTTTATTGGATTTGAAAAATAATTTGAAATCAGTATTTTATATTATGGGTAAAATAGAAAAAAAATTTATCTTCTCTTGATATACTAAAAGTGACAAGTAAAAGTGAAAATCTATTTTTAAAATACTGGACAAATAAAAGTAAACAGGCGGAGTATTAAATATTTCTACTCTTAGGAAGCTCTGATTTTTCTTTATAACTAGACGGCCTATGCCCGTGCTGCGCACGGGCCCAACACTTTAGATTATAATATATCTATGTGTATGTAGTTGTCTTTGAATAGTGATTATATATATATATATATATATATATATATTATGTTTAAAACACGATTAATATAACATTGTACTTTGTGCTCCGTATTTAAAATTTTATTATATTAATGTTTGCTACGAATACAAAATCGACAAATTTATTAATATTTTTTAAAAGAGAAGACTTGTTTAAAAGGAAACTATTTTCCTCTAGCAATATTTAAGCATCAGTTGATACTTTCAATTTTAATTCGATTAATTTAAAGGTGTAAAATACTTATTATTTTTTATCAAATTTTGATTTGGATAATTCTAATTCAAATTATTAAATTAGTTTTACATGTTTAAAACGAAACAAAGTAAAAATTAATTTTCTATTTAAACGAAGAAATACTATTTTTAAATTTTTGGTAAATATTCTCGGTTTAGCTCATTTTACCTGTCATGTTGTCTTTTGCATGGTTTAAAGAAAACGTCGATTAGAATTATAATTTGACTAATTTACCTTATTCATTATTTGATCTCCATTTGATATATTTTTTTACGACATTAATCTCTTTTCACAATTATTAGAGTAAGAATAAAAATAAAAAAGTAATTAAATTCTATCTTATTTTAAAATATAAATATTTTAAGTATATTTATTTTAGTGAACATAACAAATAAATGACATGGCGGAATAGCAAATACAATAGTTTAATATCTAGATTAGATCTCAGGCTAATATAAAAAAAAAAAAAAAAAAACTGTATGGTTTGATTACTTAACTTTTTGAAGAAAAACAATTTCATTTCTCCCACTAATGAATTGATACGCACGCGGCAATGAATCCATCATTATTGACTTAATGAGATACTTTGGAAGTTACATGAATATTGTTTGATTTTTTAATATGGAGTGCACTTTTTTTTTTTGGACATTATTAGTTTGCATATATATATATATATATATATATATATATATATATATATATATATATATATATATATATCCTATGTTCAAAACACGATTAATATAACATTGTAGTTTGTACTCCGTATCTAAAACTTTAGTATATTAGTGTTTACTACGAATACAAAGTCTACACTTTTTTTTGACATTATTTTTTTTTTAATATGGGGTTTACTTTTTTTTTTGATATTGCTTGATTTTGTTAATATGGGGTCCACTTTTTTTTACAGTGAGTTTGGAGATGGAGGGTTCCACTTATTTTTTTTATTATTATTTTTATATTGCTTGATGTTGTTTAGTATGAGGTCCACCCTTTATGGAGTGCACTTTTTTTTTTTGACATTATTAGTTTGTACTATTTTTATGCATATAATATATATACATATACTATGTTCAAAACACGATTAATATAACATTTTAGTTTATGCTCCGTATCTAAACCTTTATTATATTAGTGTTTGCTACGAATACAAAGCCAACACTTTTTTTTAACATTATTATTTTTTTAATATGAGGTTAACTTTTTATTTTTTTTTATTTTTTTTTATATTACTTGATTTTGATAATATAGGGTCCACTTTTTTTTTCCCCATGAGTTTGGAGATAGTGAGTTCCACTTTTTTTTCTTCCTTTTTTTTATTGCTCGGTGTTATTTAGTATGAGGCCCACCCCCCCTTTTTTTAAGGGACAACGAACGACGAAGCATGGGTCTAAACCCATGCTTTATATAGTTTCTTCTTTTTTTATTTTTATTTTTTATATTGCTTGGTGTTGTTTAGTATGGAGCCACCCTTTTGGACATTATTAGTTTGCACTATTTTTATGCATATAATATATATATATATATACTATGTTCAAAATACGATTGATATAACATTGTAATTTGTGCTTCGTATTGAAAACTTCATTATATTAGTGTTTGCTACGAATACAAAGTCTGCACTTTTTTTTTTACATTGTTTATTTTTTTAATATGGGATTCACTTTTTTTTATTTATTTTTTATATATTGTTTGATTTTGTCAATATGGGATACTATGTTCAAAACACGATTAATATAATATTGTAGTTTGTGCTCCGTATTTAAAACTTTATTATATTAGTGTTTGCTACGAATACGCACGTGGCAATGAATTCATCATTATTGACTTAATGAGATACTTTGAAAATTACATGAATATTGTTTGATTTTTTTAATACGGGGTGCACTTTTTTTTTGACATTATTAATTTGCACTATATATATATATATATATATATATATATATGGGGTGCACTTTTTTTTTAACATTATTAATTTGCACTATTTTTTTAATATTAATTATTGTTTAATATACATGGGGCTCACAATTTTTTTTTATATTAAATGGAGACGGACGACGAGAAAGTGGAGTCAACCGGCTCTTCTTAATAGTAGAAATTTATTAACCTTTTCTTAGTGACACTTTGCCAAGAATGAATAAACATGGGCAACAGACATACGATCATTCGGATCCCATATATTTCTACTAGTAACTAGTGAATTTACCCGCGCTTTGCGCAATCATAAAAAATCTCCTTCCACTATTAAAAAATTATTATTTCCCCACTAAATTTTCATCGAAAAGTGTTCAGTGGCTATTCACACTGAATGTCGGTGGAAAATATCTAAATAATAGTGTTTTCACACGGAAAATCCATCTCAATGGAAACATGTTTCCCACCATGCAATTTTCCAGTGAGCTGCTTCGTATGAATGAGGTGGAAGATCTTGTTTTATAGTACAAGGTTCCCACTGAATATCGATGGGAAAACCCTCTATTTCTAAAAATGTTCAATATTGAAACATTTAGCATATTTTAGCCTCCAAATACAAATAGATTATAGATCTCATATTTTAATCCATTTTAGTATTAACACTTATTTTTATATTTTCCTTTAAAACTCATCAAGTAAAGGTTTAACCTTCCGGAGATACTTAAGATTTTGTATAATCTATATAGTTGGATTATTATATGTTTTTCATAAATAAAGGAAAGAAAGAAGTTTTAAGAAAAGCTTAACTTTATATGTGCACATGCGAAATAAATTTTACATGACTTTTTCATCGTATATGAATACAAGTCTTTTTTTCCTCATATAAGAAAATTAAATCTTAATATTTTCTTTCTCGTTGTTTAAATATAAAAGGAGGCCTATTAATCTTTGTTCCTTCGTATTCTCCCATTCATTTTTTGTTAAAAAGCCAACAGTCTCTATTGAAGTCTCTAAATTTTCTAGTTTTTCCCCCATAATTGTAGTATGAATGTATCAAAGACAGGAGATTGAAAGCAGATGTCCCCACTACTTTCATCCGAGCAATCTAAATATATACTCTTGTATTTAGGTTCAATTGTACAATGTGCTACTGTAGATTGGATTTTGATTAGAGAACATGTCACTAGACTATCTTTAATATAAGCTTTTGAAAGATCATTAGATTGCCCAAGCTTCTGAACGATTTATTTCTATGTTGATATAATGCATATGCATACTATTATCTTTTGAAATTGATAATGTAAAATTACTTCATTGTGAGGGATGTCACGTGAGATGACATTGATGCACAAATAATGTTGCTGAGAAATCGATTGAGTAATAACATTGATGATTGATGTATAAGGTAACATTACTACTTGTGACAAATTAGGGGTCTTTTAAAACTATAGTTGTCTAAGCTCACTTTTAGACTTATCAGGATTAAAAAAGCATTTGACAAACATAGGTAATAACAGTGGCGACGACAACTATACTATAATTTTATTGCATGAAAAAGTTAACTATGTCGCTATCTCACTATGATTTGATATTGATGTGCATCGACAATTTTTTCTCTTCCCGTGATGGTCAATTTGTATTTTATACATGAATATGTTTCACACCACAAGAGTTAAAATGAGATTTTGACATTTAACGTGTTGTTGTTGCTTCATCATACATCACATAGTATACTAAAAGATTGTCTACAGTGGATACACTGGATACAGCAGCAAATTAGAAGAGGCAGACACAAGAGTTTGGAATATTATTATTACTACTTTTTAAGCTGATTTTTCTCATTACAGATAGAGATAGCATTGAAGGAGACGGTGTTATTAAATTCGATTTGACTACTTAATTATGATATGATTATATTTCTCATAATCTTACCAGATTTGTGGTCTATACATGAAAATATCCTTCACATCACAAGACTAAGCTCCAGTTTGGCCATAGATTTTGGGAGCATAATTTGAAGATTTGTTTTCAAATTTTTGTTTGGCCATAAAATTTTGACAGATTTTGAAAACAAATCTTCAAATTATGCTCCCAAAATCTATGGCCAAACTGGAGCTTAGTCTTGTGATGTGAAGGATATTTTCATGTATAGACCACAAATCTGGTAAGATTATGAGAAATATAATCATATCATAATTAAGTAGTCAAATCGAATTTAATAACACCGTCTCCTTCAATGCTATCTCTATCTGTAATGAGAAAAATCAGCTTAAAAAGTAGTAATAATAATATTCCAAACTCTTGTGTCTGCCTCTTCTAATTTGCTGCTGTATCCAGTGTATCCACTGTTGACAGATTTTGAAAACAAATCTTTAAGTTCCCAAATTCTGGCTCAAACCTGTTTTTGAGTCAAGATTTATGTTTTGACCTTTTCAAATTTTTTAAAAACTACCCCAAACTTTTATATTTTACAAAAAAAAAAAAAAACTTATTTATTTATGACCCAACTAATTCTATCTATCATGTTCCCCCATTAAAGTCGTATCTACCATGTTTCCACAAATAAAGCAGTCTCTTCTATAAAGTGAAGATTGTTCGTATAATGTGAGAAGATTATATTAAAGAATAGCTAGTTGCTACTGTTATTTTTTTTCTTGCACGGATGAATCGTTGTATTGCAATTTGAATTGTAGTAACTAGTAAGTGTGTTATTAGCAATTGTTGTTAAAATATTATGTTATGCATAATTTGGACAAGTATGTATGTTTTGTATGGTTGAATATTCTTGATAGTTTTTAGAACTTGTGGGTATAAGTAATGTTTCATGTTTTCCAAAACAAAAAAGTGAAATATTTTTTGAAAAATTATGACCAAACACATTTTCAAAACTTGAAAAATTTCACCCAAATCAAGTTTTTCATTTTTTTTTTTGGGAATCTATGGCCAAACGCTAGGTAAGTTTGTGGCTCTGGCTTAACATTAGCATTTATTGTGATTTCTCCAATCCTCTTACCACAAATTAGTAACTAAGGAGTAATAGATAATAATGCTGCTGAGTGCCAAATTGCCGACTGCCAAACAATTACTCCTTAATTAATTAAATGGTGTCCTACAAGGTAAATATCACATTACCAGCCTTTTATTTCTTACACCTTTTAAGAAATACATTTAGTTAGGGATTTAGTTAGGGGTGTCAAATTTGACCCAAAAGGTGATGACCCGCTCAACCCGTCCAAATTTTTATGGGTTGGGCTCACGATAATTTTATATTGGGCTGATTTCAGCCCAATTCAACATTGTCCATTTTAAAGTGATCTCCTACTTAACCCAATACTAGCCCAATTCTAGCCTATTTTTAAGATTTACTTAAGTTTGGGTTTATTGCTTGAGATTTAGTTTATTTGTTTAATATATACACTTTTCTTGTATCATGTATCTTATAAGTTTGTGGTGTGTTCAATATGAAGGGAAATATTTTTCACGAAAAATGTTTTTCTCTAAAAATATTTACCACGAAAATTGTTTTCTTAAAAAATATTTTCCACGAAAAATCCGTAAACATAATTTTTAGGAAAATATTTTTCGCTAAAAATGTATTTTTAGAAAATATTTTTCTAGAAAATAGACCCTTTAAAAAAACTGGGTCAAATTGGGCGGGTCATGACCCAGCCCATTTTTAGTCCATTTCAGCCCAACTCAATTCAGCCCAAATAACTTTTGGGCCAATGTTAGCCCAACCCCTTTATTACCTCAACCCATTTTTATTGAGTCAATTTCAGCCCAACCCGCGCATTTGACACCCCTACTGATTTAGTAGTGTTAAATGTTAATGGTAAGAGCATTGGTAAATAATATTTCACTATTTGCAAGTAATATGTAATGTCCAAACACCTAGCAAGAATTTTAAAACAAAGAGTTCGTCCATCTGCAAAGAGAAAAGGCAAGCGGCCATTCAAGGTTAGAGATTTAAAACATTGTTAGAATTTCAGGGTGGTCTAAAATTACATAAAGAAATAACTTATTTCGAAGTGATTGCAGTAGTTGGTTGGAAAACAAAGAGTCAGTTCAGCTGAATCAAAATTCTTTGTGTGGGTAGAATTCATATTCACTTCATAACAAAGAAAGAGAATGCGGGTAAATGAATTGATCCAACTCATCAGGGTCACGAGATGAATATAACAAGTTCGAATTTTGTCCTAGTCTAATCAGTGAAACATTATACATTGAAATAAAAGATTGGTCCCAACCCGTCTACAGATAGGGCTAGTAAAAGGTGCATCACCTAGCTCTATTTTTCCAAACACTAAACAATAAAGACTACAAAACTTGGCAGTATTTGGTTTCTTGGCTTAAACAAACAAACTCATAAAATCCCTAATCTGTTTTAATTAACTGCGGTGGCATCGTGGGTGAATTTAAGTTGGCTGACACACGTCTACACCTTCTTAGGTGTATTAATCTATATTCGTTTCGGTACTTACTTACCTAAATTACTATTAAATATTCCTACTCTTAGGAAGCTCAGATTTTTATTTGTAAATTATTAAACCTTTTTCATAATCTAGTCTCTGCCAAGAATGAATAAACATGTGGCTGCAGACATACGATCAGTCGGATCTTATATATTTCTACTTAATTTGTACAGTAATATAGTTACCTTTTATAATGACCATCCTTTATAACAGTAATTTATTTATTATAGCGGTCAAATTTTCCCTAAAATACATTCTTCATGTTATTTTATTTTTTAATAATAACATTTCACTTTAACAGTAAAAAATACTAATATTTTGCATCTACTATAGTAAAAAGTCTAGGTCCACTTCTAAGTATACTTGTTTTGCATGTAAAGGAGACAAAATTGTGAAATTAGAGAGCAAATGAAGTGCTCCAAGAATACATCCCACGTTTAGCCCACGTTCCCACATATTCTTCCCGGCGTTTCCACCGGCTTTGTACAGTTTCTTTTCACCACTTTTCCGACATATCCGCCACAAATGTACAAAAAAATAAAAAAATAAAATGTTCAACACCTTCTCTCGTAATTTAATTTTCCTCTGTTGTCGGTTTCTTGAGAACGTTCACGCAAACATAGCAAACCTTCGAAGCTCACTTTTTCCTTTCATCATAAACTCAAAATACTCAAATGCATTTTCTGCAGGACCCCATTGCCCATTTTAGCCGTTTTATTGAATGTTTGTCTTTAATTTGTCCCCACCTCATCATCAACATCTTCTAACTCTCTACTCTTTTACTCTCTAAATAAGCCCCACCTAGCTGTACTCAACTCAAAAGTTTTTAATGTGAACACATCTCCATAGCCCTCCAAAAAAAAAAAAAAAAAAAAAAAAATTCAACTTTTATATTTTCTTCAAGACTTGTTTATTCTATTTTGCTAATCTTGTTCATCCCAAGACTTGATTTTTCTTTAGTCTAAAGTAGAAATGAGTGAAAACCCTTCTCCCAGAATCTTCAAAACAATGACCAACTTGAAGATTTTCAAGAAATTTAAACCTTTTGAGCCTTCACCAGGTGTACTTGGTTGCTTCTTTTTCACTGTTTTCTTGTTTTTGTGTCTCTTCTTGTTGGATTATAGAACAGTGAACAAAGGGCCTCGTTTGCATCAACCATCCTTGTTTGCTACTTGGATTGGCATAAATGGATCGTCCTTGTCGTATGAGAAAACTGAAAAGATTGATTTTTTGGAAAAGGGTGCTGAAAATTGTGATATTTTTTATGGTAATTGGGTTTGGGATGAAAGTTATCCACTTTATAAATCAAAGGGTTGTAAGTTCTTGGATGAAGGATTTCGTTGTACTGAGAATGGTAGGCCTGATAATTTCTATACTAAATGGCGTTGGCAACCGAAAGATTGCAACTTGCCCAGGTTAATTTTTACATATTTTCTAATGATACTGAGTACTTTATACTGTGTTTGAATCATGCTGGTAATTTAACTAAAGAATTTAAAAGTGAAGAACGTGAAAGAATTGCTTAAACTGTTTAGGCTTTGATATGATGTGTTTTAGGAAAACCCCTATTGTGTTTTTCTTGCATAGCATTTGCTAGTCTTTTTAGCTGAGTAAGGTTTTAATCATTGAATTACTAGGTGAATTTTGTTATACACACTGACAGTTGAAACTATTGTTACATAATCAGCACAATTTAACTGTTTACAACAGGGTTCTCATTCTATTTTTCAAGTTACTATTTCAGCCTTAATATAAAGAACTACCTATTAGGTCAATTTTATGTGGGAGTCGCAAACGAAGCAGGTCGGATCAGATATGGGCGGGTCGAAAACAGGTTAAACAAAAACGGATGAAATATCCGTCCCATACACGATAAAAAACGGGTTAACCTACGGATAATTTGGATATCCATATTATCCATGGTTTTAGGAATAGTTAGGTGAGAACGCAAGCTAAAATCTAAAATAAGCTTAGACTCCCAGAAAGTAAGAACTCATAAATAATAACAAGCAGACAAATTGACATTGATAATAAGGATATCGATATTATCCATCTGGATATCCATTGTTTTAGTGGATAATATAGATACAACAACAACAACAACAACATACCCATTATAATCCCACCAGGTGGGGTCTAGGGAGGGTAGAGTGTACGCAACCTTTACCCCTACGTTGTGAAGGTAAGGAGGAGGTTTCCGATAGACCCTCGGCTCAAGTGGATAATATAAATAATATCCCTATTTGATCCAGTTTTTAAAAGTCAGTTATTCAACCCATGTCTAATGGGTCGAATTGGATGGTTACGTGTCTTTTTTAGCCATTTTTCCAATCCCTAATTTTACGTGATGGTGTGTATTGAAAAAACATGTACAACTCTCTGTATATAGAACTTAAACTCTTACTATGTTGGCTCTCGTTGAGCTGCATCTAAAGTTGTTAGCTCGATGCTTAAGATTTTCATTGTTTTTTCTTTTGAGGACTTTATGCTTAGTAGGAGGGAGCTTTTCATAATCTTTTCCCTGATTATTGAATGCAGATTTTAGTCTTCTAATACTCTTTTAAGCAGATTCAATGCAAAAATCATGTTAGAAAAGCTGCGGAACAGACGGGTTGTATTTGTAGGGGATTCAATTGGAAGAAACCAGTGGGAGTCTCTTCTCTGCATGTTGTCTTCTGCAGTTCCTGATAAAAGCAAGATACATGAAGTTAATGGAAGTCCTATCACGAAGCACATGGGTTTCTTGATTTTCAAATTCGAGGATTTCAACTGCACGGTCGAGTACTATAGAGCTCCATTCCTAGTGTTTCAAGGCCGTCCACCTTCAGGTGCTCCTAAAAATGTTAAATTGACCTTGAGACTTGATCAAATGGATTGGAGTTCTGCTCAATGGAAAGGGGCAGATGTTTTGGTATTCAACAGCGGTCACTGGTGGATTTATGAAAAAACTATTAGAGAGTAAGCTCTTTTCTTTCCTCTATCAATTTATAGCATGTTTGCTGAACTTCCAATATCTTTTTGTTTTGAAAAGTGTTTTTTGGCCGAAGTACTTTTCTAGAGTAGCAGAAGTGCTTTAGGAGAGTAGGAGTTTGTGTTTTGGTAATCAATTTAAAGTACAATTTTGCCAATATTAGAGCAGCAATTTGTGATTGGCAACGTTCCAAAAGTGCTTTTTGGGGAAAACTAGTTTTTCCATCTCCGAAAACAACTTCTGCTATTACTCAAAACCACTTATTTTTCTCCTAAAAGCTTGCCAAACACCTCAACTCTCAAAAATACACTCTTTTTTGAAGAAAAAAAAAACACTTTTGGCTACGCGAAACCTTCAAAGTTGTTGTGCTACTTTACGGCAAGGAGTTTCCGTGGAAAAGAATGGTATGCCACAGAAGACGAAATAAATGATAACCATTAACAAGCTCCGGGCTAACGTGCAGTTTATATCTTTCTCTGCTGTCTTTTGCGCATCGTGAAATGAATAATTAACTGTTGGGCAGATAAAGTATTGAAAAGTATTGGTGCTCAATGTCCCTATTGAATTGTGACCATGCACAATATGTTTTGCATCTACACAAATTTGGCAGCGAAGGATTCAGCTAATTTGTGTAAACTAGGTACCTTGAACAGTGGATATGTATAGCAAAATAGGTTGACAGTGCAGATAATGGAAATTGTTTAGTAATAGACTCCGTTGCTTTGCAGGAAAATAAGATTTTGAATTCCACTCCACCATGTAGCTATAGGATATATAAAAAAGCTATCATGTTATGTGGAATAGAAGGTGGTAAATTTGAATATCCACAGATTGAAGCTTCGAAAATATGTTTTAACTCGTTTATTTGGCCTTCTTTCTGAAATTGAAAGGAGAGGTATGAGTAATTAGGAGTTGTCATTGGATTCCATGAGCTAAACAATGCTACAACTACCATGTATTTCTAGGAATTTTTATTAGGAGAAAAACAACCATAATTGTTCTAGATAAGTAGCTTAAGAGGTTTATGTGAAGCTGTTGATTTGGATTTAGTTCTCTATCGTCCTCATCAAGTAAATTTTATTCCTCAAGCTACTTAAACGTGTTGCTTCCCACCACTAAGTGGTTTATTACCAGCGCTTGAAGTTTGCACATCAAAGTTTGTTGCTTTTGTGAATCATAACCTTGATTACCTATAACACTAATATACTTTTGACTTCTCGATTTCTGAACTTGATAGGGGATGTTACTTTCAAGAAGGTGGAGAAGTCGATATGACCATGAGTATTGAGACTGCATACCGGAGGTCAATTTTGAGATTGGTAGATTGGATAGGTCATGAAGTGAACATGACCAAGACACATGTCGTATTTCGAACCTATGCTCCTGTTCACTTCAGGTATGTCTTGATTTTGATCTGCTAAATGAAGGCGAGTTTCCATAAGGAAACATACTAGCTAAAACCTGAATACATTCTTTTGGGAACTTTTGCTGACTATATCGTATTACAAGTATGAGAAAGAAATTTAGTTCCAAAATGGTAATTTATGCTGAAAAAGAAGCTGAAATATTGTCCCCTAGAGCTTTCTTCTAGTGGTAAGAGCAATGCGTGATGTGTGAATTAGCACACATTACGAGGTCAAACTGCCACAAATAAAAACTTGGAATTTAAGTGGAGGAGGGTAAGAGAGCAGGCCCATTATCTATCGAGTTCAGAGCCTAGCTGGCCTTCGGGGATCTCTCGGTTATCACAAAGAAAGAGAGAAAATGAAGCTGAGGACGTTTAAGGTTATGAGATTCTTGTAGCTTGTTTGGCCAAGCTTATTTTCCCCCCAAAAGTACTTATTTTTTTAAAAGTGAGGTGTTTGGCCAAGCTTTTGGGAGAAAAAGTGTTTTGGGGGAGTAGCAGAAGCAATTTTTCAGAAGCTAAATAAATAGCTTTTGCCCAAAAGCACTTTTTTGAAAAGTACTTTTGAGAAAAATACACTTAGAAGCACTTTTTAAAAGCTTGGCCAAACATTAATTGCTGCTCAAAAGTACTTTTTAAATCAATTGGCCAAACACAAACTGTTTTTCGTCGAAAGTACTTTTTTGAAAAAGTGCTTCTGGAAAAAGCACTTTTTAAAATAAACTGATTTTAGAAGCTTGGCCAAACAGGCTATTAGTAGGCGTTTGGACATAAAAATGTGATATTTGAAAAGGAAAATTGAAAACCAGAAAAAAAATTGAAAAGGGTATTTGGAAGTTGAAGTTGTGTTTAGACATTCATTTAACTTGAAAAAAATAGAAGTTTTGGAAGTTGAGACAAAATTTCACTTGAAAAGCTGGTCAAAACTACTTTCCCAAACTTGAAACTCATCTCAAAAAAAAAAAAAAAAACAAAACAAAACAAAAAATTAGTTGAATTATTTTGAATCAAAAAATAACCAAACGGTGTTTGAATTATTTTTTTTGGAAAAAGGAAAAAATCTTGTCCAAACGGGGCCTTATTGGTCATATTAAATGAGGTCTTGAGTTGTTAGTGGTAGCGGTTTTACTTTGTCTACCCGATATAAAAATGGAATATATCGAGTGTGCGTACATGTCACTTAAGGTTGAGAAAACACAACACAATTTCTATGGCCAGTTATTGGTAAGCAATTCTGGTTGTATCTCTACCCAAAATTGCATGTTTCCTTGTTGACAGCTCAAGAAAATAATAGGTCAAAAGTCTTCCACCCTAATTTGTCATAATTCATGGCTTCCTCTTCCCCAACTTGTCTCTAAACATGCATATTTCATTGATTGTGTTCGAATATCTATTTCCAACATAGACATATTGCCTGTTACTACGCTATATTTAATCAGTAATATTAATCAAGTAGATTAGTGTTATTTCTAGATTGATTGTTTACATAATCTCTAAACTTTACTCGGTAATAGCTGCAACATATTTGGTGATAATACTACACATGCAGATTATTTAGTTAGTTCATTGCTTCATTTTGTATCTAGTTGTTACAACCAATTAACGAATCACTTCGGTAAACAGAGGCGGGGACTGGAAGACTGGGGGTAACTGTCATCTGGAGAAACTACCTAACATAGGATCATCCCAAGAGTCCCTGAAGATGTCATTTGAATATAACACCGTAATCAACGTGCTGTCAGAGCAACAGAACAAATCAAAAGCGTGGAATCTGGATTTATTGAATGTAACGGGGATGACATTTCAAAGAAGAGACGGTCACTCATCTTTGTATTACTTAGGTCCTAAGGTTGGACCAGCTCCTCTCCACCGCCAAGACTGCAGCCATTGGTGCCTACCCGGTGTCCCTGATACATGGAACGAGCTTCTTTATGCCACCTTCCTCAAACGAGAGTTAGCTCGTGCAAATTTTTCCAAACAAACTTCTTGATCTCCATCTCTTGACAGGTAAAAAGATCCGATAAACCATGTCACTGTGTTGTCTCCAACATTTCAAATGTTACTTGGATTAAGATGCGTACATTGGAAAGAAAACTCGAGTTGGAAAATCCTCAACTTTTGTGCCAATGGTACGATGCTGTGGAGATTAAACATAAGGAATGTGCCCTTTTTCAACATTGAATTTTGGAATTATTAGGGGCATTCTTCTCTGCTGAGCTGCTGATGACATACCATTTTTGCAGTTTGTATACTTAGGATTATTTAGAATCTTTTCCTTCACCAAATTATTAGAATCTGTACATAGCATTGTGTGTTGTATAGCTGAAGAGAACATTAACCTTTTATACAAAATTCTGCGCATTTGGTGACTTCCTTTTCTAGTGAGATCCCCAATGGTTTAGATACTCCATCCGTTTCATTTATGTGACTTCCTTTTCTAGTCAGATCCAAGAAAAATGCCCATTTCTATGATTTATGATATTACCTTTAATGACAAGCTTTTATACTGGTTGTGTTGTTATTGTTGTAATGACAAGCTTTTATAGCTGCAAATGTTATGATATGTATAAAACCATAAATTTCAAGAGTTTTATCATGACACAAATATTATGACATGTTTAATATAACAACTTGTTTTACAAAACTGTACAAGCTGAGGTGTCAATTTATGTACTAAGCCGATAAATATTTTTCTCCGTTTATCCCCAAACAATTATCTTTTGTTACCGATCTTAAAAGATAAATAAACTGTCAGATTACTGTCTGCCTGATGCTTAAAAAAATCTAAATGAATTAATCGGACACTATAAATTGTACCCGTGTATAATGTATTAGGAAGTGTATGTAATGGAGTAATTAGTAGCTAAGATTCATGACGAATATTTTATTGAATATGAATAGTTAAGAAAGACAAATTGTGGGGACTCAACAATTACAACATATCCCGTGTAATCCTACGAGTGGAGTTTGGGGAGAGTAAGATGTACGCAGACCTTAGACCCACTTATCTTTGTGGGGTAGAGAGACTTGGAGACTAGGTTGCAAGATGAAAAATTCGAGGGCAAGGAGAAAGAGTTACTGGGTATTGATCGATGTGCGTGTGAAGCAATAAACTTAAAATGAAAAGAATTAGATATGGGATAAACTGCTAGTACTATTACTCTTTTGGTCACAGTAATTTCTCGTTGCTACTCGTACAAAATTATTGTACAATTCAGAAACACAAAATCCCTAATTAACCAATGAAAATTTGAGTGAAAAGTGTGCCAAAACTGGGCTAGCCTAGTATGATGAGTTCGAGTCGTTTTATTACATTTACGATGAGTCAATCTGTGATAACTGATAAGTATTTGACAATCATCAAGTTTATTGAAATTCTTTTACTATAGTACAGGAATATATTTGACTCGGCAAGAAGCACTACTGGTACATTTAGATTCCATGTGATATCGAAAAAATGAATGCTCTCAAATTCTTGCTGAAATTCTAGAATCCTTGCCAATGGACATTGACAAACACAGAGCGTTAATCTTTTACACATTGATAACTGTAAAGAAGGTCTAAACTATCAGATAATTTACAAGTCAAGTATATAATTGTCTATGATAAGCGTGAGTTATAATAAGTATAAAACAGAGGTCAATAATCTATTACATTAAAAGTTATATCAGTAGTAATATATGTACATTTAACTTACGGATTGTTTGGTTAATGAACAAAATTATATTTGGGATTATTATAATATCAAGATTATAAAAAGGGAATTGAATAACGACAGAATTATTCAGTGGATATACTTTATTTAGTAAATGTTTGGTTCATTGGGCTAGAAACAGAATATATTGTGAATAATATAAACATGTATTTGGTTTTCCACCAAATAAATTGGATAAACTTTGTCATATTGTTATCCCACATTTCGTGTGGTGTGGACTGTGGTATATAAAAAATTACAAGTGCGATATAAATAATTTCGAAATTGTTAATTCCAGAATCAAAAGCTCAATCGAACACGGGATAATTGGTAGCTTTTAGTTACTTTGTCTAAACTTCAGCACACGATGCATGATATTTGATTGTCATTTTTCAATTCACATAAAATGACAACCAAATACTTGCATAACTAATACATGATCAATAATTGAACACTACATAACTAATTTTTGTATAACGATTTCCGCATAATTCTAACCAGCAACCAAACGACCCTAAATGTCTGACAGAAAACCTGTGAGAGCAAGTTGATGCTCGCAACTGGAGTCAAATACATTCTGACAGTGACGTGAGTGCTGGAGATCTAACGTATCTTTGTCCTATGATTTTCCCTTGAAAGATCGACAGGTCTCTCTCAAAACTATTGTATTCATCTAAGTAAAAGAAAATGGTATAAAGCAGTCGATGTGATACGCGCATGAGAACAAAGAATGGTGACCTCCATTTAATTCGATTCAATCACAAGTACTTGTACATTTTGCACCTCAGTGTTATATATAAATCATCATGCAAAAGAAACCTATGACTAAATCATCATGCAAAAGAAACCTGTGACTCTGTGTGTACTATCTGAGAGAAACATAAACCCTTAACCAACAGGAACCCGAAACGTATTCCAATTATTATAGAAATGGTGGGAGAACTTTAGTTTGGACCATACCCTTAGCCAATAGAAAGCCGAAACGTATGGGCATAGGATCTTGCCTTTGAGAAAGAAATAACAACCATAATCTGTCCAAACTCCAGAATTGGGCCAATGCCAAAGGAAAAGCGTTGTCTGCTATTCATCAACTTCCAAAATTGGGCAGCCTTCTCTAGATAAGGGATCATGTACTTTTACCTATCTTCCGCTGAATTTGGTACTTGGTTGGCCATGGAATATGTCCATGATTCGAGTGTTAGGAATTTTCTTATTTAGTAGACTCACATATTTAATATAATTGTATATAGACATGCTATCACTTAAAGATGCTCATTTTTATGGGCTATATATAAATATTATTTGGGAAAATTTCATAAATAACTACATTTTAAGGGTTAAAAATCTGGCATAACAACATTTTGCTTATTTACAGCTCGTAGCTACTTTTTTGTTTCTTGTATTCATTTTTTTCGCTGTATTCAATTTTTGTTTTCACTGTATTCATGACTAAAATAATTTTTTTCCCACTGTATTCATGAAATAATTATCTGTATTCATAAATTGGCTTATTTTATTCATGAATACAACAAGTAAAAAACTGAATACATATACACCATTAATTACACAAAAACATCATATTTTCCGATATGTATACAACAGATACAGGCGAAAAAAACTGTATACAACATAGATACACCAAAAAATTAACAAATACAAGCGAAAAACATTGTATACACGGTAAATATACAACAAATACAACGAAAAAATTAATGAATACAATGAATTGTATGCTAAAAAATTAATGAATACACTGAAAAAGAAACTTGATTTTTTAGATCCGATACCGGAATTTGACCGGAAAAGCCACCGTCGGCCAGACTCCGACAAAGCAACACTTGTCGACGATGAAAATCTGATGTATATCCAGATCTGTCAACGATTTCCAGCTGCCGGAAATTTCGCAGCAACAATCTTTATGGCGGCGTCAATGTTCAGTTGGGAAATTTTTGTTTGATTTTGTATGTGGAGTGCCCCGTTTTTTGCTTTCCTGAAAACATTCATTACAAAGTACAGTAATAAGGGTCTGATTTATGAATTATCCCAACTACAGCAAGAGTAATAACTTCCTCAATTTGAATTTATGTGTCTTTGATGTTATTTGAAGAGCTCCGGCCAAGATCTGCTATAAAAGTTCGCCGGAGAAGGACGAGAGGCCAATCGGTGAAGATCCGATGTATATCCGGTCAGATCCGGCCAAGATCTGACCGGATCTGACCGTAAAAGTTTGCCGGAGAAAGGCCGCCGGCGACAAAGCATGAGTGGGGGAGAGGGGAGAGAGAGAGATGGGAGTATTGGGTTGGAAGTGAATAATGTGATGATGGGGTATTTTACTTTATATATATATATAGCTATAAGTTGTATTTACCATATAATTATTAGTTACGGAATGTAATTATTTTAAACTATAGCTACTAAATATAAATATGTAGTAATGTTAGTTATGTTACGTAGTTATCCCATATTATTTTATATACATAGAAATCTAGTTAACTTTTTAATTATAATTAATGGGTCCATAACTGAAGAGTTACACCTCTTCTGAAAGGTTACTGCAGAGTTATGTCTTCTGAAGAGTGTCTCGCTATTATTTATTCTCGCTATTATTTATTGGTTGTAGTCCCTAAGTCTGTTACTGAATTTTTTTTTCTCTCTGCTCCATTAAGAGAAGTGACATAAAGAAAATAACAAGACTTAATAGATTTTGCCTTCCTTTCATCGATGTTTATAATGGATCAAGGTAAGTATCCTTATTAATCTTCTAGATTTATATCTTTGTCTAATGATTTACTTGCGTACGTAGAGTGTGTGAAATTTTTTAACAAGTGACATCGAAGCATGGTCTAGTTAGATTTAGACGTGGTATAAATCGAATTTAAATCTGAAATCACTGTTAACTTTTCGATTTTCAAAAGCGATTTTCAATCATTGCTAGTCTTATCACAAGAATTTTTCACGCTGGTTTTTTAAGGCAATTTTCTGCCATTTTTCCCGTGGTTTGCATTACATTAAAAAAAAAAAAAAAAAAAAAGAACAAAGATGCTTTTGTGGGATAAGGCAGAATGCTTAAAGTGGAACACACTATTTTGTTTGCCTTAAAAGTTTTAAGTCTTATCATTTTGTTTGCTGGGGCATTAATTTGGAAATAATTTTGATTTTGTTGTTATTAAAAATAACAACGAAAAGGTTGGATGTAGAAACCTTTTCTGGAATAGTTTTTTGGATAAAGTTTTCTGTTGTTGATTTCTACTAGAGGAAGAAGATGATACTGTGCAAAATAAATTATTTAGCAAATTTTTTTACTTTTGTTTTTACTTCTGTTTTGAATTGGTGATGCTATTCCTAAATAAATAAAGTACATCCCTTACATGTTAAGACATTATGATGTAGTGGGTCCATGTAACTTTCCACTAATTGCAACAAAGCAAATTTATTTGTTGGAATCTTCAAGTAGTACACGTACATTACTCATTCATCGGCAAAACTTAACGCCCACCGAAATTTAATATATTACCCAAAAAAATTAAAATAGTCTAAGCCCATTAAGTATAAGTCAAAAGAAACCCCAATTGTAACAAGCCCTCTTTTGTTTTTGTATCCCTAATTTTTCACTTCAGTTGAGAAAATCAAATATCCCTAACAAAGAAAGGTGACTACGATGTGTCTTTAAGATTAATGTATGTCATTTATGTGTTTTCTTAATTATTCTTACGGTATGTATATAACACCTAGTAGCCCTATATCATGGTTATGGTTTTCTGTTCTTGTGTATTCTATTTGTTTGATTTTGATTTCAATTTATCGGTTTTATATTTTATTGCTTTTGAGAATATGAATTAGTGTAAATGGAATCGCTTCTAATATCATATCAAAAAAACCGAATTGAAAAAAGCGAAATCAAACCGAACTGAACTTCAAAAAATCGAAACCGAACCGAACTAGTTTGGTTTGGTGTTCGGTGTCCACCTTCAAAAAATCGAAACCGAAATAACTGAACCGAAGAACCGAACGCCCACCCTAGCAAAAATTGCTTGTATATGATGTATTACTATAGAGAAATGCCAAATTTAATAAAAATATTTTTTTTCCTCTTTGAAATTAACGTCTTGACTGATTTTATTTGACTAATCACTTAGATGAAGTTTGGTCCTCATCTGTGTATATTAATTTTGCATATTTGTTTAAGTATATGCAATTTTAAAATGTTATTTTATCTTTATTTGATGGTTTCTTTGATATTAATATTTTAAAGGGCTAACTAAAACATTGAGGACAATTTAGTGTCATAAATTTTTTCCGGATCTAATGTGGTTTTAGGAGTTGCTAAAGCACCCTAAGACGATAAAGTATTAAGTTCAGAAGATTTCACATGGATTATGACATTAAAATAATATCATTAATATCAAAGGTTACATGTCTACAAATTTGAGAGTAGCCAAAGCATCTTAAATTTGATAGTCAAGACATGTCAACCTTATAAAGGTATGGTATTAATATTGCAATCAATTCATTAGGAAATTGAGTGGTCGCCCAAAGGTACGGTTAATATTGATTGGGGGTAGAATGAGACATTTAAATATTAAGAACGAACTTTTCCGGTTGCCCAAAGGTATGGTAAAGTTCGAAGAGTTTTTGTATTTAAATTGTTTTAGTTCTATCGTTAGTCAGTTGCATGCGATTTGCAAACTTCTGCCCAAAGATGATGGTGGAATTTACTAGTGTCAAGTTTTTTTGCCTTTAGCACAAAAGTAACTTTGAATTATTTGGCAGCATTATTCTGAAGAACTTTATGTAGATTTTTGTTGTGTTTTTCAAATTTTCTAAAGCAGTCTTGCATAAAGCAAATATCGATCTGTATTTTCCCAGTTGCATTTTAGAGATGTCTGTTGTGCTATTTTTTCGCTGCGCATAAAAGAATAGTTATTGGTACTGGGAATGGACAATACCATGTGTGCTTCTTGTTTAAAATGGAATAGAGTAGTCTAATATATTGCCAAAGTAAACTCTATTAGATAAATTTATTTATTTTGATCATTAAGCATGTTTTGTCTCTGCGAAATAATTATCCAAAAGGAAGATTATTTTGGCCATAATGCCATATTATGGATAGTCATGAATATGTGATACATTTGGTAATATCATGCTGGTAATGTGAAAGAAAGACATGTTACCAGGTCGTTTTGGTAGTCAATATTTATGAACTATGTATAAGAGTACCACTTACAAATTATTATTTATGTCCAAAGACTAAATAATAATGTTGTGTTAGGTATCTTGAGACGAGCCCGTTTTGGATATATATATATGTGTGTGTGTGTGTGTTTGGAATATGTGGATCCAAAGTTCGTCGGAACTAAAGAATATACACATTAAATTTCTAATTGTGTGAAGAAAAGAGTTAAGAGTCTTCTTGTGTCAATAGAGCATATTAGTGCAAGCTCCATTATGGCGGATCCGCTGATGAAAGGTTGCAACCTAAAGTTTTTTTTTATGAGCCTGTAGTTTATACAGATGTTGTTGGACTCTATGATGGGTCATTTCAGAGGGATTTTTTGTTTGTTTGTTTATGTTTTTGACATGGTTAAATATATTTTCTATACAAATTAAAGTTTTATGAAATTTAGGAATTTTGAGTGATTACTGAAAACTCTGAAAATAAAGTTATGGACTTTCTACTGCGGTTTTGCATAAAGTGTAAAAAAGTGGTTTATGAACTATTTAAGTCATAAAGGAGGACCAGTTGGAAATAGGCATGACCGAGATCAATTTACATGTAATTTTCATGCTATGCATCCATACTTGATCTATGTCATTGATTTTACTGATATTGTGACCATTGATGGGTTTAGTGACGAATATATGTCACGAAAACCGTTTTGATCCCATATTAGTACGATTAATGAACCAGATTGCTTAGAGATAGCAAATTGTGCGCGCTATAAAGTTTTCGTTATGTACAATTTTTCGGAAATAAATGTGGTCCAAGTGGGAGATTGTTAGAAATTCTCTTATTTAGTGGACTCACATATTTAATATAATTGTACATAGATATGCTATCACTTAAAGATGCCCATTTTTATGGGCTATATATAAATATTATTTTATAAGATATGAATTTTATATGCGTAGAAACCTTGTTAACTCTTCAGTTATAATTAATGGGCTCATAACCGGAGAGTTTCACCTCTTCTGAAAGGTTACATCTGAAGAGTTATGTCTCTTCCGAAGAAGTGTCTCACTATTATATATTGGTTGTGGTCCCTAAGTCTGTTACTGAATTCTTTTCCTCTCTGCCCCATTAAGAGAAGTGACGTAAAGAAAGTAACAAGAATTAGAAGATCCAACCTTGCTTCTATCGATTCTTATAATGGATTAAGTATAGTGCCCTTACTAATCTTCTAGATTTATATCTCTGTCTAATTATTTACTTGCGATCTTGTGTGGAGTGGGTAAAGTTTTCCAAGATCGAGTACAAGGGTTAAATACTTAATTTGAATACAAATTTTATGTTTTTTAGAATAAAAGTTTCATATCTAAAACTATATAAAAAATATGTTATGTGCAGGGGCGGAGCTAGTTCATCAGGTGCGGGTTCAGTCGAACCCAGTAGCTTTGGTCCGAACCTTATATTTGTATTAAAAAATTCATTGAACATATAGAAATTATTAATTTAGAACCCAGTAACTTTAAAAACTAAAATTCCGAACCATAAACACCAAATCCTGGCTCCACCTCTGGTTATGTATAACCTGCAACTTTAACATGTGAGGCTTATGAGCTTGTTGACAAAGTTCTCCTTTAATTGTCCTTTTTTCTTAGTGCTGATTAATATGGAAAAGTCTATTCGTTCGCTTTTCAATTGTGAAAACTAATGGTCCGCCAGCTTTTAAACTGTGTCTGCATCTTGCTTATTTCATTTTCAGCATATTGTTTCTGTCGAGTTCGATTATTGTTTTTGCTTTGGGACCCAAAAACATTGGGCAAATGTTATAAAGATTCGGATAGAATCATGCACGAGGAAGATGTAGCTTTCTCATTTTTCACTACTTATACCGGGGGTGTTCATGGTTCGGTTTAGGTCGATTTTATATAAAAGATGACCAAACCAATTAAGTCGGTTTTTCATTGAGTCAGTTTTGTCTGTTATCTCGATTTTTTCGGTTTTTATTCGTGTCTTTTAATAAGATTGATTTTGATTTGTTAAGTAATGGTTCGATCCTTGCCAAAACAAAAAAAACTTGTGGAGTGATCTCATCTCAGTAACTAGGAGAATAAAAAAGAACCCCACAAATAAAAGAACTCACAAATCAAAGTAAAGAATCTGAGCTGATCAAAGAAACTTCATTTATTTCCTTTCATCGCTAAATAGCATAACCAAATGGAGCCATCAAACTTTTGTAGTGAATCGACCTCAATATACACCTCTACTTACTAGATGCTGCAGTTGAGCAAATGAGTTAGCAGTTCCTTGCCAATGATAATGGGAACAAATAAATATACGCCTCTACTTACTGGATGCAGCAGTTGAACATTTGTTCTTTGCATATTTTGTTAATTTAGGCCCAAAAGAATAAAAAATAATACTATATAGTATGAAATTTTCAAATAGTAATAATGATAATATAGAGTATAATTTTTAAATAGTATTTGTATAGTCGGTTTAATTCAATCTTTTTGGTTATGTTTTACTTAAAAACCAAATCAAACCAATTTAGGAATTTCTGCAGTGTCTTGGTACATGTTACTACTCTTGAACAAATTAACTTCCACAGTTTGCTCGCGTTCCCATTTCAGGAGACTGGAGTGAGACTTTCTGTTAGTTTGAAGTAAAGCTAAAAGAGTAATGTAGATGGATAATTAATACTGTAGGAAGTGTTATGACCTTTCTGCTATAAGGACATTATATTCCTCTTTAGCTTTTACATAATGTGCAAAAAAAATTAAAAATTAAAAAATAAAAAGAGAAGAAGAAGAGATGAGGGGCGTATATATTGTTAGATATGGACCATTTGAGTTTCACCAGTCCCTTCAACTTCAAGTTCTGGTATTGGAGTAACAGCATGACAATAGTATACGCAGAATTTTTCATAGACAATATTGACCTATTATTTTATTCGGATTTACTCCGTTTGGGTGTAAGGAATTTTAAAAATTAACTTCCTATCCCGAATTAATGAGTACTTAATTTGATTTATTTTTTGACACGACTTGGTTAAAGCTAAGGCGTCTTCGCCAGGAGACCAGTGAGACCATCAGTTCAACAACAATGATAAGAGGGACCTATTTGCATGCCCAATTAATAACACGATTCCTCTTGATAATTTGTTTTCCGATCTTTTTCCCTCTCAACCTAAAATGAAGTGACGCTGGAAATAAAAAATCTCAGGGAACATCCAAAGCAGAGTGCTTATCTTTACTAAGAATGTGACAAAATAGTCACAATTCAAGTCATATACTCCAATTTCAATAACCAACGTCAATTGAATTTAGATGCATTGCTCCTAAAACAACCGAAGTTTGTAAGAAAGATTCAGTGTAACTATGGATTCATGGTGTATATTTCATACAAATGTCATATTCCTATTACTAACCTTAACTTTGTGAAAAAAGAATTGTGATTTCGAAAGGATTATGATGGAAATGCCAAGTGCAACGTACTAAGATTTTTGCTTAGGTGATAGTAACCCAACCCATTTTATGCACTGAAACATGTCTTGTTTTGAACCAGCAACAAATCAGATGTATATTGTAAAATTGTAAATTAGGTAGACGTCTTGGAGTGTCTACAAGATTTTGCTTTGAAAATGGCTGAGTGGAATCACCAGTCAGGCCTTTTCCCAGTCTAGGCAATCTATTTCTTTAAGGGGTGGTTTGGTTGGAAACAAGTCATCCTGGATAACTTATGCTGAGATTAGTTATTCCACCCTCTCACAAGGATAAAATAACACTACAATTCCGGAATTAGCTATACCGTCATTTTATCCCAACTAAACATGGGATAAATTCATCTCAAATATAATCTCGGGACTATTTATCCTTATCCCTCGTACCAAACGAGCCCTAAGAGCTTTCCTTAACTGTTAAAAAGTAACCTCAACAGAGAATGACAGAAATAGTCCCTTATATTTAACGGTTAATCTAAAACACTCCTTTAAACATGCTCCGGAGCAATTTTATGTCCTTTATGTTTAGCAGTATTGTGCAGTTTTGATTTGTGTTATACTTAAAACAGAGAACGGTAGTCACATTTCACGAAATCAACTTGTGAGAATCACGTGACCCGTTTAAATTGAAGAAATAATCGAGATTGACGTCTTCTCATTTGTTTTCTTGAGAAAAACCAACACCATAAACAGACAGCAAAAAGAAAAATACATTCCGGGGGAAATGTATCAGGAGAAAGTGTGTCTCCATGGTTCTTTCACTTTAAGCGGCTCACGTACTTCTTACGAGCTAATTTTGAAAACATAACTATCATTATGTGTTTTAAATATTACGGAGATCAAAAGTGCTCAGCTTTTGTAAATATAATTAAGGACCAAAAATGATCAAGTGTATATTTAGAGGACAGATTTATATTAACCCCCAAACGTAAAGGACTAATTTTGTCATTTTCTCGAAACCTCAACTTCTGAATATTTCACTTTTATTACGTATTTTTTCTAGTAACCTTACCGTAATTTCATTTTAAAGTTTAGCGGGGATTCAGAAGATTGCGTAGGTTGTTCTTTTTTATAAGGAGTTCAGGGTTTTCGTCCGTCACCGATGTGTTGATTCTTTTTATCTGGGGTCTTCGAGGGCATTCTTTCCCACTTTTTTCGGGGGCCCAAAATAGACCGGGTCTGGCTCTGATATCATGTTAAATTAGGCATTGAGCCTAACTCACACCCCAAAAGCTAACTCAAAGGGAGGTGAATTGCCCGGACCTTATAAGGACCCAGGGTTCTCGTTCGTCACCGATGTGGTATATTTCTCTTCAGAACATTTATATATTTGAAAACGATTTAATTTGGAATTTCTCATTTTACTCTGGATGAGATATTTTATGGCTACATAAAAGTCAAAAGCACATTTAAGACCACAAATTCTCAAAGTCTTCCCTTCTTTCTTAAATTTTGTATTCAGTCAAACTCCGCTGCATAAAATGTGGTGGAAAGAGTATTTTATGTAATTGCAATTTGAAGTACAAAAGCGCACTTGCATGTACCTACCAATATTTTTATAAATTCCCTTAGCTTCTCCTCCCTGAGTCTAACAGTAAAACTACAGTTATGGCAGTAGGCATTTGGACAACACTTGAAGGGAAAAAAAAAAAGTTATTTGTGTCTTAAACATGAATGTCACTTGAAAAATATTACGTAATTTTTTACAAGCAAAGACTAATATTTCACGAGTACTGAAATTCAGAATTATTTACACTCATAACCAAACTTTAGCATGCAATAATAACTTCAGTATTAATAGCTATAGAAAAGTTCCAACCAAAATTAATGCATACTATTAAGCAACCGCAAATGGATTGTACAATTTATCAATAGCCATAATAATTACCCTTATAAAATCAGGTCAGAGAAAAACAAAATGAAAGCATAATACTTAGTAGCATCAAACTTATGAAAATTCTAAAAGATAGCATTTTCAGCATTTAGGAAATGGCCACCCAAAATGGCTCCCAGTTTGGAATCCCTTTGATCCTACTCCCATTTTCCTTGCACTTGCTTGGTCTTATATACTCTCCAACCCCATTTTCACTTACTAAGTTTCTACTAGCATCATCACTTTGATCAACATTTTCATGTTCATTGTCTTGCGCTTCAGCTTCAGCTTCAGCTTCAGCTTCAGTTTCAGTTTCAGTTTCAATTTCAGTATTATTCAACAAATAAAGCCTAAGCCTCCCGTTGACGCGTTTTGTTTTGAAGTAAGACTTGCGGGCACTTATGGTTGTGGCTTTCAAGATTAAACGACCACCTTCGCGATGAGGCCTCACTTGAACACCATTTGTTCGACTAATTGAAGTCAGAGGAGGAGGAAAACTAGCAATCCGGTTATGTTTTTTCACGATTTCTTTTGATCGTCGAGTTAGATGAGAAAAATTCTCACTTTCTGATGAGAAAAACGAGTGTTCCTCAATGCTAGCATCGCTAATGTCACTGCCCGTTTCGCTCCCTAAGCTCTCGGTACACATCTCCAAGCTTTTGGTGCTAAGGGTGTTCGACGAGCGCTTCACCAAAGGGTGAATATACACTTCTTTTTCGACATAATCTTTTTTTGGGTTAGAAAGATCTTGTATGAAACTCCAGCCACCAATGTTGTTATCAGCGTTGCCTTTCGGGCTTTGCACCTCATGGAAATGAACACCAACTTCTTCATTCTGTTCTGCTTCTGCTTCTGCTTCTGCTTTTTTGGAAGACATATTAGAGTTAGACAGGGAAAAGGTTAATCTAGGAGGACACAATTTGTTTATTAGAACATGTTGTTCTAGAAATTGTGGCTCCATGCATAATTGCAAACCCAGACAGAGAATTGAGGTTGAGCCCATGTTTTTTTCTTTTTTTTTCTTTTTTTTTAAACAATTCTACAAAACAGAGCAGAAACAGAGGATTGTATTTGAACAATACTTTGAAACAGAGGAAGAAAACAGAGCAAAAACAGAGGATTTGTTTTAGTATTTAGAAATCCGTACGTTTAGAATGAGGATAAACTTGTACAATGTTTAAATAGGTGATGATAGAACAGCAATAGTAAAAGAATAGAGGATTTTGCTCTACTACTTAGTTTAAGTGTGAAATTGTTTGGTATTAATAACCAAAAAGATTTGGAACAAGTAATAGAGGAAGAAGTAAGGAAAGACAGAATGAAAGAGAAGTGAAAGGGCAAGGGTTGAATTTATAGGAACAAAAAGTAGTAACCAACTTTTGCCCTGACTACAGTAAGTTATTTCGTAATTTTCCAGGTTACGATATCAAATTTTCTATGAAAAGTTTACCTGCAGTTATAAGTTAACTAAACCTGATCATATTAGAAGAAGAAAAAAATAGCGAGTGCACAACAAACAAAATATACGGCGGAAAGGAACAAGAAAAAGTCGAAAAAAGTGGAATGCAAGAATAATTCAAAATAGAACAAAGCTCATTGGTCATTGCTTATCTTGGTGCTTTGTTTTCTTTCCTTTTACTCGTTTTGTTAACCGTAATTAGGCAATAGCACAAATTTCTTTTTCCCGATGCATAAAACATATTCTACATGATGCACCACTTTTCTATTATATATATATATATATATATATATATAAATGTGGTAAAGGGACCAACACAGCTTCCCATGGTTGTACCATGAGCTTTAAAAATTATACACGCAATAAATGCTTGTACCATAAGTTATATAAATTGTACAGTTTACCTAACTATTTTTATATCCCACATAGACATATGTCATAGTACTTAATATTTATTCCCTTCTCATGTATAGACGTATAAACTTCAAACTTAATTCTCCGACACATTTATTTCCTCCGTGCACTTTTACTTGTTCACTTTTGACTTTTCGTGTTCTAGCTGAATATTTATTCTCTTCTCATGTATAGACATATGCAGTTCAATTTTAATTCTCCTACACAAATTTATTTTCTTCGTGCACTTTAATTTGTTCACTTTTGACTTTTCACATTCTTTAAGAATTAATGAATCTCACGTGGATATATGACATAGTACTGAATATTTATTTTCTTCTCATGTATACATGTGTGCACTTCAAATTTAATTCTCCGACACATATTTATTTCCTCTGTGCACTTTTACTTATTCACTTTTGACTTTTCACGTTTTTGCTGAATATTTATTTTCTTCCCATGTATACATGTATGCACTTTAATTTTAGTTATCGGACACATATTTATTTTCTCCGTGCACTTTTACTTGTTCACTTTTGACTTTTCACGTTATTTAAGAATTAATAAATGAAGTACTCCTTCCGTCCTATATTTTTTGGCCACATTACTTGGCTTTTCACGTTCTTTAAGAATTAATAAATGAAGTACTTTCTTCGTCCCATATTACTTGGCCACATGACTATACTTGACTTTTCACGTTCTTTAAGAATTAATAAAAATGAAGTACTCCCTTCGTCCATATTACTTGGCCACATTACTAAAAATATATGTCTATTTTTCTATTCTATATTTTTCTTCTTTTCTATTTCTAATATATCTAAGTGTGAAGAGAGGACTAACACAACAATAGAAATTTGTACCACAAGCTATATAAATTGTACATTTTAACCAACTACTTTTTTTATCCCACGTGGTCATATGTCATAGTACTGAATATTTATCTCTTCTCATGTATACACGTATGCACTTCAAATTTATTTCCTCCGTGTACTTATACTTATTGACTTTTGACTTTTCAAGTTCTTTAAGAATTAATAAATGAAGTACTCCCTCCATTCCATATTACTTGGCCACATTACTAAACTATTTTTTTACTGAATATTTATTCTCTGCTCATGTATACAAGTATGCATTTCAATTTTAATTGTCCGACATATATTTATTTCGTCCGTGCACTTTTACTTGTTCATAAATAAAGTACTCAATATTACTAAAAATATATGTTCAAATTACTTGTTCATTTACAGAACCAAAATAAAATTAATTAAATGTTTTACATCTTACCCTCTCCGTCCCATATTACTTGGCCACATTACTAAAAATATATGTCCAAATTACTTGTTCATTTACAAAACCAAGATAAAATTATAAGATAAAATTAATTAAATTTTTTCCATCTTACCCTTAGTAATAAATGTTCTTGAAAATAGTCAATTTTAATTAAAATGTATTTATTGGAGAGAGATAGGGGTAAGATAGTAAAATACATCTTTTACTTCTAATTTCTTAAAGGGCGTGCAAAAGGGAAAGTGACAAGTAATATGAGACAGAGAAAGTATATATTTTACCATAATAGTCATATTTATTGGTGTAAGTCTCAATAGCCTTCGAAAATAATTTGAAAATGAGTAATTAAAGGGTAAAATTAATAATAAGAACACACAAGTATTCACTCATTAATTCTATGGAAATTAATGGCCAGTCCCTTCTGCATGATTCTCCTCACTCTTCTTGCGTTTCCTAGCTTGATAGTCGCCATGATAAATAAAGGAATACAAGAAAAAGAATGACATGTATACAATATATATGCCTATAATATATGCATAGTCGTTATCTTTATACACAATCAACATAATTGAAGTTTCATACTAATTAATAATTACCATATTAGTTTCTTTCTCTTGATATGTTAACGTGGATAAGTAAAAATAAACAGAGGGAGTGAATTTTATCTCCGTTTTTATTCTTTATCATTACTTTAAACGTGAAGAGATGACGAACAATAGCAATACAAATTTGTACCAAAAGTTATTTTAATTCTCCTACACATAACTTGTTCACTTTTGACTTTTCACGTTCTTTGAGAACTAATAAATAAAGTATACTATATTTTATCATAATATCCATATTTATTGGTGTATAGTCTTAATAGCCTCAGAAAATGATTTGAAAATGAATAATTAATGTGAAGGGTAAAATAAAAAGAAGATTTTTTTTCTTGATATGTTAACGTCGACAAGTAAAAGTGAAGGGAGGGAGTGACTTTTATCCCCGTTTTCCTTTATTATCAATACTTTACTTATTTACTTTCCTTTGCAGTTTTTGATTATTGTTTTCTTTATATTTTCATTTCAGAATTAAAATTTGGTGACTAATGATATAGCATATATCTTCCTAATTTTGATTTCTTTGTAACAATTTGTTTTATCTATAATTGTTAACATAAAAAATTATAATATATTTTTTAATTAATTTAATAAAAATATTTTATTAGTTTTGCTTTAAAAAATTCAAATATACAACAATGGTTCTTATGTCTGGATCTGAACAGTTACTTAATTGAAATAGATATCAACCTGTCAGTATACATATAAAATATTAAAGAATTTAAAAGAAAAAATTTAGAATCAAAAATATTAATTTTCCCTCATATTCTTACTAATTTTCTTTTACATAGATGAACAACTTTCATTGTCATGATAATGAGAAAAAAGTCCGACTCTTTCCATCTCAAAGACTTAATTCCATCAACACCATTTTTTAATTATAACTAAAGTGATGATACATAAAATACATTTTGTATATGTTGCTATATATAATAACAATTGCAATATTTTTAAAAGTTATTTTCAAAATACAAACCTTAAAGATTGGCTCATTAAAGTGAATAAACATGTTCGACCCGTGCATCGAGTGAATGCCCGGTAGCAAAGGTGCGAAGCAGACTCAGAGGCATGTATTGCTAGTTCTTTAATATTTTTGATAATGTTGTCGAACATTTAAATCACCAAGCACATAATGAGCTCCTAGCACACAATATAACCTTTTTATCTTCAATTTCTACTCCTTTTTCTTTTATTTAATTCGAAGGCTTTCATCAAGCTTCTTGATACCATTGCATAAACCAGATTGAAGAATGCACACAACACTTTTCTCAAGTATTTCATAATGTTGTTAAACAACTTTTGAACCAGCTTCTAATATTTTCTTAAGAGGCGATCAAATATAAACATAAAAAGTAAAAGGGATCAAAGGAAATATATACAGTTCGATATAAGAGATCAGTAAATATCATTTGGCAAGGCATATATTTTCTCCTTTTTTGGCCCTTTCTTTCCTACAAAATTACTGAAGAAATAAATTATAATTAATCTTCTTTTCATTTTTTTTTTCCTTCTCCTACTCTTCTTTTTTCCCTTTTTCTTTTTTTGTTTTTTAAGCATTTTAACACACCTCAAACCTCACATTGCGTGATTTCACTGGCATTTTAACACATGTCAAAACAACATTTGTGCCTTGTTGGGGCCCAGAGAAACAAAGCCAACATAAATTGCTTTTTGGTTTGAAGCTTGCAATTGGTCCATCTTTCACGATACAGAAACGTCCAGCAACTCTGAGATAATCGAAACTTGTCAAAAACTACATTATGATTGTGATTAAGATTTTTTAAGTTGATAGGTTCTTTAGAAGGTGCCACAAAGGATGATCCTGCTAATAATGCGTTATCTGGTTGGCTCATTAGTATGCAGTATTAACCAGTAAGAAGCAAGCAACCTTTTTTATTTCGCATCAATGTTTGTTTCTTATTTTTCCTTAACCTTTTTGTCCAGTACACTGTACCTATTCTAGTTAGTCCTTAAACTAGAAATTTTTTCATTACAAGTGCACCAATGCTACGTTTCAGAAGTATATTCACGATTTAAATTTATGAATATAACGTAAAATTATAAACCCTATTCTTTTGTGACGAGAGTGCAAAATTAGTATTGATATCTTTTTAAGAAAAGAATTCAATCATATATATACATAGTTTCAGCGGAAAGCAAATTTGCACCCTTATGGCATACATAAATTAATCTATGTCTGGTTTGCGCTCGTGTTTACTACTATTAGTTGGATCAAGTGGTACATTACGTGTACAATCATTACTTTTACAATATTGACCTCAAGTCATCCAATAACAAAAGGGAAAAAAGGAACTAGAGATAGCAATATTATAATGAGGACTTGGGTAGTAGTAATTCTTTTAGAACAGTAATTTCACACCTTAATTTGTTACTCGTGATAAAGGGCTAGGGATATTGCTAGAGAAAATGAAGTTACCTTAATAACTTGTAGGTTTGGATTGAAGTTAAACATATACCCAGCTAAAAAATAAAGGAAAAGAATTCAAAAGGAGGGGTGGAAATTAAACTGCAACAAAACCAGGTAAATCTTTCTTCTTACCAATTTGTTTGCTACATATTTACCTTGCTAACTTGATTCTTACCAGCTTAATATTGTAATGTTATGACATTATAACTCATTCTACTTTTCTTGCTTGCAAGATCATCATATTCTTATTATATAAAGAATCGAGAAAGAAAAATAGTACTAGTAAGAAACAAAATAAATGGCAAAGATTAAATAATTAAATCACAGTTTCTACAACTAAACGACAACAACAGTCTGCTGATAAGAATGCGCCCCTCTCCCTCGCCCCACCCCCAAAAAAAAACTGATCATAATCTATCCTTTTAGTCTTTGCTTCTGATTCCTTTTGCTTTCTTGAGAGATTTGTCTCATATTAGCAGACCGTGTAGAGGAGGTCCAACTAGCTTGCTGCTGCTGCATCAGTAGGCCTTTCTTCACAGGTAATACATACTTAATATATAGTGCATTGCTTAGTATACTTTCCTAAGAGCCTCAATATTATTACTCTCTATTTCATTTTATATGGTGGACACCAAATTTTAATGCTTTGAATTGCTTTCCTTGAGCCGATGGTCTACCGAAAAGACTCTCTACCTCCACAAGGTAGGGGTAAGATCTTGATACACACTACCCTTTCTAGACACCCCTTGTGAGATTACATTGACTATGTTAATGAAATTTTAAAAAGAAAATCTTTTATCACATGCAAAAAATGTCTTTATCATGTCATTTCAATGGCTATAAAAGCATGTTACTAAATGAAAATTTTAAATTGTAGTTTATAAATATAGAAAGGTATTATTCTTTTTCAAATAGATTAAAAAAAAAAAGTGTGTCATATAAAAATGTAACAAATGCAATATAACACAAGGCTTTTTAACCCTTTTACCATGTCGGCAAAGGCCCATGGAAATAAACACATTCTAAATAATGCATGGGTTACTATGGACACATCACATTACGCGACAAATTTTGGTTAAAATAACCCTTTTACCATGTCGGCAAAGGCCCATGGAAATAAACACAATCTAAATAATGCATGGGTTACTATGGACACATCACATTACGCGACAAATTTTGGTTACAATAATAACTTTTTACATATGGCAGCAAGCCAGCAATAGACTTGCTTCCCTTTCTGCAATTCTTTGCCCTTCATTTCACATATGCAACATTTGAGCATAGAATTCAGTCAAATATTGTCCAATATATCTGGACTAGAAATTCTACTGATATACACGGCCTAATCATCTCGCTGTCTCTCTGAAGGGGGTGGGGAGGAATAAACCTACAAGTCTCGCATTTTTCGCAAACAATATTAACGACAAGATCTACATCACCAACTCAGCACCTCCATACAGCAGGTTTGAGAACTAAAGTTGGAATATTGTGATTAATTTCAACAGATGGAATTATAGCCAAACTATAATCTAGTTGTTTGAAGATAATAGTTACAACTGAAGATTAAGAACCAAAGTCACCATTGCTGTATGACACAAATGGAACTCAAGAACCAATTACACCACCTGTAGCTTCATTGAGTAGGTTCAGTGGCATATACCTTTCTAGCTTGCAGGCATTTCAGAACCACCCCAAAATTCACATGAAAGATGCGAACAGCTTCCTGGGTGTCTTCCCCGTCGAAGTACTTCCATGTTGATTTAGAGAAGCTTCCAAGAACTTTTCACTACTTTAATTGATATACATGAAAGCAGTAGAACAAGGTCCGAAATGCACAGGTCTACCTGGGTGGCCGCTCTAGTGATATCCAACCAAATTTCCCTTTCCGGAAATCTTGCAAGATACGAAATGCTGCTTGGTTATTGTCCGCGTTAAATAACTGAACAGCAAGCTTCTGAACAAATCTGCAACCAAAACAAATGAAGATCAAAATGGAACTATAGAACAAATCTCTGCTGGGGCACCCATAATTCCAGATGCACCCTTTTGGTATTAATTTGCCATACGCACGTTTTACCACAGCGCCCATCTGCCTCAATCTTGTACCGGTCACAAAGAACTTTATTACCTGGTCAGAGTGACCCATGTCAGAAAAATAGAAGGCAGCATGCATACAAGCAGCTTAAAATGAATACCCCGGGGCAGACCTACATACAAGAGCTCATGCCGAAGTGCAATAAGAGATATAATAGGATGAGTTCTGATTGTATCTTAAGCGACATCTTACCAACAAGAAACCTACCTACACAAGTGAATAGTATGTGCTAAAGTGATTGAATATTTTGTATCTGAAAGACGGGAAACATACCAACATTTGGAAGCTTCGAAAGCATCTGTACAAGAATGGCTGCAACATCTGTAGCATCATAAGATCTCTCTCCAATATCATCACATATGGCAAGCTTTATTGCTGCTGTCTGATCACTGATCCTCATTGGAATTATACCAGGCGAATCCAGTAGCTCTAGATCTTTCCCAAAACGGACCCACCTTTTAAAAAGGAGCAGTGAGAAAATTAAAAGGACAAAGAGTGTAAAATTTAATCTAGTCCTTTTAAATTAATTGATGAAAGCCTTCCTTCTTGCATAAAAATTGACCTAACTATGGTGAAATCTTCACTCAGTTCCACTTAGCAAATCAATATTTTGAAATAGATTGCTAAAAACTATAAAATGTACTCCTATCAATTTCTATTTAATGCTTAATTTTAAAAATGACTGGAAAATTGAAGTGGTTCACGAGGTATCAGAATGAGACAGCAAAATAGAGAAGAAAGTACAACCCTGTCACCCCCTTATCACTTAAAAGTAAAGAAGAGATGCACGCTTTGGAATCAAACTTTTGGGGGATTTTTCATGGAATCTCTAGCGAATGAACTCGCCGCAAAAGAAAAGAGTAAGGAGCTATGGACATACTTCAGCTCTCTGGTAACACCTGGTCTTGGGGCTGCAGGACACATCCGACGCTTCAACAAACGATTTACCAGAGATGACTTACCAACATTTGGATACCCGACTATACCAGCTCGAACCTGTCAAAACATATAAAATTTCTCAGTTAGAAAAAACTAACCCAGAAGAAGCAGACATGAAGCCCGCTATGCTAACTAAGGAAGTAGTTCCAGAATTTTGTCGTTCCATCAACTAGTGAACCAAATAAGAATTTTCTGTTCTATTACATAAGTTCCAAATGCTGTTCATCAGTACATTGGTACAAGATTATAGCAGGTAAAACTTTGAAGTTCGCCATTGAACTCCTTGTATTTCTTTTATATCGCAGTAGATGTTTCCAATGGTCTATATGTAAATGATGAAGATGAAATATCAAAAATCAGAATTAGATTGCTAACATTAGTCACGAACCAGCTGAATTTGGTGGAATGGAAGTAAGAAATCATGTAAGTTTCATTTGTCTTGACAACTGCAATGAGCTTATGACAGATCTACAGTCTAAAGGCATGGATGATATGAACAATTATCAAACTTAGTAAACTCACTGGACGAGGAAGTAGTCCTTTTGCTTTACGTTTAATGTTCACAGTACCCGCTAATGCTTTCGCCAACCTTCCAAGCTTCAGTGCTCCCTGAAATTTGTCCAATACATGAATCAACAGAAGTATAAAGACACTGCTTGTTCGAGCAGAAACAAGTAAATGTTATTCCAATCACCATTCCAAGTTGGCCATTGGAGAAAACAACTTTAATCCCTTGATTAGCATAATAAGTTGCCCAAGCATTGCGATCAGCAGTTGATATCATATCCTCTCGATTCAAAACCAAAATCCTCTTTCTGTTGCCAAGCCATGAGTCCATCTGCTCATAGAAATTGAATTACTAACAAAACAAGTAGATGAAAGTTGAAAGGAGACAACATCACAATCCCACATGCAAATTGCAATAGGAGTCTGGTGCTGTTATAAAATACCCTTGATTATAAAATAACATAATCTACAATGCAAAAAACAATAAATATGCCACAAGTTTAATAATGGAGAGATTGACGATGATGTCACACATCGTATTGGTGCTGAGTGGATGAAATGGACGCTAGCATCCGGAGTCTTGTATGATAAGAAAATGCCACCAAAACTCAAAGGCAAGTTCTACAGAGGGGTAGTTAGACCAACTATGATGCATGGGGCGGAGTGTTGGCTAGTCAAGAACTCTCACGTTCAGAAGATGAAAGTTGCGGAGATGAGAATGCTGCGGTGGACTAGGAGAGATGAGATTAGAAATGTAGTTATCCGTGACAAGGTGGGAGTGGCCTCGATGGAGGACAAGATGCGGGGAGCGAGGCTGAGATAGTTGGGGCATGTGAAGAGGAGATCCGCGGATGCCCCAGTGCGGATGTGTGAGAGGTTGGCTATGGATGGCTTCAAGAGAGGTAGAGGTAGGCCGAAGAAGTATTGGAGAGAGGTGGACATGGTGCAGTTGCAGCTTATCGAGGACGTGACCTTAAATAGGAGGTTGTGGAGGACACAGATTAGGGTAGATGGTTAGGACGTAGTAGAGCCTTGTCTCGCTTATTCTTCCTTACTAGTGCTCATAGTATTTATCCTATAGTTCCTTGTCCTTTGGTTTCTACTATTATTTACCGTCTCTTATTCTTTGCTTAGCATAATGTTTGTTGCAGTTATTGTCCATTTTTCTTATTTAACCTGGTTTCTTATTGCTTTATTCTAAGCCAAGGGTCTATCGGAAACAACCTCTCTATCTCCCAAGGTAGGGGTAAGGTTTGCGTACACTCTACCCTCCCCAGACCCAACTTTGTGAGACTACATTGGGTATGTTGTAGTAAGTATAATAATGGAAGTCAAGAAAAGGATTATGAATTGCACATGTAGTTACCCTGGTTCAAAATAAATTCGTGTGTATCTACTTCACAGCACACTCTTTGAATCATTGGAAAAAATTTCCTACATCTCATTGTGCTCTTGTTTGACTTTGCCAAAGGGAATAGGATTGAAGTGATACCTATGAATAATCTAGTCTTTGAAGCTGCAAACTGAAAACCATCAAAGTGATTGAAAGTTTTGTTAAATATAGGCACATTTCTAAGCCAGACTAGGAAATCTCTACGAGATGGAGTATCAGTTTATACTAAGCGCAAGCGCAATGTAGAAGGATGGGCCAGGGCCAAGGGGAAAATAGTTGGCCAGTGCTATAAAGGCAATCAATATGCAGAATACCTAGCAGTCCCATTTCTGATCAGAAATTATCAAGCATAACATTTATCAATACTCAAATGCAGAAATGCACTCCAAAGCACTTTCTTCAATTCGAATAGAATATAATGATCAAAACCTCAAGCTGTTTGCAATACTCAACTTTTATACAACAAGTCATAAGTGGTAAAGGTTGTTTAGGATAGCACAGTGGCCCACATTAACCTAGCTGTTGGAAAGGCAGGCTAATCTAGCTGTTGCAGGCTAGATTACTAATACATCACTTCATCAAAAAAAAAAAAAAGATTACTAACACATCACTCAATACCCTAGTGAAAATGCAAATATAGCCCAAAACACTCAATAACGTAGCCAAAATGCAAAATTGACTAAAACATAAACAGGTAAGTTTCTAACCTGTGGATGACTTGTGGACATCGGAATTCTTGCATCTCGAACCTCTATGACAACATCCATTAGTTTCAACTGTTCCTTGAGCTCTTTCTCAGTTTTTGCGATATGACCTGGATACCACTATTTAAATAATAGTAACACAGTGTTAGGTTAGAAGGTGAAATATTCGACAGGGAAACACGTGAGAATTTTGAAACCATACAGAAGTGCAAGGTCAAGTCCACACCTTGTGCATACCTGAACTGGTCGTAAAGTCTTAGTCCAATGATAAAGATCAGTTTCCAGATCATTCCAGCCATACTCTTCTTGGATGCCTTCAAAAGCATTAAAAAGTTTTGAATTCTCATTGCCAGACCCTCCAGCACCTTTCCAACCAACAACCTGAAAATTTGACTCACAATAACATTACTTCTTCTAATGGATAGTTAAAGAAACCCTCCAGAAGTTGTGTAATTAATTAGATAAAGTTATACTAAAAATTCAACAAGAGCAAGAAAAGTGATCAGGATTAGATGATAAATAATACCCACATAAGAGAACATTTTTCTGTGTCTAAGTGTTGCAAGTGAGAATGAATGAGAAAATACATCACTATTGTAGCCTGAAAGAAGAACAAAAACCTAATATAAACCACCATACATGAATGTTAAGTTTTGCACATAGCTAAACTTACTAAAAAAGGGGGAAAACAGATGAATTTATATGTGCCAACATGCAACAAACAAATTAAGCATGAGAAATAAGAAATCATTTGCAGCTTCCAAGTCACCATGCTTTTCATGAAAAGTCAAGTGAGACAGATTAAGTACAGATAATTTGTATTATATGGGAAGAATTACAGGCTAGCAAAGCACGCTCAAATATTCACAGAAGGCCACTGTTTGAAAGTAATTTGTTGACTTCTTGGCATGTCTTCTTGTCAAGATGGCAACAAGCTGAACAAGTGCTATGGGCCGACTTCTACATGAGACCTCATTAATTTTTGGAAGAGATCTGAGGCTGTCATACACTTCAATGATGGATTTGGGTTTTTGTTTATGCAAAAAGAATACTAGATTAAATCACATTAGTTGTATAAGAATTGATAAAACCTAGACCAATGAAGTCAAAAAGTTACTCAGCTAGGGCAGAAAAAGGAAGTCGTTCAAAGCTGAAACTGCATGTTGGTACTCATTGGTACAAACAATCCTATGGTCTGAATGTATACCCTCCATAACCCCTATGCCCATCTCTGGTTATACCTCAGCCGATAACATCAAAACAAGGCACCCTTCAAAGACAAGAATCCTAGCATGACATAATCGCCACATACAATCCTAAGAGAAATGACTATAATTTCAATGGGGTCAGCATCAAAACAACCACGTGGAAGCATTATCTTGCGCCCATGAGTCAGAAGAGAGGTTCTAACTGGCTTGTATTGAAAACTAGTAAAGGGGTGCCCGGTGCACTAAGCTCCCGCTATGCGCGGGATCCGGGGAAGGGCCGGACCACAAGGGTCTATTGTACGCAGCCTTGCCTTGCATTTTTACAAGAGGCTGTTTCCACGGCTTGAACCCGTGACCTCAAGGTCACATGGCAGCAACTTTACCAGTTATGCGAAGGCTCCCCTTTCAAAAAGCATCTTCAACCGCTGCGAAGCACTAATATCAAGAACATTATGCTGACAGATGCTTGAGCAAATAAAAGAGCTGAGAGATCGAGTTCCTTTAAACTTGCACCGGACATGGCATTCCAAATACTGATGTCTTGCCGCTGGAACCTACCTTACTGGAGCTCGGAGTATACACAGGTTCAACCTTAGAGCAAAGATTTGGTATAATGAGCTTGTCTCAATTTCAATTGATTGAAACGATCCAATTATGTTACACTACAATTGATTCTTTCTTAACAGATTCAATAGCTTCTCTAAGAACTATTTTTCATATTCAGCTTATCCAATCTCACACCTATTATAACTTTTTTCTCTTGGAAGGGACACTTACAAACTCCCTAAAGCAATGGCTATGACACAGTAATAACTTCTCCGTGTATTTCTCCTTTTAATGGACCAAGTACCAGAACATGCTGCTTCCTCCTCCTCTCAGCAACAGTTTTTGCTCTTAAACTTATACCTTATCCCAAAAACAAAAAACAGCAGTCTTTGCCCCTTCGTTACACACTCAAACTTGAAGTATGCTTCGTCTCTACACCTCCATCTCTAATATTCAGAAGTTCTTCCTCCATCTGAATATTTATTTATTTTTTGGCAACCATTAGGGAATTAAGTAGTTTTTCCTTTTAACTAGGTTATGTCAAACGTCTTACAAAAAATTTACTATACACAGTTGTCATTTATGGTGCTTTTTATGTACTTCCTAAAAGTTCGATTTAAAAAAATAAAATTAACGTATTAACGTTCTAATTCAACTAGATTACTTCAAAAAACTTAACTATAGAAAGTTGGGATTTTTAGTACTTTTCATGTAGTTGCTAATTATAATGGAAGCCTAAATGATTGATGTACAGAAAATTAGATGCCTGAGACAAACTTGTTTTGTTCCTTTTGGGACGGATGGGATATTATGCAAACAAATTAACACCTTAAATATAGAAGTTAGTGAAGTTGAAATTTTGCATAATACATCATTTCTTGAGTAGTTATAAGCAGCAGATATAACTAATTTTCAAGCTTTTTGCGGTAATAATTTTGGATGTTTTACCTGAATAGTGGAAGAGAGAGAAGGAGGATTAGCAGAGGAGTTAGCTGCCGGTGGATGTAAGGCCGGCCGGCAACTAAGAGGCTGTCCGTTGGCGAGTGTAAGGCCGGCGCTGTTGAGCAATAAACCAGCGACCTGCGTAGCCATCTTATCCCTTCACACTTACTCTGCACTCCCCATATCAACACGTTTGCAAAAAATTATGAATTGGTTAATAAATAATCAATTTATAAATTTTTTAAACAAATAATTAAATTTGTTACTTTAATTGAAATTATAATATTTCCTTTCTGTTTTTTGGGATAATAATATTTTCCTTTTTATGGCGACTGGCTAACGACGTAACTTTAGGTGGGAGCTCTAAAAGTTATTTTATAGTAGCATTTCTAAACAGAGGTTACTAAAGTTGGTAAAAGAAATTGTTTTGTAGAAAACATCAATCAAACATTTTTATTGTTACTAAACTTAGTTTTGGAAAACTTGAAACAAACGTCTAAATTCTTGTTTTCTTTTATATTTGCTGTTCCTATTTGCGAAATTTATTATACTAGGGAAACAAAGATTTAAAAGTACACTGGGTTACTCAGAAAGGAAAAGTAGTTTCATTATGCAAAACCCAAAATACTTGTTTATGCTATTCAGATAGAAAAATAATTGTGATTGGCATATGGTCATATACCTCGAGGTAAATTTGTAAAACTGTCCCATTAATTGACCAGAGATCATTGTCCAGTTAATTGTCGTAGAGTTTTTTTGTTTGATGAAATAATTGTTATCATTAGAAGCATCAGTCATCAAGAAGATGCAAATTACAGGTAAAGTTAGAGATACCTAGTAGCATCAAAAAGCAAAAATCACCTTGTTAGCCCATCCAAATAGGCTACTAGTAGCATCAAAAAGCAAAAATTACCTTGTTAGCTTTCTAAGGTCAAAACAAACTATCTTAAATACAGTGAGCTAACAAATTGTTAATTGTCGTAGAGTTATCAAGGATTTTCTACATCTAGTAAATGAATACCGATTATCTAAGTATGAAAGTTGATGCACTCTCAAATGGGACAAGGCATCGATGAGATCCCAATAATATTGTGGAGAATTGAAATCTACATAAATCAGGCAATGCTATTTGTAGCTTCTGTGGAAGAGATTTAGGAACCACATGGCTGGTGTTCCAACTGAACTTAATAAGCTACGTTAAACGTCATAACAAATCTGGAATTGCACTCGATGAGGGATTACATTTAACTCTTGAAATTAGAGGCGAGTGCAATAACACCCACTTCCTGTACATTTTACCTGATGTTTTACATTTAATCAAAGAATAAAAATGAACCTAAATCTACATCAGAGGTCAGCTTGAATTGGCCTGGTCAGCGCCCTTTCAAAGTACGCACGTGTCTCGGGTAACATGCGTTGAATCAAGTGTGAATACCTACAGGTAACGAGATTATAGTGTGTTAATACACAATTACACATACAGTTTTGTCTACGAGCATATTAGTTTTGGGATGTCTTTTTTTCTCCAAGGAATGATGAAGCAAAAGGATACGGAATCTGCACATACCATGGCATGGCACATAATTTGTCGAACTTCTCCAAAATAAAGAGAATGCAAGCATTTCGTAATGACAATGCATTGAATGCCTCCGACAACTCAAACATCAGAGAGACATTTTCCACAGAGATATCCTAGAGAAGATGTGCAATTATCAGAAAGAAACCCAACATGAATCCCGATCAGACACAGAAAGGTCCCCAGCACTCACCTGTGCAATTGCATACTCGCACAGGCGCTTAAGGCCCTCTAGAAGATATTGATCAGCAGCCCTTAGAAGATCCTGTGCAACATCCATATTAACATCAACGGATCCTGTGTATATGTACCTGCAAGCAAGAAATATTCGTATCTTAGATATGCTAGATCAATTTGTACAATCTAAATCCCAGATCTGATGGAAATTTAAGAGCATTGCACCTCATCATCAACTCAAAAACATTCCATGGAATATTGGGAATCTCTATGTCTTTCGCGTCTCTTTCCTGCAATGAATAGATAACAGATCATCAGAGTTTTGTACTCCATATTTGTGCATTCGGCCAAGTGACATAACACATGCTCATAGTATTTCAAACAAAGATGTTCGCTTTTTAGCACAATTTTCAAAGGCCATTTAATTCAGTCAGTTTTAGATTTGTCCAAAGGGAAAGGTAATCAGTAGAAGAAAATAGTTAGGGCAAAAACAACTTTCCACTGGAATTGCTAATGATCAATTAAAAAAAAAAAAAATACAAGTAAAAGCAAAAAAATCTTTAGGCCAACAATTCGACTTACCCTGTAGCCACCATCAAACATTGCTCGAAATGCATCAGAAGAAGCAAGTAAACAGATTCTGTGGGCATAGAACCGCTTGCCTGGTGGAGGACCAAAAAACCATTAAGACACCGCATGAAACAAAGAAGATGACAATAATCAGAAAACTGCTGCTACCTTCAACTAAAAATGTGACATCAGATAGCGTAGAATTATTTACATACTGCTCACCCAGATAGACCTGCATTAAAGAAATGCAAAAGGAGAAAATAAGGAAAAGAGATGCAATATAGGAGCAAATAAACTTTCTAATTACTGCACTATGAATGGTTATGAACAACCTATATGTCGATTGAGAAAGAGAAGACAGAAAGCAGACATACAAACTAACAAACATAAAAAGTCAGACGACATTTTTAATTGGTGAAGAAAGTGAACATCAAGCAAACTGTGGTGAAAACAGCCTCTGGGTTCTGTCAACATGCAAACCCTCCTCAAACACACCCCAAAGTGATACACACCCCAAAGTGATGACGAGTTACTTCCAAAATCTACATCCTTACAATGTAGGGATAAGCAAAGCAGTCATATTGATAGATTCTCAGAATACACCAATCTACCGGCAATTAAGGGAGAGTGTGAAGTTTTCAGAACTTAACTGTTTTGGATTACTAAAACCTAGAACCATTGACGAGGTTATAGACCTGAATAAACCATCAACAGGAAGACCAAGTCTTGGGTATACACACCCTCCCAGAAGCAAAAACATATCGCTCCGTGAAGCAAATTTAGCATATCAAGGGGCTCTAAAGTATTCTACTCCTCACCAACATAACAGATACCTTCCAAAAACAAAAAGAAGTAGCATATCATACTCTAAATAGATGCTCTCTCAAATAAACATGGTATAACAGCAGCACATTACACAAGAAGGGTCACAACGTGAGAAGCAAACTGAGACCCACAGATCAACAACATACCCAGTGTAAGCCCACAAGTGGGGTCTAGTCACAGGTCAACATGTAAATTTGAGAAAGAAAATCCACAAGATGGGAAGAAACTAAGACCAAAGTTTTTATGCAGTAGTTCACTGATGAACCTTCATGAGTGCTCAAAATGAGGGGCATCAAATAGTCAGTAGAGTAACAATGTAATATATTTGCATGACAGCTACATTATAAGTTTCAAGTCTTGTCGTACTGCTAGCAAAAAGTGGTTTGACATATAAACTATAAAGTAAACGGTAAAAGCTTCAAAAATCACAATCAATGATTAAATTGAACATCAGTAAGTTCAGGGAACATCTTTGAAAGTCGATGATAATATGAACATAGCTTACTGTTAAGTCAATGTGATGAGCACCAAATGTAACAGTGGAAAATTAAATAGAAACCCATAAACAGCGTGTTAGAATTAAGAATCAAAAGCTTGAACAAAAACTTTGACAGCGTATTAGAATGAAACTACGGATTCAAACCTGAGGTGTCGGAGATGGAGGAGCTGCATCGACTGGTGAAAGAGAGCTGGCTTTGTTAGCCAACTTGCATAAAGCTACAGAACCATCTCTTTCGTGCTTCAAGTTAGTTGATTCTAGAAGCTCTAAAAGCAATTCTAATCCTACAAGAACATAGTCCACATGTGGGAAAATTGTCACAGCCTAACCAACACGCCGAGAAAAAATCATTCCGAGTATAGGTACAGAACACATACCACCATTATCAATAAATATTATCTTTTGGTCATCTGGTGAACAAAGATGGGCAAGCACCAGAGCGACTCGTCTTTGAATAACCTTTTCCCCAACACGCATCAAATACAATAAATGGCCCAATACCTGCAAAAGAGGGCGGAAAGGTTTGAGATATAATCATCAGTAACCTATAAGACTCAACAAAGAAATTTTCCATATTGAAGGGAAATGAAAGAACTGGGCATTGGGGGATACACCGCATTGCATAGGTAAAAAAAAACAAAACAACTTGGCATTTGTTGGCGAAAGAAATGTATTCATTGAGTTTTCATATAAGAAACTGCATCATGTGCTTCACTGCCAACGAATAAAGTATGCATCAACAAATTCCTTGCAACAAATAGAAACTCACTCGTCCATGAATCTTCTCTTCTAATCTTTTCAATGTCTTCGCTACACAATCTCTAGTTGGCTGAAAAATCAGTGAACAATATCAAGGCTCATGGCAAAGAATGGCAAAGAATTAAGAATAATGAGAAAAACACCATAATTCTGTTGAAATTGTTTGACCTTTAAACAATATTTGGCATGAAATAACGATTACGGAAAGAAAAAAAGGAATCATACTTGGACAATAAATTCTCCATCCTGAAGCTTTTGAACACCTCCGACCTTTACAAGATCTGTAACATTATCCTACAGCAGAAAGTTGCACCAAGTCAGATGAGATGTAACACGTTGTTACAAATTTTGAAAAGCATGTAAAAGCATGAAATCTAGTTACAATAACATGATTGGATAAGATGTAACACCTCGTTATCAGCAAGCCCATAAAGAGCAAATGCAGCATTATGTTGCAGCGATCCATTTTTTGAATCGAGAAGCTTCAGTAATGGGACTATTCCACCGCAATGAGCAATACCAGCCTGATTGTGCGTGTCCTGAACATCATGGAACCAATAACTTCAATCAACTAGAGTGCATATAGAGAATTCTTAAATCATATCAACTCCTAAGTTGTTAGATATAGCACGCTTCTATTTACTTAGTTATGTCTTCAACACGCCCCTTTAAGTGCGAGGGGTGATTCTTATTCATGAGCCAAACAGGTGGTTCTTTTTTTTTACCAATAATGGATGGCGATGAGACTCGAACCCAAGGTCCTGCACTGATATCATTAAGTGTAATTTTATTTCATCTAAAAGCTTAAGTTGTTAGAGAGAGCCCACTTCTATTTATTTAATTATATCTTTAACATTTAGATTATTGAGTATTGGAATAAAATGAGCTCATATAAACAAGGATATAGAAAATTCATATAGCAAAACCTAAATACGTTTGGACTGAGTTGTAGCTAATTGACTGAGGAAGAAAGAAAAGAAGAACCCAATGTCCTGGCACTTCCTAGTCGTACTGTATTATAATTAAGAAAACAAAGAGTCCCAAGCTTTGGCCCTCCACGCATTATTATGATATAATCACAAAGTTAGCATTATCCCTTCAGAATATTAGGATAAAATGTAACTGATCAATAGAAAAGGTGTAAATGCCATACATAAATTTCACGTTATCCAACATTTATACTGCTTTAGGGAGTCCTAGCGATGTGTATATACTATTTCAAGACATGGAAGTAAGGCGCCCTCGAGCAGCGAGACATCACTTTTTTGTTTATCGATAAGTAACAACAAGATAGTGAATTTAACTGTTAATTGTACATACATGTATACCATGAAAGGAAAACAAGTCAGTCTTGAATTGAGACCTCTCATGGTAACTGCACAATGGCGGCAACAGAACCACCACTCACAAGCATGATCATTTTTTTTTATTTTTTTATTTTTTATCATTTATGTTACTCCTAAGTAATCTATGTTATCTGTGTCGCTTGCGTTACTTCATTTCCATATCGCTTTGAATCTCTTAGCCGTATCTGACCTCTTTTTATGTTTTTATTGAGCCGAGGGTCTCTCGGAAACAGCCGTCCTACCTTGGTAGGAGTAAGGTCTGCGTACACTCTACCCTCCCCAGACCCCACGTTGTGGGATTTCACTGGGTTGTTGTTGTTGTTGTGTTGTTGTTACTCCTAAGTAACAAGTTATGTTTAAAAAATGGGCAAGCCAGTATATAAGATAATAATCAAAGTGTCCGTCCAAGATCTATCATCCAAATACAAAGTCAATCAATCAACTAAACCTCAATCCTTGGGGTCGCCCATATGAATCTTCTGTAACCACTTCGCTCAAACATACAAGTAAACCAGAAAGTAAATTCTTGAAAGCTACGCTCGCAGAACAATCAGAAAAGCATGGTCTAATTGGAACCACTACTACAAGTATATTCTTTGGTATGAGGTTTGATTGGAAAAAGGGGTAAGGCCAAGACGAAGATGTCACGAGCACGTGTCATACTTGAAAAGAGACCTGAGTAATCATGAAAGGTAAGTCCATGATCATCAACTATCAAGACAAGTAATGCCAGAAAATAAATCTGAATGATAAGCTTACAGAATTATCATAGAGATAATGCCCAAGGGGACAACTACTAACAGAACAGAAGAATTACTTGATAACCACAAGGAAACAAAGTACCCTAAAGTAGTTCTGTAAGGATTTCAAGTCACCTGTGCCAACCTTCCAAGGGCAAAGGCTGCCATTTCCCTAAGTTGAGCATCTGGGGATTCGAGCATCTCAATTAGTGGTGGTACAGCACCTCTTTGCACAATGTGAATCTGCAAAACCATCAAAAAAAAAAAAAAAAAGAGAGTGAGAGAGCATAAATCAGATTAAGTTACTTTGAATTTTCAATAAATCAAGAGTCTTACTACTCTTATGACATTTAGTAGAGCACATTAGTTTTATCAACCTTACAGTCTGAGTCGGTTGCTGCAAATTGTCCAAGCAATAAGGCAGCTTCCCTTTGGCTTTCCGAACAGGAGGAACTGTCATGTAAAAAGACTTATATTGAGAAGCCATCAAGAGGAAAAGAACAAACCAAATTGTAGCACGTCTAAGTCCATCTACGGTGCTCTGCAAATGATAAGTAGCTATGGAATAGAAGTTGTACACGACCAGCCACTCAAAATTTATAAGATCCCACTATACCTAAGTAACCCAATGACAGGTTGTAAAGCTCCAGCAAGAAGAACTTCCTTTTTGATATTTGGTGACGAGTGCACCAGATTTCCAATGACTCCAACCTGCCATCCCACAATTTTATTACGTTTAACAATGGTTACAACTTGAAGCATAGCCATGACTTTCAAGATAATTAAAAGTAGGAACAAACTAAGAGCTAGTAATTTGAACTTGCAAAAATATGCCTAACCGCTTCATAGTGTATTGCAGTATCTTCAGACCGCAGCATTAGAATAAGAGTAGGTAGTGCATTGCATTCAACAATCTGAAATCAATTCAGAGAAATTATTCTAATAGAACCGCTAACAGAAGAAGTTCAGAGATAATTTTAGAAATCAGAATAAAGCCACTAGCCTGATTTTTGTTCTCATCATTTTTAAATGCCAAAGTTCGCAAGGCTCCTGCAGCTGCTCTTTGCACCTTTGCATCAGCGAACTCCAGCAATTCAACAAGAGGAGGAATACCACCTTCAATCCTTCACACACAAAATAGAGATGAAGTGTGAAAAGTAAGTCTTCTTTTTATTTGATGTAATGACCAAAGTTTCAGAGAACAAAGAAACTAACCTAACACGAGTTTTGATGCTGCTATTTTCATGAGCAAGATTAGTGATTGCATCAGCTGCTCTCCGGATAACGCCATTGACCGCACGAGAGTTTTGTCCATTCTTATGCCTCTTCAGCAGACCCACAAGATGAGGCAGAGCTCCAGCATCAACAATGAGTTGCTGGTGCTCCGGCTGTCAAACACATAAACAGTTAAAAACGCCTCCATGTAAATTATTACCAACGGAGGACCCTACAGAATAAATGCCTTCTAATATGTCTTGAGAGCATAAATACGGTTTCAGTACTAACTTTTATTGCAAGAAGCCCAAGCGTAAAAGCACTTCCTTTCTCGACCTCATGCTCATACAGCATCTGTCCACCATCTCCTTCACTCACAAGGGACGGCTCTTGAAGATGCTTCACCAAAGCTGGAACAGCACCACAATCTACAACCACGTTCACAGTTTCCTCTGCAACACAAAAATCCTTAAATATCAAAACCAACTCTCAATCCCAAACTAATTAATTCAACTCCCTGCATGTACACGTATAGCTCTATCCCAAGACATTTGCACTCTATACGAACTTTAATTTAACTAACATTCGTAATCGACTTTTTCTTCTAATACAGTACTTATCCTGCTGTTTCTAGAAATTGAATTAATCCACTGCAATTAGCTTCGTAAATTAGTTTAATTAACTGTCGATAAGCAGAAAGCGCCAAACAAATTAGGCGGAAGTAGTACATGAAAATTTTCGAATCCGCTAAAAATGAAAATCAAAACGAGGCGTTGAATTACTTTTTTAAGAGAAAAAAAAAATTAATCCAGTGCAATTAAGCTTCGAAAATTAGTTGAATTACCAAACAAATTAGGCTGAAGAAGTACATGAAAGTTTTTTTTTTTTCTAATACAGTACTTATCGTCCATCTGTTTCTAGAAATTGAATTAATCAAGTGCAATTTAGCTTCGAAACTTGAATTAACTGTCAACAAACATAAATTAGCCAGAAGAAATATACAAAAAAATCTAATCCGCTAGAAATGAAAACGAGATTTTGAGTTTACCGTTCTTAGCAAGCTCAGATAGAACATGAATAGCACGTTTCGCAGAGGCACGATCTGCTTCAATTGATGAGAAAGTAGATTCTAGAATCTCAACCTGTGTACGAATCTCAGGAACGAGATCTTGATGATTATCATCATCGTCTCGAGAAATTGGAGAAGAAGAGATTTTGCGATTATCGTCTTCGAAATCTTCATCAAGCTTTCTCTTCAAGCTTCGTCGAGAAGTACTCGATGATTGTTTGCTTCGCTTTGCTTGGTTCTCCATCGGAGAGAGAGAGAGAGAAGAGTGAGTGTGTGACACAGTGTAATGAACGTGCGTTAGGGTAGTTTAGGGATATAAATAAATGTTACTCTTTTGTTTTACTTGGAGTTGAAAAAATGTGACGGCGTTTTATTTATACGTGGCGGAACGGCGTTTTAGGGAACAAGTCGAAAAATTGAACACATTTTGCTCTTCTCCCGCCATTATTTTCGTTGTTACAGCGAGACAGAATCTTCTACGGCCCACAAGTCCAGAATACACAAGGAACAAACCCAAACCCACCTTCTACGGCCCAAACGATTTGATTTACGCAAGTTCCCTTTTTCACAACCATTTAGATTTTAGGGAAAACATCACTAATTACCACCCCAACCCAAACTAATTACCCGCCCATACCCCCTCCCTAACTATTTTCGTTTCTGCCCAGCCCAAACTAATTACCCGACGTGCCCCCCTCGCCCAAACCCCTTCTTCCGTGATAGCATCGCAGTATATTTATATATCATGATGGTATCATGGAGGACTATGATAAAGACTGAAGCAGTCTTCCATGATACCGTCTCAGTATATGTATATATCACGATGGTACCATGGTCCTGAGGAGTGTCTCATTGAAGGACTGAAGCAATCCTCCATGATACCATCACAGTATATGTACATAAGACGATGGTATCATAGAAGTTTTTTTCGAGAAAAGTGTATCATTTTTAATAAATGAACATGATCATTCATAGTACCGTCTCAGTCTATTTATATACCATGATGGTATCATAACCAGGGGCATCTCGGGTAAATACTTTTGATTTTTTATGGGGGTACGAAAGTAAAAGGGGTATGGCCGGGTAATTATTTTGATTTGAGGGGCATGCGTGATCTTTTCCCTAGATTTTATTCCTATTAGAAAAATTGTGAAAATATAGTCCTTGAAAAACTATTCTTTAGAACAACTTTAAATTTGGGTCTAATAGTTTCTCATATATAGCCCAACCTTACAGCAAAAGCGAACAACCGGCGAAAATTTCAGCATCTTTTTAGGGGTTGTTTGATTTGCAAACAAATTATGTCGTGGTTATAATGTGGTGATTATAATTTCATGAATATTAGGTGGAATAAAATATCTATCACTGTACAGATTTACGAAATGCTTCCCTTAAAAAATTACACCGCAACAATTATATATGTTGTATAACTTTGAGTATACAAGCCACATGAGTTGTATATGAGATCAACTCTGTGAATTGAATACATGTTTAGTGATGGATGTAAACTCAGTAAATCCAAATCCAAATTTAAAATTCTATGCAGCGATACCGTGTAAAATTATTTACGTAATTGGACCAGTTATAAAAATATCACATATAAATCTCTATAATAAGCATTGATTAGTAACTTAATTATAAAATAAAATAAAAGGCAATTGACCTGCTATATACAAGTATTATATATTAAACAGCCGGATTAGGTTCTTCATCCATATTTACAGTTGTGTAATACAACTAATTAATGAGCATATTTACTTCTTATGATAAATAACATAATGAACCGAAGCACCGATTAAGCCAAGTACAGCAGCACCAAAAGCAAATTTTAGAAGTAAAAGTGTTGAACTACACTTACTCCAGAATGTCTCTGTAATACACATTATGTACTTGTTGCTAACATGTTGTTCAATTATTTGTTCAGTCTTCCCGAAATTTCCTTCACAGAACACTTCAGAGGTATATATGGCTTTGAACAACTCTATTGCATCCTCATCTGTTCCGAGACAATTTTTTAAGATTTTCTTATGTCTCAACTCTGTTCTACCCTCAGCACCGACTAGAAGTGTCTTCATGAGGTTCATATAGGAGGTAACTTCATACCCGTGCAAACATGAGCAGAATGCTCAAAAGCAATTACGTTTGAAGAAAAAACATTGCTATCCTTGTGGATAATGAACTTTAGAAGATAAAGATGTTCAAACATACAATAGGATTGGAAGGTAACAACTTGAATTGATCCATATTTGGTAGCTCGAAGTGACAGTAGGCCATTTGAACGAAACATAATGCCTTTATGTTTGAGGTTCTTAGTGGACCTAAATACATAACCAAACAAGGTTCAGATTATTCTACTTGTCTTTCCTCACGAGAAAAAACATGCCTAGAGATTTAAAAAAACAAATCTAGCAAGATAGAAGCTCAAAATCAACAAACAAAAAGAGGGATAACAATAGTCGAAACAATTCAATAATGAAAGTAAAGGAATAAGCTTTCATGACACACAGAGAAAGCAAAGGCAAGGTCCTTCCCTCGCAGAAAAACTCCATTTCAGAAAAGCAAAGGCAAGCTCCTTCCCTCACCAAAAAGTTCCATTTCAAAAAAATGTCAATTGCTTCATTCTCTCATGTCAATTGGGTGGTCTTGTATGTTATTGCTCATACTATCTACGTGATTCTTTTGATCATGGGGGACAAAATAAACGAAATAGGTTCAGCTTCTTCATTAAAATTATCACGCAATCGTACTCTATTGTATGTTTACATTATATAAACTTGTGAGGACCCATCTGATAGAGAGACCTAGGGTTATTCACCAGAGGTTTGTCAAGTTTTGTAACCATGTTGGTCCGATCTTGAGTATCGGGGTGATATACCTACTAGAACTAAAGAATAATTCGGTTGGTGACTACATGTACATTATTCTTCTCGTGGCATATGCCGGCAGCTTCATCCTCCTCATGCTAATGAGGCTGGTGACTACGGATATGAGTATCTTTTACTCTTTATATGGTCTCGTGGTCAGTTTCTCACCACGACCCGGGTGCTTGGATCAATTTTTGCTATGATGCTTTGCATGTTCATGAGGGTTAAAAGGGTCATTCTTGAGACGGTTGTTGTTTGGGAGGTTATAGCCAAGAACCAGGCCGATCAGACTGCTGCTAACCAAGTTATCGTTGATGTTATTGCCGTTGTTGCCACTATCGTCGTTGCTGCCGCCACCGCCCCTGCAACTCGTCTACCTCCTGGAGCTTAGGAGATCATAGTTTAAAAAGGATTTTCTTTGTTTGGTGTTGGTCGTTAGTTTTGGTAATAGTAGTACTTTAGTTTTTCATGCATTTTTTAAAGTTTTTGGATGGTGGGTTTTGTCAAGGTTACTTTGTTCAAGCAATCAAAATGAACGTATTTTTGTTTTGTTAAAAAAAGGAATAAGCTTTCATGAACAATAATTGCAAAAATGGTAGCTAACAATAGAATAGCGATAGGGGGAAGATTTCATTAATCTAGACAAAATCAAAACTAATTACAAATTGGGACTGCTCAAGCTTAAAAGGAAAGGGAAATTGATTACTAACACCTAAATTCTTGTCGCTTTTAATACAAATCAGCCCCTAAAAATCTTTAATTTAAAACGTCACAATATATACTTATTCCTCTAATTTCTACACTAAAGAAACAGGGAAGCAATAGATTATTCAAATCTCTCTCTCTATTCACAAAGGGAAGACCCGCCTATATACAATGTACATGTCATCATGAAGGCTAATAATTAGGCAATATTCTATAAAGATAGTGGCGGATAACATGCCATCATGAAGGCTAATAATTAGGCAATATTCTAGGAAGATAGTGGTGGATAATCAGGAAGCATTGTCTAGGAAACAATATACTAATAATCACCTTTGACCAATACAAAAATATATACACTATATTTAACACACCCCCACAGTCGAAGCGAGAGGTTTATGAACGTAAAGACTGTCCCGAAATTCTTCAAATAAAACCCGCGGGAGACCTTTAGTAAAGATATCCGCAATCTGATAACGGGGAAGGTACATGAAGAACACGGACCTGCCCACGGGCAACCTTCTCTCTGACAAAATGAATATCCATTTCAATATGTTTTGTACGTTGATGTTGAACTGGATTTCCGGATAAATAAATAGCACTTACATTGTCACAATAAACAAGAGTAGCCTTTTTAATCGAACAATGCAACTCTAAGAGAAGGTTTCGAATCCAACATGATTCGGAGACAACATTCGCCACCCCACGATACTCGGCTTCGGCACTTGACCGAGACAAAGTGGGTTGTCGTTTAGACGACCAAGAAATCAGATTGTCACCCAAAAATACACAATAACCAGATGTAGACCGTCTAGTGTCAGGGCACCCACCCCAATCTGCATCAGTATACGAGACAAGAGTAGAAAAAGAAGACGGGTATAAATGAAGCCCGTGATCCAAAGTACCCTTAACATACTGAATGACACGTTTAAGAGCAGACATATGATCAACTCTCGGATCATGCATATGTAGGCAAACCTGTTGTACGGCATAAGAGATATCCGGTCGTGTAAATGTGAGATATTGTAGGGCCCCTGCAAGACTCCGATAAAGGGAAGGATCATCAAAAGTAGTACTAGATGTAGCACTGACCTTTGATTTAGTGTCAACCGGAGTGAGGGAAGGTTTACAAGAAGACATCCCTGCACGCTCAATTATTTCTTCGGCATACTGGCGCTGTGAGAGAAACATACCACCCTTATGTCGAGTCACAGCAATACCCAAAAAATAATTTAGAGGACCAAGATCCTTCATAGCAAACTCAGAACTAAGCAGATCCATGATTGAACATCGGAGAGCATCAGAAGAAGCAGTGAGGGTAATATCATCAACATATAATAATATGTAAGCCATATTAGACCCTTTGCTGAAAATGAACAAAGAGTTGTCACACCTGCTATTTGTGAACCCAATAGATAGAACAAAATCAGCAAACCATTTATACCAAGCCCGGGGCGCCTGCTTAAGTCCATATAATGACTTACGCAGGAGATATACATAATTAGGATGAACACAATCCCTGTAACCCAGAGGTTGGTGCATGTAAACTGTTTCTTGAAGCTCACCATGTAGGAAGGCATTTTTAACATCCAGCTGATGGATCGGCCATGCCTTCGAAAGAGAAAGACTAAGAACAGTGCGGATTGTAGCAGGCTTCACCACCAGACTAAAAGTCTCGCCACAATCAATGCGAATGTGCTGTGTTTTACCATCACCTACAAGACGGACTTTATGCCTCTCAAAAACACCATTAGATTTGACCTTATGAGTAAAAATCCACATAGACCGAATCACATTAACATCCGGGGGACGGGGCACCAACTCCCACGTCTTATTTTTAATAAGAGCATTATATTCATCATCCATGGCCATTTTCCAATTCGGGTCACGAAGAGCCACTATCGGATTTTGAGGCAAAGGTGACCTCTCAACCGTAGTGTGCATAGAATATTTTGTGTTAGGTTTGAAAATCCCATTTTGGCTACGGGTCACTACCTTTGGCTGATGGAGTTGAGATATCGGCTTGTGTTTGGGCTGGGAAATTTTGAGAGCAAGGAGGAGGACTTGGGCCCAAAGGAGCAGACGCCCAACAGGAGAGCTAGGCTCAGTGCTGCTGCTGGGTAGATGATGGGCTGGAGGGCTAGGAGGTGAAATGGGCTTAGGAGAGGGAAAAGAAGTTGGGCCAGTTTGTTGCATATGATGAATCACGTAAGGTGATAAATCATTATCAAGGAAGTCATAAGTGTGGGATTGCGGGGAATGCAATTTTGCAAAAGGGAAATTATTTTCATCAAAAATGACATGGCGACAAATAATAATTTTATGTGAGGACATATCATAACACTTGTAGCCACGATGGTTGGTTGGATACCCTAAAAAAACACAAGGAGTAGATCGAGGTTGCAACTTATTAATAGTTGTTGATGGAAATAAAGGATAACACAAACAACCAAAAACCCGAAGATGAGAATAAGATGGAACCCTTTTGTAAAGAATTTCAAGAGGAGACTTGTTTCCCAATAGTTTACTTGGAAGGACATTAAGAAGATAAGTTGCCATTTGGAGAGAATGATGCCAAAAAGAGGGTGGAAGAGAGGCATGAGCGAGAAGAGTACGAGAGATATTATTTATAGTCCGAATTTTATGTTCGGCTTTCCCATTTTGAGAGGAAGTATGTGGACAAGAAAGGCGAAAAGACATGCCATGAGTCTTACAAAAATCCCAAAAAGGACCATTATCAAACCCCCTTCCATTATCACATTGTACATTTTTTATATGACGTTCAAATTGAGTGGAAATATGGGTTTTAAAGATTAAGAAAATATCATAAACATCAGATTTTCGTGCCAAAGGAAAAGTCCATAAATACTTAGAATAATCATCCAAAAATAAAATGTAATATCTCTGTCCGGAAGAACTCAAAACAGGAGAGGACCAAAGATCACTATGTAAAATATCAAACGGCATAGTCGTACTCGAAGAAGAAGAAGAAACAAATGGTAACTTCATATGTTTTCCAAGTACACAAGACCCACAAATACTAGAACTAGAAATTTTAGAACAATCAATGCTTTTATTTTTCCTAAGCACATCTAAGACAGGAGTTCCCGGATGACCCAAATGATCATGCCAGAGCTTAGGAGAGATGGCTGCAAAAGTAGATGAGGAAGCTTGATTGTTGATAGAAGAAATGGGATAAAGGTCGCCTCGACTATCACATCTCATTATTGGCATCCCCGTCCGATAATCCTTCACAGAAAACCCAAAAGGATCAAACTCAACTGACACAGAATTATCAGTGGTAAACTTTCTAACATAAATGAGATTTTTAATCAATTTAGGTGCATGAAGAACATTCTGAAGGGAAAGGGATTGACTCAGGGAAGATAATTTAGTGTGACCATAGCCAAGAATCGGAATAGTATGACCATTACCAACCACAATTTTATTATTAGGATGATTGCCCAAATTAAAATAAGACGAGAGAGTACCTGCAGAGGAGGTCATGTGAGATGTAGCCCCGGTGTCTATGTACCATGACGGATCGGGTTGGTGAAGAGACATAGTATGAATTGTTGTCTCGATATCCGTAGGAGCATACGACATGGGCTGCCCAAAATTAGGTGGTGCGTGTAGTTGAACATAGGCTTGCTGAGGTCTTGGGCCCAAGATACTAGGCTGGCGCTGCTGAGGAACATGAGGTCTGGCCCAACCTTGAGTTGGGAATGGGCAAGGTGGAATGGGCCAACCTTGACCATACCAACCCCAAGGATAAGGTTGATGTTGTTGCTGTTGCGGGAAAGGGACTATGGTCAACCTTGGATGCCACGGTTCTTTCGTGGATTTATTCTACCATTTCTAACGACCTATTGCACACCATTATCGAGCCCGATTCAACGGCTATGGAAGCTTGGGATAGATTGCGTGATATATTCCAAGATAATTAACATTCCCGTGCCGTTGCCCTTGAACAAGATTTCACCACTGTCTCTATGGAGCATTTTCCTAATGTCTCTGCTTATTGTCAACGTCTCAAGTCCCTTGCGGATCAATTGAAGAACGTTGGCGCACCGGTGTCGGACAGTCGTATGGTTTTGCAATTGGTAGATGGTCTTACAAAACCGTACCGTGGTGTGGGTATGGTAATCCGGCAAAGCAATCCTCTTCCTCCTTTCTATAAGGCTCGGTCTATGCTTGTTCTTGAAGAGGCCGAGATGTCTAAGGAAGCAGTCACCGAATCAGCTATGGTGGTCACTTCAAATGATGATGGGCCGATTACTTCTGAAAAATTGGGTCGTTCTAAGGGGAAGCAAGGTGTGCAGCACTCTGGTGGTCGCCGCAACAACGGTGGCCGGAAGAACAACAATTCCGGAGGTGGCAGACGCGACTCCGGCAGCGGCAAAGGTGGTGGCAAGGGACAGAACTCCGGTGGCCAAGGTGGGAGCTCTGATACCATAATAGATTATTCAAATCTCTCTCTCTATTCACAAACGGAAGACCCTCCTATATACAATGTACATACCATCATGAAGGCTAATAATTAGGCAATATTCTATGAAGATAGTGGCGGATAACATGCCATCATGAAGGCTAATAATTAGGCAATATTCTAGGAAGATAGTGGAGGATAATCAGGAAGCATTGTCTAGGAAACAATATACTAATAATCACCTTTGACCAATACAAAAATATATACACTATATTTAACAGGAAGTAACTACACTAAAACACCAAGAATAGGTCCAGATTTTTCTTTTGAAAAGAGGATTCACACCAAAGGTCGATCCAGATTTACGTATAAAAATAGTAAGATGTGTGTATTATAATTATATGTTTCTTTTTGATCCATGTAACAAAAATTTTACCAAAAAACTAAATGGGAGTCGCACCACAACCATCGCTATCATCACCGCCATCTGCACCACCTGCACATCCACTAACCACTTCCCACACATCCGTAGAATAACATTGTTGAGAAGTGTGGTAAGAGTAACCCCATCTGACACTTCAGAAAAAGTATTGATAGTATTCGGGTGATGTTCAACCATAATCTCTTTTTTCCAGTAAAAGAAAACAAAATTATATTGAGGAAACATAAAGATATTGAGGAGGAAACTGAAAGGCTATTATCAGAACAAACATTCAAGTTAATCATTCATCTAAAGATAGATCAAATTTCAGCTAAGCAAGAAAATGCTCAAGCACAAACTTATAGCTTATAACTTTATATTACCCTTATTACCTTAATAAAAAAAAAAACTAATTTAGTTTGAAGGATCACACAACAAACCATACTAAATATTTGAAAGAATAAAAGTCCACTTAAAAACTTTGGACAACCTTGCGCAACTAATTAGATGTTTTAATAAAATTGAACTGAAACTGCTCTAGTGTTCTCACTAATAACTGGATAGGTTTCTCCCTCAACACTTATTTTACTTCACATCTTCAGAACGATAAATATTTTGAATTTGGAGACTATTGTGTTGTTAGTTTTTACTATTATTATTGTTATAAGTTCTCCAATATCAGAACTAAAATAAGATAAGACTAAAACACTTAAATTCTTGTTATTTTTAATTCAACTCAGCCCCTAAAGAATATTTAATTACAATATGTCATAAATATTACACTTATTCCTCTAATTCCAGCACTAAAACTCATGTCTTATTATTATTAACTAAAAAGAACTCTAATTCCTACATTAAAACGCATTTGTCTTATCATTATTAACTAAAAAGAACTCTTATATTAAAATGCACTTGTCTTATCATTATTAATTAAAAGAACTCTTAACATAAGTAGTATAGAAATAATTGAAAAATCTAAAGATTTGCCTTCTTTTTTTAGCGAGGGAAGATTCAACTTGTATTTCCAATCAATCTCAACAGACTACATACAAAAGAAATTCGAGCGTAGGATATGCTTTTCAATCTTTTGTCAAGACAATCAAGATACTAAATTGTAAGCAGGGCTGGCTCAACGGTGAGGCTAGTAAAGCTTTTTGTTTTAGGCCCTCAAACTTTTGAGGCCCCAAAAAGTTTTACCGATGAATTTTATGGTTTAAGTTACTCTTAGATAATATTGAAGATTGTAAAAAGAAGTACAAAATATATATAACAAAAGAAAGAAAAAAACACTATCTATGTTTTAAGAGCAATATTTTAAACTTTGAACTATGCTACTCAAATCTTCATATTATTAAATAAAGTTTTTACAATAACATCCTAGGTAATGCCTTTAAAATACATGACTAAAATCTTATTGACTTGAATTGATCCTCACTAATATAAATATTAATATTATTATATATCATTTATTTATAGTTTTCTTTTATTTTTATGTAATTTTACCTATTTAAAATTTTTTATTGTAATTATAATATTTTATGAAATACTAAAAATAAATACCCATGGAGCTTACGCTCTGTGCCTCAGGGCTTATGCCTCGCCGAGGCAAATGTAAAATGCCCCGCCTTACGCCCCCGCCTTTTAAAACACTGATCAAGCTGGCCCAAACCCTTTTCTCTCTTCTTCGATCGTATCTTCAAAATGGTGGTTTCTCAAATCTTCAAGCACATGTACGAGTCATTCTCTCAAACTGTTGCTAAAAAAATAAAATAAAAAGAGGTTGCTTCTCATCCTAACTTCAGATCATCCATTAAATATGCAACAAACAAGTATAATGAAGCTGTAGTTTGGATTAAGAAGGCCAAACCTGATCTCAAAATTGAGTGAGTTTGATCGCCGATGGGCTCCTTAGTCCAGCTGGTCTTGCACAATAGAACTATCAGCAACATAAAGCTGAAAAAGATAAGCAGAAATCAGAGCCAAAATTAAAAGAAGATATCAAGTCCGAGATGTATGGGATGGAGAACAAACTTGATGGCGTGGAACGTAAGTTTCTGCATCATCAGATGATGATCGAGAAACAGTTTGGATTTAAATTGGAGTCTGATCCGTGTTACAGGATTTCCACAATAGAAGAAATAATTGAGAAATTGAAAAAAAAAAAAAAAAAAAACTTGGCATACAAGCCTACATTTGATAAAGAACAGGGAGTTACACTTGATATATATGACTGGATGAGGATGAATATGAAGAAGAAGCCAAAGCCCATTACTTACTGTCCGTATTTTCAAATTTTCTAGCTCTCTTGTTCTTTCTAGATACATACTATAACAGAGGAGTACTGATGTAACTGTTAATGCTGCCATTGCCTATTACACCGAAGGAACATTGAACAAAACAATTAAGAGCCGACACAAAAGAATTTTGTTTTGTTAATGAGCAGCCTAGTCAGTTACTATGCCACTTCAGACACGATTCATTGTTTTGTTAATGAGCAGCTTTATTTTGTTGGGAAAAAAAAAAGATCAAGCTTAAAATTTTAAAAAGGTTGTTTACAAGATCAAAATAATACTGTAATGGAACTTTATTTCATGAACTTTTAAGATTATTAAACAAACATATTTAATCGAAGCTCCACCATTATTACTCTATTACATGCACTTTAAATTTAACCATGGAAATTCATGTGGTCAAATGCACGTAAGTCACATTCTCAGTACAGGCTATAGAAGTAAATTATTTATCAGGAAAGTTACACTTAACGATTTGCCATAAAGATGATTTTGGAACGACTAAATACTTGCATGAACTAAAAAAATGAACAATACTTTCTAGGAAATGTGACTAACAAAAATAACTAAAGATCATAGACACAGGCCTAATAATACAATATTCTATCCATTTACAATAAAAAAAAGAAGTGTTTCAACTTGAAAAAAAAATCAATCCCTAGCTTTTCTCCTTTAATTTCTTTAGCAAAATTCTCATGTTTCTGCAAAATCAAGAAATTATAAATAGCACCTTCATTTTCTTGATTAGTTCCTCTTATCATTCATATATATAATTAAAAGTAATGAAGAGAAAAGGAATTGTGATGCAATACTTTAAATAAATAGTGGTGTTTTTCGATTGGTCGACATATCAGTGAATTGTAAACATAGAATGTTGGTCTCTGTAAATTTCCCAACCAGTGTTGTATTTGCAATCTTTTACAAGGTTGACAAAGTAGTCTTCTGCATTGAAGAACACTGCCGGTTTTCCGAGATGAGTATCATGCTTAATTTCAACATCTTTTAAGCTATCTACCATTGCAGGGAGCTCAGCCTGAACTGTTGCAGCAAAAGAGGGTTTGGAAGTTCCTTGCAACCATGCATTCGAAGTTTGTTTAGCAAATTTGTTTCCACTGGGAGGAATCTTAGAAGTAGGAGGGGGGGGGGGGGGGGGGGGGGGGTTATGAAAGGGATTTTTTTTTTTGGTTCCATATTTCCTTTGTGTTGAGTATCAACATCTGAGGAAATTCTATTCCTCTTATCTGATTTGTCGAAGTTAGCAGAGATTTTTGGGAATGAGGAGTTGGAAGGGTTAGGGTTTTGGGCAGAGAGGGGTTTGTTGGTAGTTATTGCAGATTCATTTCCGGTGGGAAGGTCAGAGGATTTTTGGTTTGAGTGGGAGTTGATGGTGGTTATTTTCGGTTGGTTTTGATCGGGGAATTTGTTTTCCCGGACAAGTGTCAGGCTCGGAGGGGTTTCAGAAGGCTGAGATGTCAGGGTCGGAGGGGGCTGAGTAGGCTGTGATAGGTTAGTTGTCGAATTCTGATTGGTTGATAGAAGAGATGTAGTGTCTAGAAAGGGATTTGGGGGTGGGTCATTGTGGGGATGGCCCTCCTATTCTGACGAGGCCATAAAGTATTTTTAGAAAGAGAAAGAAGAGAGAAGGGAGGGCATTTTGTTGATATTTCCTTAGTTTGACTTTAATCATTAGGTAAAAGTTATGCCTTAAGGTAAGATTTCATAGTTATGCCTTTTCAATAATACAAAATTATACCTTAAGGCATAATTTTTGTCCGAATAGACATAATTTATTATGAAATCTTGCCTTGCAAAATTTTTCATTAAATGAGAAGTAGGGATGAAAATTAAAGACCACCGATTTGAGGGACAAAAATTAAAGACCAGTCCATATTAAGGACGATCCGTCCGCCCAATTTTTTGGAGATACTTCAGTAATGGACCTTAACGGATGAGGCCCAAGTAAAGACAACTTGACACTTGATTGGGCTACAAAATTCTTGATTTTAGTCCAATCCAATGACCAAATTGGTACATAGAGGACAACGACGTGTGTTGTAAATTTTGGGTGTGGTCTAAACTATTTACTCTTAATAAGTGTGTAAAATTAGGAAATTGGAAGATCTTGTTATGTAAAATTAGGAAATTGGAAGATCTTGTTATGTAAAATTAGATTGTCTGCTAAAACACATTTTGATTGGATTTAACATTTTCTGTTTTCGCATTGAGGTTGCTTCTTAAAGGGTTGTAGTACTCTTCTAGAGTGCTAAATTAACCAATTAACACTATAAAAGGAAGAGGGTGTCAAATGGGCATATTGAGCTACTTTTGGGTCGAACCAAATGAGATAATTAGTTATTAAATAATCGGATTAAGAAATATATAAGGACATACTTCGGGCTGAAATGAGCTGGGTTAAAATGCACTAAATAATGGATCATAATTATCCCACTCAACTCTTATCATTTTTTTTTTAATTGCCTAATAAAACGTTTTCCTTTTACAGTGGTTTAATATAATATATCAACCAAAGCTTTTTAAAAATATTTTGACAATATTTCTCATGGATCAATTACGGCCATATATCAATAATTTTTAGATTGGCTGAACTGGTGGGTCAAAATATGATGAGCTAATAAATGAGTGTATCATTAACCTGTCCAAATTTAAACGAATTCAACGAATCATATTTTTATAGATTAATTTTATCTAACCCAACTTAAATACATAGTCATCTTTCTAAAAAGATAATAGAGTATCTAATTTATCGATTCAAGCATGTGTGCCAAGTGTCTTCTACCGCTAAAAATTTAAAAAAGCTGATTTTGTGCTTTTGAAGTTTAAAGTTTGATCGACAATATCAAGATATATATCCCACAAACACACAATAACGGTATATGTTAATTAACTAGTACTAGCTAATTCAGAGCCGGATACAAAATTTAAGCTCTATAGTTCAGTCTTCTAAGATTTTTAGTTTGAACCTGTTATATTTTAAAAGCTACGGGTTCATGTCTTCTATTTATTGCAAATTTAATAATTTTTTACAAATAAATTTATGCTCCGCCTTGAAAGTTAGGAGTTCAATTGAACCCCAAGTCCCAACTATCATGCTACATCCGCCACTGCTAGCTACAAGGCAGATCCACCACGTAAGTTACAGACACATTAACTTGTAGTAATTAATTTTTATTCCGATCTTATATACATATATAAAGAAATTCACTAAATATCTAGAAATATTTTATTGTGATCATCAATATTATTATATTATTACTTGAGATATTATAAAAGATCAAAACCTCAAATTCTAAATCAGCCTCTAAGCTGCATTTTAATCTCTAGATGTAAAACTTTGAATTGTTTATTTCTTCACGTGTAAAACCTCTGCTCCTAGAAATGCATGCAGCACATGCAGTGCACACTTTGAATTCAGCTAAGTTCCTCAATTTCATCACTCACTTCAACAATAGAGATATATCACAATTCACGATATATACCCCCAAACAGAATAACACGGTACGTGTAACTCTACGAGCTGCTTTTTTATATGATGCAGAGGTCTGCCTTTTGGTTGGAAGGGGAGGTTAAGTTAACGAATTAAGTTTATATGCACTATAATTTAATTTGCTGCTATAACAAAGTGTCTGCTTGAATTTTCAGGTAATTAATTCACTTATAATGATAGTTATTTGTAGAGTTTGTGATTACGTTATTAGTTTTGGTAGAAAAGTTAAACTATTTTACTTCACTTTCACCTTAAAAGTTAAATCCCCTTCCCTCGACCCTCATACAAGAAGCCAGAAGGTAATGACTATGCATGTTGGCATTACAAGTCAATTAATAGTCGTCAGTAAAAGAATTTTATTCTACTATACATGTAGTATCTTTTTTTTAGATACTTGTGAAATATCATAGCCATAAACAATGTCAATTCACAAATAAATTAAATGAGGAGCATGCATTTATTGGCGACAATGGAGTAAATCAATTGACACCACCAAGGGGGCAACACACATTTCCACACACTAACTTCCCATCCCCCCAGTGTCTCCATATCACGCACACGTGTGACTTCTATTTATAAATTAATATAATTTATCTATCGTACATAGACAATTTAAGTATCGAGCGATATCGTATACGAGATTAATTGTGACAATATAATTTATAAGATTGTGATAAGATCTTGTCCCCTGCCACTTCGTTCAGACTCTCTGTACCGTATAATACATTTATACGATTCCGATACTTTTTTAATTCAAAAATTGTCAAAAGGTGAAAGAGATTAATTCCGTCATTATTCTCATTGATTGAGTTGGTAAATATATCATAGTTACAATGTCCTATTAGGATACAAACTATACTAACCTAAAATAGAAGATTTACAAAATATTCTTTTACTACATATTTACACTATTTATCACACCCCCGCAGTCGAAACGGGAGGTTTACGAACGCTGAGATTGTCCCGAAAATCTTCAAATAAGACCTGTGGTAGTCCTTTAGTGAAAATATCGGCGAGCTGATATCGGGACGGAACATGAAGGACACGGACGTGGCCGCGCGCCACATTTTCACGAACAAAATGTATATCCATCTCAATGTGCTTGGTGCGCTGATGTTGGAATGGATTTCCTGACAGGTAAATGACACTGACATTATCACAATAAACTAAAGTAGCCTTAGGGATCGGACAATGTAGTTCCAAGAGGAGGTTACGTATCCAGCATGATTCAGAGACAACATTAGCAACCCCCCTATATTCTGCTTCCGCACTAGAGCGGGAAAGAGTAGGTTGGCGCTTAGATGACCAGGATATCAAATTATCTCCCAAAAACACGCAATAACCCGACGTCGAGCGTCTGGTGTCTGGACATCCCCCCCAATCAGCATCAGTGTATGAAACCAAATCAGTAACTGAAGATGAGTAGAGATGCAAACCATGATCAAGAGTACCCTGAATATACCGAATAATCCGCTTAAGAGCAAGCATATGCGTATCTCGTGGAGCATGCGTATGAAGACAAATCTGCTGTACGGCATAAGAAATATCCGGTCTGGTGAAGGTAAGATACTGAAGAGCACCTGCAAGGCTCCGGAAATGAGTGGGATCGTCACACAGATCGCCAGAAGAGGCACTGACCTTCGGTTTAGTGTCAACCGGAGTGGAAGAAGGCTTACACGAGGACATTCCTGCACGTTCAATAATGTCTGTAGCATAACTTCGTTGTGATAGAAACATACCACCCTTGTGACGGGTCACCGCAATGCCAAGAAAATAGTTCAAAGGACCTAAGTCCTTCATAGCAAATTCTGAGCCAAGAAGGCCCATAATAGAACAGCGGAGAGCATCTGAAAAAGCAGTAAGAATAATATCATCCACATATAGTAAAATGTAAGCCAAGTGGTGCCCTTTGCGATATATGAACAAGGAGTGGTCAGACCTGCTATTAGCAAAACCAATGGAAGAAACAAAGTCAGCAAATCTTTTATACCAAGCTCTCGGTGCCTGTTTAAGCCCATATAAGGACTTGCGCAACAAGCACACATAATCGGGACGAGATGGGTCTCTAAAACCCATAGGCTGATGCATATAAACCGTCTCCTTGAGCTCGCCATGAAGAAATGCATTTTTGACATCCAACTGATGAATGGGCCAATGTTTAGATAGAGCTAGACTTAAGACAGTGCGGATCGTTGCTGGCTTCACGACCGGACTGAAAGTCTCACCACAATCAATGCCAACCTGCTGTGTTTTGCCATCACCTACAAGACGGGCTTTATGCCTCTCAAAATCACCATTAGACTTTTCTTTATGAGTAAAAATCCACATAGACCGAATAACATTCACATTAGGTGGACGGGGTACCAAATCCCACGTCTTATTTTTAATAAGAGCATCATATTCATCATCCATGACCAATTTCCAATTCGGGTCACGTAGCGCATCCAACGGTTTACGAGGTATGGGGGACTTGGTAACCGCCGCATGTAGATTAAATGGGTGCTTGGGTTTGAAAATCCCGCGCTGACTACGAGTGACCATGCGTGTGTGGGTATTGGGCTGGACATGTGGAGAAATGGTCGAGTTTTGCGGGGTGGTGGGGGAGAGGGGCGGACTGGTCTTGCGTAGAGGACGATGGAGGCTGCTGCCCAGGTGGGGAGGGGTCGGCGTGGTCCTGAGTCACGGGCAGCGACGGAGGGGGACAGGGCAGCGGTGGAGGGCTGACGGCTATATGATGGATCAAGTAAGGAGAGATGCCATCATCAAGGAAGTCATAAGAGGTGGGAGCCGGAGTATGGGTTTTGGAAAACGGAAATTGAGTCTCATCAAATAAAACGTGACGACAAATAATGATTTTATTTGAGGATAAATCAAAACATTTGTAGCCACGATGGTTTGGTGGATATCCCAAAAAGACACATGGAGTTGACCGAGGGTGCAACTTGTGAATAGTAGTAGACGGAAAAAGGGGATAACATAAACACCCAAAGACTCGGAGATGAGAATAAGATGGTTTCCGTTGGTAAAGGACCTCTAAAGGTGATTTGTGACCCAATAGCTTACTTGGTAAAATATTAATGAGATACGTCGCCATTTGCAATGCATGATGCCAAAAAGACGGAGGAATGAAGGCATGAGCAAGAAGAGTCCGGATGACATTATTTAGTGAGCGAATTTTTCTTTCTGCTTTCCCATTTTGAGAGGATGTATGAGGACACGAAAGACGGAAAGACATCCCATTGGATGCACAAAATTTTCCGAATTGACTATTAGTATATTCCCTCCCATTATCACATTGGACATTCTTGATAGGACGTTCAAATTGAGTAAGAATATGAGTCTTAAAATCCATGAATTTTGAGTAAACATCAAATTTTCTAGCCAAAGGGAAAGTCCACAAATAGTTGGTAAAATCATCCAAAAACAGAACATAATAACGATGGCCCATAGAACTCAAAATTGGAGAAGTCCACAAATCACTATGAATAATGTCAAATGGAAACAAAGTTTCGGAAATAGAACTAGCAAATGGCAATTTAACATGTTTACCAAGAACGCAAGAATGACAAATACTAGATGGACTAGAACTATTACATTCAATGCTTTTATTACGCCTAAGAAAATCCAAAATAGAAGCTCCCGGGTGGCCCAAACGATCATGCCAACGGGTAGAAGACAAGGCAGCAAAATTCGACGGTGAATTGGTGGAAAATTTGAAGGTGGACAATGGATAGAGAGCACCCCTACTATTACACCTCATGAGAGCCATCCCCGTCCGGAAATCCTTCACAGAAAACCCATAAGGATCAAATTCAACACTCACATAGTTATCAGTAGTAAATTTACGAACCGATATCAAATTCTTTATGAGTTTTGCCGCATGAAGGACATTGTTTAACAATAAAGGAGGGTTCGGGGGAGGCAATTTAGCATGACCACAACCTCAAATTGGAATTGAATTACCATTACCAACAACAATGCCAGTATTATGATTGCTCAAATTAAAATAAGACGAGAGAGTAACTTTTGTGGATGTCATATGGGACGTGGCGCCGGTATCCATATACCAATTCGAATCGGGTTGGTTCAACGTCATCGTGTGCATGGCCGATTCAATATCCGTCGGAGTCCATTGCGTCGGGGGGCCCGCGGCTGCATATGCCTGCTGCTGTGGTCGCGAGCCCAAAATGCCAGGCTGGGCCAGCGACCTCGGGCCAGACGAAGAAGATGGCGGCTGTCACTGCTGCTGTGGCCGAGCCCACTGCGTGGTAGGATACGGGCAAGGGGGAGCCCACTGAGGCATCCAACCCCACTGCCACGGTGAGGAGGGTTGTTGCCACTACCTTAGGGGCGTCCTCCACGGCGTCGGCTGCCACTGCCGCCGCCCGAACCACGACCACCGCCGTTATTATTCCCGCCGCTAGAGCCGCGGTTTTTGTCGTTATTTTTCCCCCGATGATGGTGAGAACGACCAGAATTTTCTAGATGAGAAGAGCCATCAAAATCACGTTTGGAATTAGCCACCATAGCCGCGGGCGAGTCATCGTGCATTTCAGCCAACGCCTTTTCCTCAAGGCACAAACTTGATCGAGCTTCGGAGAATGGTGGAAGAGGATTACTTTGGCGGATGTAGGTACCCAAATTCTTGTATGCCTCTGGGAGTCCAGCCACCAGTTGGAGAACGAGGCGGTTGTCGGTCACCGGAGCCCCCACACTCTTAAGTTGATCGACCAAGGTCTTGAGACGTTGGCAATACGCCGAAGCGTTTGGAAAATCCCGCATCTTGACATGAGAGAAATCATGTTCCAAAGCAACGACACAGGAGTTTTTGTTGTCTTGAAAAAAATTACGGAGGCGATCCCAAGCCTCCTTGGCCGATAGGTCTTCTTCGATGATTGTATGCAATAAGTCCGTGGAGATGGTTGCATATACCCATTGAAGTACCGTGGCATCCAAAGTGGACCACAACTCCTTTTCGTCGTCGGTGGTAGGAGCCTTCTCCTTTCCGATTGGCAGAATGTGGGAAAGGACACGGTGAGACCGGGCATGAAGTTTGAATAATTCGGCCCAAGCCGAATAATGATCCGTTTCCATCTCAAGAATGAATGGGATGTGATTCTTGATGTTGGAGACAGCCAAAGCAGGATGGAACTTGGTGTCTGCCATTGATGGAAGGCAAGAAAAATGGACGGAAATCGAAGAAGAAGAAGAAGAAGAAGACGTCGGAAAAGTGGGTAGAGGACGTCGGAGAATTAGGGCAGCGGAAGAGAAGGAAAAGAAACCCTAGTATCTGATACCATGAAAGAGATTAATTCCGTCATTATTCTCATTGATTGAGTTGGTAAATATATCATAGTTACAATGTCCTATTAGGATACAAACTATACTAACCTAAAATAGAAGATTTACAAAATATTCTTTTACTACATATTTACACTATTTATCAAAAGGCACCAAAATACCCCACTAAAAAAAAAGAGGAACCAAACTGTCTTTTGCGCACTAAATTAGTGCGCAATAGTGGTTTAGTGAAATTCCCAAGCCTTTATTCTTATGAACAGTTTTGAAATTCATGTTTTTTCCGTACTTTGATCAAAGATTAGTCATGTTTAAAAATGTCGGAATATCAATATTATATATAGAACCTGATATTTTTTTTTTTTGCGAACAATAATGTAGGCTCAACACATCAAGTATACCTATACGTTTGGATCGTCGTTTCAGGGGTTGTAAAGTGCCTCGAAGTAAGTTTTGTTTGTTTGAAAACTTGTTATCTTTAGGTTTAAGTGTTTTATTTTATAGAGTTTTGATTAATTTAGGACGTCGCACGAGTTACTATTAAACGATAATAAACTAATTATCATTAAGAAAATAACACCAAAAAAAATATAATATTAACATAAAATGTACATTTTATTTACAAATATACAATCTCCATCCTCCTAGGTCCCACATGTGGGAGGCTTTAGAATAACCTTAGGCCTAAGGCGAACCCCACCACCCCCACCACTCTCACCATCATCTTCATCCCCCCTTTTCGTCTTAATCTATGCACGCTCTATGGAGTGATCATCCTGCGTTCCCTTCCTAGGGGGCTTGTTCAAAACATGCTTCCTGTGGGAGACGACGGTGGCTGAAATGTGATCTTCAGGAGAGGGATCCACAGGCGCAAAAGAATGTACCTGAAATAACATATAATCAATTTAGTTTATTTTTATGCTAAACTAAACATAAAATAACATATAAACAATTAATGTAATACATTATTTTATTGTCAAAAATCAAACCTGTGCGTCGACGGGCTCCTGAGATGGCTGGCTAGAGGGATCCTTAGAGGGCTCATGAGCTGTCTCCTGAGTAGGCCCTAGAACCGGAGATGTAGATGGTGCCGAGCAAGAGACGGGTCCACAGGCGCAGAAGAATGAACCTGAAATAATATATAAACAATATAATTTAGTTTTATGCTAAACTAAACATAAAATAACATATAAACAATTAACTCAATATATTATTTAATTGTAAAAATTCAAACATGTGTGTCGACGGGCTCCTGAGATGGCTGGCTAGAGGGCTCCTGAGATGGCTCCTCAGCGGTCGCCTGAGCAGGCCCCGGAGCCGGAGACATGTCGAACTCCTCGAATAAGAAATCGAAGTCCAGCTCCGTGCCACCCCGTAGATCACGAGCTGGCTGCTCACCCTGTGGATGACGAAATGGCAGCTGTGCAGGCGATGGCCAGAACATGTGACCTGAAAATAAATTCGGCGTATATACAAGTGTCGACGGACACTCTGAAGTCGACGGCCGGCAAGAAGTCGACGGGATCTCTAAAGTCGACGGAGGCTGCTGGGATGGAACTGGGCCTGGTATATGATCGTCAGGCTCATCTACTAGACCACGACCCCCCTCTGGCTCCACCCTCTCTGTGATCACCCTCTCTGGCCCTACTACCTCGGCCACAACCTCTATGGCACGACCATGACCACGACCACGACCACCCACTGCCTGATGCAAGACCTCTGGAACAGGCTCGTCGACACGTCCGAGCTCCTGCGCCTGCTGCATACCACCTTTGGCTAGCTGAACCATCTGCGCTACATATCCCGCTGTCTCGGGGGCATCCATATGGTCCATGCACTCCCAGCGCATCCTCTGTACGGTCTGTAGCTGCATTTGTTTGCAAATATTAATGATTGAATAAATTTGTAACTTAATACATAAAACGATTAATTAAGGTTAAGACTAATAAAACTTACCAACGCCTCATACTGTCCTGAGAGAGCTGAATATCCTCGGCCATCTGCACGAGGCCTCGCGAGGTTTCCAATAAAGCTGCGAGTGATCCGAGCGTACCACTGCATGTATGTCTGGACCAGAGTCGCATGTCCGACCACCGCTAGCGTTCCTACCCTCTGATCGCAACGGTGGACCTAGAGCTGCATAAAGGCCCGCTGTGTATCAGTGACGGCCGTACTCTCGTCCCGCGTGTAATGGTCGTGCTCCCCAGTCGCCTGCTCAGGTAAATTCTGTACATAGCTGAACTGTCGTAAGACGCGATCGGGCGCGTGTTTCTCAACGATGTCCATATGTATCAACGGACACCGCGACCTCCACGAGGGCTCGCCAGCCCTACAAAATGTCGGCTGCTGATCCAAAATCTGATCATACGGCGTCCATATAAAAGCCTGTAAAAATAATTGAATTAGTTAACAATAAAAGACTAAAATAGTAAAAACAAAACACTAATGTTAAACAAAAAAAACTTACCGTGTCCGATGTCATATGATCCAGCTGATCCCTTAACGAGAGAATACTGTGGTGCGTATCCACATCTCGGATAACACCTATCGTCCATCTCCGCGGGTATGGCATCGCCTCATCAATATAGTGGAGCGGAGTGTCAACAACTATGGGCTGAAAAAGGTCTCATCCTAGTCCATACCCATATCTAAAAGGGTCATTAAAAATATATATTTTATTAGTCGTTGTTTCAAAAAACTATATTTAGAATAAAATTACACACACTTAAATCTAGTACCCAGAGGAGCAGGAAAAATGCAGCGATATCGGTTCTCACACCAAATAAACGCTTGACAGAATCTGCGATACATGAAAGCTAGAACAGCAGCGCCCCAACTGTAACATCCCAACTCGTCCAGATGCTCCAGAAAGGGCAAATACCTTAAGCTCACATGTGAACCCGATGTGTTCGGGAACAGGATGCCCCCGAATATGACGAGAAGGTACAGACGAGCACGTCGGTCAACATCAGCCTGAGGTGTGTCCTCTGTAATCGGATGCTGCATGTCTATGAGGCGCAAGTTCTCGAAGAGGGAAGTCATCACCAGCCGACTCTATCCCCATATATGACCCTCCTGAGGCGCGAAACCAGCGATCCTGGTCAAGTCCTGCCGATAAGACGGCATCTGCTGGGGCTCCTGAATAACCAAGCGCGTCCATCGATCTGGAGACCGTAAAGGACCTTCACGTCCTGAAGGGTGATGGTGGCCTCACAAGTGCGGAGATGAAATGTATGGGTCTCCGGTCGCCATCGCTCAATCATAGCCTTTACAAGAGCCCTGTCATGCTGTACGTGACTAGTAGCGACACAACGGTAGATACCGCCCCGATATAGTATCTCTAAGACACGAGGATGTGGGGGCCGAGCTGCTAAAATATCTCATGCTTGCTCTATAACCCTGGGACGGACCAAGCAGATGAGATCTACATCTGAATCCCATACTAGCTGGGACCTATGCTGCTGCTGTAGGTGAAACATGTTATATCCCGTATTTTTGAACGTCAGATTATTTGCTGAGGTGGGACCCACACATCGAGATTTTTTTTTGGGACATCTAAAAATTCATATGAATCACATATGAGAAGTTAAACACGACTCAAGAAGGACCCTTGGGCCAAATCAAAGTGGAAGTCCTCCAAACGAATATTTTTAAGAAAACGTTTTCGGGTGATCTGACTGCAAGGGGCAAAAAAGGTATTATAAGTTTGGAATTTGGAAAAGTACCAAGAAATAGAAGTTGTAGATAATTGAATTAGCTTTCCAACCATAGGTCGTGGGTCCCCAGGTGACGTCGGTACAAGGAGATATGAACGTTTTAAGGTCGAAAGGTCAGTGGGCTAGGCCCAACTCGGGACCAAACCGAGTTGGCCCAAAAAAATCAAAAAAATAATAAGACCCAAATTTGTGAGGCCCAACCGGCCATGGTTATGGCCCAAGCCAATATTAAATAAAATTTGGTCAATAAAAGGATGACTAAGTCATCTTTATCACAATAAGTTCTAGAGGTTTCAAGAAAAGAAGAACAAGAGAAAGAAGAGAGAAAAGCTTAAGGCCATTTCGGCCATAGAGAAAGTCCATGAGAAAAATTGATAAAAATTCTTCAAAAATCAATCCCTACCAAGTAAAGGGTGCTTAACAAGGTGGAGTTGTTGTTGGAGCAAGAAAGATACAAAATCATACAAGTTGCCAAGTTGTAGTCAAGTGAGAAGTTGAAGAAGAAAGGTGAGTTTTGATCTTTCTTTATGTGTTATGAATGGTTTATATGTGTTGTAGTATGTTAAAATGGATGAAATTCATGAAAGAGATAAAAATAGGGGTGTGGCCGTGAGGTATGGAACATGTATATGTGTGTAGAAATTGTGTTTTAATTAATTTATCTAGTGTTTGATTGTTATTGTTGTGAATGATATGTGGAAAATGGAAGTTGAATAAATTTGGAGAGGTTGTAGTGTGTATGCTTGATGTTGGCCGTGTAGTTGTAGAGTAACATGGAAGAAAATGAGTCAATTCTATTTAATGTTTTGGTTGTAGTTGAATTGTGGATGCTAGATTGCTAATGAATGCATAATAATCTTGTGAAGTTGAAGTAGGTGGAGGTTTGTTTTAGAAGTTATGTGAATTGAATGTAATGTTCTTGCATGCATGGAAGGTAATGTGGTTAGTATGATGTTGTTGGAATATAGATCATGAGGTTGTGATTGTTTTCATTAAAGTTAGAAAGTTTTTGGAAGAAGTAGTAAGTTGATTGAATATGGAAGTTGTTAGTATTGTTGTTGTTGGAATTGTGGTTGAAATTTTGGCCGGGTTTGAATTCCCGGGATTGTTGTTGATTGAAATTAGCCAAGTTGAACTTGGTGGGATGGAGTATTTATAGGGGAAGTGCTGCCGAAATTTCGGTAGCCAAATGTTTCCTTAAGAATTCAACTCTAAGTATCCTAATAAGAGTTTTGGTAAACATGACCAATTTGCAGATTTTGACGAGATTGCAACGTGAATTCGGAATAGCAAAAGAAGCGGAAAGAGGTATGTAAGGCTTCACCCTTCTTTCTATGGCATGTCTTAGACGGAATAAGTTGGGTACGCGCCTCGAGGACAACTCTCTTCCCCGGAATCCGCATCCAAAGTTTTCCACTTTTTGTTCAATAGAATTGAACTAGAAAGTGTGCAAATGATGGAAAGACCTCTTAAACCCCTAGAACTTGCATAAGTGGGACCCGATTACCCTA